>NW_011495084.1:14111285-14113015 GCF_000754665.1 Bison bison bison | reverse complement strand
GGGTGGGGCCTCGTGGGCTGCCGTCTCTGGGGTCACACAGAGTCGGACACGACTGAAGTGACTTAGCAGCAGCAGCAGCAGCATCACGTTGTAGTATTTTTTGGTATATAAAAGTTTATTACTATCATGTTTTCTTCATCCAAATCTATGATCTTGGTCTTTCCTTCTTGCCTTTGTATAAGGGCAAAAGAGAGACACTGGCTACTTTGACAACCTTGAAGTGGACTCCAGGAATGTCATCAATGGCATGACCTTTGCAACCAAATCCAGCAATCATAATGCCATCATTTTCCTCAATAGAATTTAAGCAACCATCACTGGGTACACTGTGATTTTTTGCCATTCTTGATGAGCTGAACCCTGACACATATCCTGATGGCAGAATTTGGTTGTTTGGCTTCAACCCCTACTTTTTTGAGCACAATTCTCTTGCCATGAGAAGCACCTCCAAAAGGCTTGGCCTTCAGGGCTGTGCCCAAATGGGCTTTCTTGTACTATTTATCATGCCTCTTCTGGGCTCGTCAGTGGCTATAGAAATTCCTGGCAGTATGAAGACTGCAACACTTGCTAATTCTGTCAGTTTCACTGGCCTGAACAAAAGACTATCATGTTTAATTTTAACACAAGCTCTGAGGGTATTAGAAGCCCCATCTTACAGCACTTTAGGACATTGATCAATGTCATAGGATTCCTAATTGGCAGATGCAGTCTCTGAGCCCAGGCAGGTGGGACCACACAGTCTGTCCCTGCTCCTCCCTTGTCCCTACAGGACCTGGAGGTCTCCCTGCCCAAAGACCTGCTCAGCAGCTTCAGCCTGACTCCCTGTGTGGGTCCATGTGGTCCCTCCAGGTGCCCGAAGCCCCTTTGCTCCTACTGCCCCTGACTCAGGTCCTTCATTCTGCAGGGCAGCCCCCGAGACCCCCACAGTTGGCAGGAGGACATCCTTGCCCCTTTCTAGAAGCTTCTCCTTGCAGCCAGCTCCTGGGGGTGGTGTCAGGCCAGGTTGTGAGGCGAATCAGGAGAGAAGCAGGAAGGTGTAAGTTGGTGTCAGTGCCTTCCTCTGACCTGGGACTTCCCTCTCTCTCCCTGACACTTCCCGCCACTAGTGGCAGCTCCCCTCTATGTCCCCCCCAACATTACACGTGCTCCTGTAGTCTGCTGTGGATCAGAATCACCAGGGGAAGGGGTCAGAATGCAGAGTCCTAGGCTCCATTCCCGAAGATCTGATCCAGGAGGTCACATAGTAAGGCCTGGGAATTTGAATCTTTATCAAACATCCCAGTGGATTGGGATGAAGTCCTGTGAACACTCTGAGAAACATTTAATAGACCTGTCACTCACATCCATGGCTCCAGGTCAAGAGTATAAATGAAGCCCATCAGTTCAGTTCAGTTCAGTCACTCAGTCATGTCCGACTCTTTGCAACCCCATGAATCGCAGCACGCCAGGCCTCCCTGTCCATCATTAACTCCCGGAGTTCACTCAGACTCATATCCATCGAGTCAGTGATGCCATCCAGCCATCTCATCCTCTGCCGTCCCCTTCTCCTCTTGCCCCCAATCCCCCCCAGCATCAGAGTCTTTTCCAAGGAGTCAACTCTTTGCATGAGGTGGTCAAAGTACTGGAGTTTCAGCCTTAGCATCATTCCTTCCAAAGAAATGCCAGGGCAGATCTCCTTCAGAATGGACTGGTTGGATCTCCTTGCAGTTCAAGGGACTCTCAAGAGTCTT
>NW_011495084.1:14109223-14111185 GCF_000754665.1 Bison bison bison | reverse complement strand
TGATCGCAGCACGCCAGGCCTCCCTGTCCATCATTAACTCCCGGAGTTCACTCAGACTCACTATCCATCGAGTCAGTGATGCCATCCAGCCATCTCATCCCTCTGCGTCCCCTTCTCCTCTTGCCCCCAATCCCTCCCAGCATCAGAGCTTTTTCCAAGGAGTCAACTCTTCACATGAGGTGGTCAAAGTACTGGAGTTTCAGCCTTAGCATCATTCCTTCCAAAGAAATGCCAGGGCAGATCTCCTTCAGAATGGACTGGTTGGATCTCCTTGCAGTTCAAGGGACTCTCAAGAGTCTTCTCCAACACCACAGTTCAAAAGCATCAATTCTTGGGTGCTCAGTTTTCTTCACAGTCCAACTCTCACATCCATACATGACCACTGGAAAAACCATGAAGTCCATACTATATGTTTAAATATGTAAAAGTTATAAATCAGTCATACAAAACTGTCAGGCACACCTGCTGCTGCTGCTGCTAAGTCACTTCAGTTGTGTCTGACTCTGTGCAACCCCATAGATGGCAGCCCACCAGGCTCCCCTGTCCCTGGGATTCTCCAGGTAAGAGTACTGGAGTGGGGTGCCATTTCCTTCTCCAATGCATGAAAGTGAAACATGAAAGTGAAGTCATTCAGTCGTGTTCAACTCTTAGCGACCCCATGGACTACGGCCTACCAGGCTCTTCCATCCATGGGATTTTCCAGGCAAGAGTACTGGAGTGGAGTGCCATTACCTTCTCCATCAAGCACACCTACATAACTATTAAAACCTGGAAGACTGGGGTTTTGGACACTGAGCTCCAAGCCAGAAGGCAGGACAGCAGAGGGAGGGGCCGCCCCAGCCCCCAGCCCTCCCCCTGCTCTTCCCACCTCTGGCTCTGACCCTCTCTGTGCCTTGAGCAATCTGCTGTTCAATCAAGAGCACCCCCAGCCTTCAGGTCCAATCTCAGGCCACGCTCTTCGTGCCCATAAACACCTGTCGGGCTGGGACATGGGTCCCAGGAGGGAGGCGGGCACAGGTGCTGGGAGCAGGGGTTCTGGGGTCCAGGTGCTCAGAGCACGGCCTGGAGGGGGCGGGGGTCCAGGTGGCAACACCCCCTGGTCCTTCCTGGCAGCCTGTACCTGGGGAGGGTGCAACCGCAGGAGGACGGAGCAGGGCCTCTAAACCAGCGCTTCTCTGACTGTACTGTGAGCAGGACTCACCCAGGATCCAGAGATTCTGAGTCAGTGGGTCTGAAGTAGAGAAAAGATTCCGTGTTCTAATTGTCCCCAGGCCAGCCAATGCTACTGGTCCACAGGCTGCACTTAGAACAGCAGAGCTCTGGGGTAGGTTGGGCAGAGTTTTCCTTAAAGGACCATGAAGTCCATTGCGAGGCTTTGTGGATCTTGTGGTTTCTGCTCAGAAAAACATCTACTTCTCTTCATTGACTACCCTAAAGCCTTTGACTCTGTAGATCACAGCAAATCGGAAAACTTAAAGACCACCTTACCTGTCTCCTGAGAAACCTGTATGCAGGTCAAGAAGCAACAGTTAGAACCAGACATGGAACAACTGCCTGGGTCAAAATTGGGAAAGGAGTATGACCTGTACATTGTTATCCTGCTTATTTAACTTATACGAAAGAGAATGTATGTATGTGTATAACTGAATCACTGCTGTACAGCAGAAATTAACACAACATTGTGAATCAATGATAGATACTTAAATAAATTTTTAACGAAACAAGAAAAAAAAAAGCCAAGGGTGTCAGTAGGTTCACTATTAATAATATTTACTCTGGTTACTTGCTTAGCCAGGTGTTTGCCAGATTTTTCCACTTTGAAAATATAATTCTTCCCTAAAGAATTAATCTGAGGTTTTTTGTATTTCTATACAAATTGTGAAATTATTTGTTCTAGCTCTGTGAAGAATACTGTTGGTAGCTTGATAGGGATTGCGTTGAATCTATAAATTGCTTTGGGTA
>NW_011495084.1:14101399-14107650 GCF_000754665.1 Bison bison bison | reverse complement strand
TCATTGCAGCACTGTTTATAATAGCCAAGACATGGAAGCAACCTAGATGTCCATCAGCAGATGAATGGATAAGAAAGCTTTGGTACATATACACAATGGAGTATTACTCAGCCATTAAAAAGAATACATTTGAATCAGTTCTAATGAGGTGGATGAAACTGGAGCCTATTATACAGAGTGAAGTAAGCCAGAAGGAAAAACATAAATACAGTATACTAACGCATATATATGGAATTTAGAAAGATGGTAACAATAACCCGGTGTACGAGACAGCAAAAGAGACACTGATGTATAGAACAGTCTTATGGACTCTGTGGGAGAGGGAGAGGGTGGGAAGATTTGGGAGAATGGCAATGAAACATGTAAAATATCATGTAGGAAACGAGTTGCCAGTCCAGGTTCTATGCACGATGCCGGATGCTTGGGGCTGGTGCACTGGGACGGCCCAGAGGGATGGTATGGGGAGGGAGGAGGGAGGAAGGTTCGGGATGGGGAACACATGTATACCTGTGGCGGATTCATTTTGATATTTGGCAAAACTAATACAATTATGTAAAGTTTAAAAATAAAATAAAATTAGAAAAAAAAAAAAAAAGAATTAATCTGAGAAGATACTTTGAGTCCGTGAAAATGCTGTGTCTCCCCCAACCCATGAACATTCACCATATATTCAGACAATGATGAATTTTGTCTGAATTATTTATGACAAAGATGGCTACTATATGGTAATTTTCAGTCCATCTGTCTACATTTGTGAGTTGACCCTCTACTGCAAAAAAGGGCTTTCCCTCCTTCTATCTATTTTATGTCTTATAGGAATCAGTATAAACTCATGGATTAAAAAAAAAAGTTAGTGTTATAAAATGTAGGGTTTAAAAGCCCTCAGTCCTCTGTTAAACATTATTTACTTATTACATTTCTAATGTGACAAAAACTCCATTTCAGAGACTCATTTTTTTGTCTAGGTAATCTGAAAATTTTAATTTTAAAAATGTTCTTCATGTAATGTCCTCCAGAATTAAATATGATAAGCTTTTGGATCAAACACTGTTTTGAAATACCCCAAGCTTCTACCTATTGGGATGGATACTTGTAAACATGTTTGCTGAATGAAAAAGTGAATTTAGTCAGAACCACCCAATGTGAACTTCTTGTAGAACATTCCTAGTGTATCTAAGTCTTAACCTTGGTTCTTCTTAAAAAAATAATACAATCCCAGTTTGACTCCAAAGGCAAGTCAGATGGGCCTGGAGTACAGATGGAGGTCTCACAGGGCTGGGGCATATGATTCCTTCTAGTAATGCTATTTTTTAGGTCTAAATTCAAATAAACATATATTTCTCCCAGTTTTCAGCACACATTACTGTTTTAGTTTTTGGAAAAAAGAAACACTTTTCTTAGAACATTAGGCTTAAAAAACAAAAGCTCAGTTAATCCACATTGTTTCTGTTTAATGCCATTAAAAAACATTGATAATGTATAGTAGGGGTTTTTGAAAGCCTGTGTGCTCTAATTTTAAGATAAATATGATGGTAACAATTAATAAAGAGGATAGAGCTGGAGAGGGTAGTATGGATTGACAGCTAATCACATATCCAGCATTGTTCAAAAGCAGTGTTTCTCACCTGTATGGGATTAAATATCAGTTTTATTTAATTTTCAGCCCATTGCAACCTAATCAATGATCCACTGTGCATGGCTAGTGTGCAGCTCAGCCACGGGCCCTTCCCCCCAATAGTGCAATCCTCACACTGGTCCCCAGGGTGTTCAGGATCCCACCCATCCTGAGGGTGGATGTCACAGCAGTACAAAGGGTTGTGAGTTTCTAGCTTTCTTGAATTTCCTGTACTTATTTCTAAATGGGTTACAAACAGGTTATGGACTGGCACTAGTGCACAGACCACACTGTGTCACTGTCATAATTAATCTTTGCAACAGCCCTCTGAGAATCATACTATCCCCACCTCAACTTTCAGACAAAGACATTGAAGCACAGTGGGCTTCCCAACCTTAAGAGCCCACACTCACCAGGTAGCAGAACTTGAATCCAAACCCAGTCAGTGCCCAGAGGAGCCAGTATTTGCCCCTGACTCCAGAGCTTGTGCTTCTCCCCATGTGCTTGTGCCATTTTAACTACATGTGCAGGAGGAACAGTTTGGTTTAGGCCATCAGATGCGGACCTCCTCACGTACACCTTCTACAGCCTATAAACCTCCTCATCCACACCCATCCTGTTCTCCTGTCCTGGTGATAAGAATAACCAAGGTCAGTGATTCCACCCTGTGTCTTTGGATGCTCTTAGCCCATCCATCATCCCAACCAAAGCAATGGTTTAAGAGAGCAGGAACTATACTCATTTTCCAGACAAAGAAGCTGAGATTCAGAGGTTGAGATGCTTACCCAAGCATGTAACTAAGACTACGTGGCTGTAGGATGTCTAGAGCCTACTTTGTCAAGGAAGGTGCCATTCTAATGTCCTGGCACCTTGGCTGGTTACTGCTTTCCCATACCCACACTGCTAGTGAGTAGTAGAGAAAGGACAGATCAGTGTGACTGACTCCAAAACAAGGGCTTTCTGTAATCCCAGGCTACCTCTTAAAATCTCAAAGTTATAAAGTTGACAAGGAAGGTTTGCTCTAAGTCATCATTTGTTCATTTCACAAACACTTACTGAGCACCCTCTATGTACAGATACTCTGCTGGAAAACATAATTAAAAAGTGAACAGGGTGCAGCTTCAAGTCTTACCACCTGTGAACTGGAGCTGACTGTGGCTCAGATCATGAACTCCTTATTGCAAAATTCAGACTTAAATTGAAGAAAGTAGGGAAAACCACTAGACTATTCAGGTATGTCCTATGTCAAATCACTTAAGATTATACAGTGGAAGTGAGAAATAGATTTAAGGGACTAGATCTGATAGATAAAGTGCCTGATGAACTATGGACACAGGTTTGTGACATTGTACAGGAGCCAGGGATCAAGACCATCTCCATGGAAAAGAAATGCAACAAAGCAAAATGGCTGTCTGAGGAGGCCTTACAAATACCTGTGAAATGAAGAGAAGTGAAAAGCAAAGGAGAAAAGGAAAGATATACTCATTTGAATGCAGAGTTCCAAACAATAGCAAGGAAATAGAGGAAAGCCTTCCTCAGCAATCAATGCAAATAAATAGAGGAAAAAATAGAATAGGAAAGACTAGAGATCTCTTCAAGAAAATTAGAGATACCAAGGGAACATTTCATACAAAGATGGGCTTAGTAGAGGACAGGAAATGTATGGATCTAACAGAAGCAGAAAATATTAAGAAGAGGTGGCAAGAATACATAGAAAAACTATACAAAAAAGATCTTCATGACTCAGATAATCACTATGCTGTGATCACTCACCTAGAGCCAGACATCCTGGATTGTGAAGTCAAGAGGGCCTTAAGAAGTATCACTAGGAACAAAGGTAGTGGAAGTGATAGAATTCCAGTTAAGCTATTTCAAATACTAAAAGATGATGCTGTGAACGTGCTGTACTCAATATGTCAGCAAATTTTGAAAACTCAGCAGTGGCTACAGGAGTGGAAAAGGTCAGTTTGCATTCCAATCCCAAAGAAAGGCAATGCCAAAGAATGCTCAAACTATCACACAGTTGCACTCATCTAACACGCTAGTAAAGTAATGCTCAAAATTCTCCAAGCCAGGCTTCAGCAATACGTGAACCATGAACTTCCATATGTTCAAGCTGGTTTTAGAAAAGGCAGAGGAAATAGAGATCAAATTGTCAACATTCACTCAATCATCAAAAAAGCAAGAGAGTTCCAGAAAAACATCGATTTCTGCTTTATTGACTATGCCAAAGCCTTGGACTATGTGGATCATAATAAACTGTGGGAAATTCTTCAAGAGATGGGAATACCAGACCACCTGACCTGACTCTTGAGAAACCTGTATGCAGGTCAGAAAGCAACAGTTAGAACTGGACATGGAACAACAGACTGGTTCCAAATAGGAAAAGGAGTACCTCAAGGCTGTATATTGTCACCCTGCTTATTTAACTTATATGCAGAATACATCATGAGAAGTGCTGGGCTGGATGAAGCACAAGCTGGAATCAAGATTGCCAGGAGAAATATAAATAATCTCAGATATGCAGATTACACCACCCATATAGCAGAAAGTGAAGAAGAATTAAAGAGCCTCTTGATGAAAGTGAAAGAGGAGAGTGAAAAAGTTGGCTTAAAGCTCAACATTCAGAAAACTAAGATCATGGCATTCTGGTCCCATCACTTCATGGCAAATAGTGGGTAAACAATGGAAACAGTGGCTGACTTTATTTTTCTCGGCTCCAAAATCACTGTAGATGGTGACTGTAGCCATGAAATTAAAAGACACTTACTCCTTGGAAGGAAAGTTATGACCAAACTAGACTGCATATTAAAAAGCAGAGATATTACTTTGTCAACAAAGGTCCGTCTAGTCAAGGCAATGGTTTTTCCAATGTATGGATGTGAGAGTTGGACTATAAAGAAAGCTGAGTGCAGAAGAATTGATGGTTTTGAACTGTGGTGTTGGAGAAGACTCTCGAGAATCCTTTGGACTGCCAGGAGATCCAACCAGTCAATCCTAAAGGAAATCCATCCTGGTTGTTCATTGGAAGGACTGATGTTGAAGGTGAAATGCCAACATTTTGACCACCTAATACAAAGAGCTGACTCATCTGAAAAGACCCTGATGTTGGGAAAGATTGAAGGCAGGAGGAGAAGGGGATGACAGAGGATGAGATGGTTGCATGGCATCACTGACTCAATGGACATGAGTTTGGGTAAACTCCGGGAATTGGTGATGGACAGGGAGGCCTGGCATGCTGAGGTTCATGGGGTCGCAAAGAGTCAGACATGACTGAGCAACTGAACTGAACACACAGTCAGGGCAGGCTACATGCATAACAGAAAGAACAGGCCCCTTGTTTAAAAATAAAGTATCTCAAGATGGTGACAACAGGACACTAACCAAGTATGGTTCCATTTAACATGAGAGGTGCTCAGGGTAATATACAAATCTGAGTTACCTAGGATGACAACTGATATTAACATGACTTCCTAGAAGAGGTGACAACTGGGCTGACCATGGACAATGATGATATCTCCCCTACATGGACCTTCTCCTCTATTTTTCAGAACAGAGGGTATTCAGGGTAATCACTGAGGCATCATTTTGACTTAAACATCAGTCATCAAGAGTCTCCTCCACAGTACACCCTCATCACCTACCTCTGGAGCTGTGATACATGCCCAGGGAGGACATGGAGACATGCTGTCCTGACCTCCTTTCAAGGACTTGTTGTCCAGCAGCTGTAAGTGCTACCAGCAGGCAACCTTAAATCACAAGTCCCTGTGGGGGCAGCCTATGTGCAATGATCCATCCAGGTAGAGGTATAAAGACCTGGTCATTGGATGTGTCAGGACAACCCAAAAGGCTATCATCACTCCAAACTCACATGGGGTCAGCTCAAGTCGTCTGGCCAGAGTTACAGGTTGATCGTCCCCTCTGCCTTATCCTGTTTCTTCCCTTCTGACTCCACAGTGTTGACCCCAAGGGCACCCCTGATACACATTCCAGAACTAAACTCCATCTGAGTCTGCATCCCAGAAACCAGCCTGCAACATGTATCAGAAAACATTCCAGTATTGGGGGAGGATTTTTATTGAAAATTGCTGGTTATACATGTACTTATAACATTTTAAAATCCCCCAATAAAATACAAAATGGTAGAAACAAGGACCTTTAGTGTGAATGTGGTTACCTTTGGTTTAAAATTCACAATCTAGTGTAATCTAACCAAATGAAATTAAGTTATATATTAATAACAAAACACAACTATATGTTGAACCATATGAAAGTGTCATTTTATAGCTTATAAAAAGACTGAATGTTAGCAGTTCTGCCTGGTTCAATCTAAAAGAAAAAATCCATTAGCATTTGAAATTTAGAGAACATTATACTTATAAATAACCCATGGGTAAAAGATATAGTTAATGAATTAAATTAGGAATTAGAAAATACATAATACTATGGCAAATAGGAAAAGGAGTACGTCAAGGCTGTATAATGTCACCCTGCTTATTTAACTTATATGCAGAGTACATCATGAGAAATGCTGGACTGGAAGAAACACAATCTGGAATCAAGATTGCCGGGACAAATATCAATAACCTCAGATATGCAGATGACACCACCCTTATGGCAGAAAATGAAGAGGAAC
>NW_011495084.1:14100869-14101299 GCF_000754665.1 Bison bison bison | reverse complement strand
AAGCTCAACATTCAGAAAATGAAGATCATGGCATCTGGTCCCATCACTTCATGGGAAATAGATGGGGAAACAGTGGAAACAGTATCAGACTTTATCTTTTTGGGTTCCAAAATCACTGCAGATGGTGACTGCAGCCATGAAATTAAAAGACGCTTATTCCTTGGAAGAAAAGTTATGACCAAATTAGATAGCATATTCAAAAGCAGAGACATTACTTTGCCAACAAAGGTCCATCTAGTCAAGGCTATGGTTTTTCCTGTGGTCACGTATGGATGTGAGAGTTGGACTGTGAAGAAGGCTGAGCACCGAAGAACTGATGCTTTTGAACTGTGGTGTTGGAGAAGACTCTTGAGAGTCCCTTGGACTGCAAGGAGATCTAACCAGTCCATTCTGAAGGAGATAAGCCTTGGGATTTCTTTGGAAGGAATGA
>NW_011495084.1:14096815-14100769 GCF_000754665.1 Bison bison bison | reverse complement strand
GGCATCACTGACTTGATGGACGTCATTCTGGGTGAACTCCGGGAGTTGGTGATGGACAGGGAGGCCTGGCGTGCTGTGATTTCATGGGGTCGCAAAGAGTCGGACACGAATGAGCAACTGAACTGATCTGATGCTATTGACAGTGGTGAGTACCAAAACTTGTAGGTTGCAGCTCAAGTGGATCTTAAGAAAAAAGTCAGCTTTATATACTTATTTTAGAAAAATGATGACATTACTAATCTCTTTTCAATTTAAGAATTAGAAAAAATCTCAAAGTTAAGGAAAAGTTGAAGGAAAGAAAGAATGATATGATGAACTAGTGAAAAAAAGAGCATCAATCAAGCAAAAAGTTGATTCTTTGAAAACAGGAAAAAGTTATGCAATATTATTCTTAAAAAAAGAGGGTAAAAGAAAATTAAAAAGCCAAAAGAACACAGTTAGAGATGTGGCAGAGATTAAACATATAAGATATTGTGAATAAATTTATGTCAATCAAGCTCAAAACTCACATGAAACAGATTCCTCCTAGAAAGAGGAAACTTATCAAAATGACTCTGCAGACATAACACACTGAAGAGGAAGCATATAATTACCAAAATTTCCCCAGACAGTGTGGCTGCACAACACTGTAAATGTGATTAATGCCACTGGATTGTGTGACTAAAAACGGTTATATGGTAAATTTTACGTTACATATACTTTACCACAATTTGTAGTGTAAAACATAAAATAAAGTCATCTATCTAGATGACAGTCTAGCATATATCTGTGCTTCATTAGCAAATCCCCTAGAAGGGCTCCTATTTTGAGAAAGCATATTTTCTCTTCCTTCTCTTTTAGAACATATAATATTGTCCTTCTGTATTGTATTTAACCATATATCTATTTTTTTTGTTACTTAAACTATAGTATATTATATGTTTTTCCTATCAGGTTTCTCCACAGTATTTTAACCAGAGGTCTTTTAGTAGAAAAAATTGATCCTAAAGGAAGCGGTGACACAAAACAGCAACTTCACACAGTCTTCAAGTAAACATAATTCCTGACTTAATTGGAAAGTAATATGGAATTCTGGGAACAGTAAAAAAACATCTGTGATAACTTTGTCTCAAATCTTAGAAAATGAGTTTAGCTCTAGAGTCTCCCAAGACACAAAACCTGGGAGACAGCTTTTATTGGTGGCCTGCACGTTTGATTTGGATAAGAAAGCAAGTAATATAACATTTAAACAAACATAATAAATCTTTTTTCTAGAGCTTGAAATCAATGAGTGAAGTTGGAGAACTAACATCTTGTAATGTGAAAATATTTTTTGCTGGTGTAAAAAAAGCAGAATATAGTTTATGCAGTGCAAAACCTATTGGAAAAAAGCCTTTGTAGTAGACATAAACTCATGGTAGAATCACAGTGTTGACTCAAAAATTGTGAAAGCTGAGGGCTGTCCACTGGAAACATTCATAACAACAAGGTCACTGTGAGTAACATCTGGCTATCTCCTTTTGAAGTACACCTGAGGGAGAAAAAGACAAAAACAACATGTTTAAAAGTTTTAAAGTCCTCCTCCTAAGGCAACACATTTCTAGGTTTCCTTCTTCATGTGAAACAATCATATCATTATTGGAGGCATAGTTTTCAAAAAACCAGAGCTGTATTTATTCTATGGAGGAAGCAGCCCCATTAAAACCCTCAGTGGGGCTGGACTTAATGCCAAAAAACCTGTAGATCTCCTAGATTTCTGATCATTCTGATTCACAGGCATGGTTTATCATTACAATAAATTGATAAGCAAAATCATTTATTCCCTGAAATAAATTAAAAACAGGGTAACAAAGAGGATAGGAAATCTAGCATCTGAACAGGTTTTGTCATTTTCACACATAAAAGGAGCACAACAGATTTGGATATTAGTATCAGGTTGTTATCTTTATATTTTATAAACTCTGATTTACAGGCACTAAAACACTGGCATATATATATGAAATATCCTGGTGTTTAATTTGTGTGGCAAAACAGTTATAGAGCCTATAGAGACATAATCTGTGGACATTGGGTCCCAAGAATGAAAAGAGAATCAAACGCTTTAACAATGACTCAACCAAGAGACTTCTCTAAAACATAAGATGATACCCAATAATAGGACAGCTCTTGAATTCTATCAAATTCTAGCTGAACTGGAAGAGATACAGCTATATCAGTATTTTTCAGTATATCAGTAGTTTTTCAGTGTGTAAGCAGAACACAAAGGAAAGGAAGTGCTGTCAAGTTCCACAATCATCAGTTTTTAGTAGCTGTGCTGTATCTCGGTTCCTTACAGATGCACAATACAAAATAAAATAATGTCAAGGCTTGTGAAACCTTATCTCTGAACATGTTTGGGCAATAAACAACTTCAAGTGTAACTCTTTTTCCTCAAAGAACAGTGTGAAAAGTTTTGTTTGAGTTTTTAAAACAGAAAATGTATCCCCTATGAGAGTCTGACTTGTGTCACAAACTGGGTTGCTTAGACACATGATTCCAGATCTCTTTTATAAAACCTGACTGCAATTGCATATGTGGGTGCTGTAAACAAAGTTATCATGAGACAGAATGAACTTCACACACGAAACAGGACATCTACCTTCATAGTAATTGCACTTTCCTATTCTCTTGTTGCTAACATATCCTGCTCTGCATATGAAATGCTATATATTTAAAGGTTACTTAAGGAGAAAAATAAGCCCTCCAAGAATGCTTGAGTGCACTGGCTGAAATCTGAGGCTATTTCCATTTTAACAGAAGCACTTAAAAAAAGCCTTGTGTGGAAGTAAGGGGGAGGTTAAGTGCATATTATCATTCTCCTTCATTTTATTAAGCTAGACATATGTGGTGATTATATGCTTATGGACTTTTTTTGTGAAACTAAAAACAGTTAAAGGAACCAAAAAAAAAAAAATTGATTTCATTTTCTACTGCTTAATAGTCATTCCAAAATCATCTGGTTGTTTTCTCCATAACCCTTCTCAACAGAATTTTTTATAAAGAAAATATTACTTTTAGCAACTTTTTACTGAAAAGGACTTTGTTTCATGGTCTGAAAACTGAATACTGCAAAGGATATTTAGCAGTTGGGGACCCCTGATTTAGAGTCTTTAAAGTGACCTAGAAGAACTATGGGTATACTTGTTTTATTATTGGGAAGCAACATTTCTACATACAGACTTTCACAAAAAGATCCCACTTTTATACCATAAAACGCTCTATATTCTCAAAGCACTTAAGCATCTGCTCCCTCATCTAATCCCTATGATAAGTGTGAAGAACACAGCAGGGCTGTAACCCTGATCTACACACAGGTGAGAACTAGAGGCTCAGAGACCTGGGGGACACAAGGCCACATGGCTGCTAAGGGCCTGCTTGAACTATCAAACTGGACCAGGCTCCAAGAGCTCGAATATGAGAATTTTATAACTTCTGGGTTATATTAGGTGATTTCACGAATAGACAAAACGACACCTCTATTACACACTGGGAACAGTTCAGTTCAGTTCAGTTGCTCAGTCGTGTCCGACTCTTTGCGACCCCATGAATCACAGCACACCAGGCCTCCCTGTCCATCACCAACTCCCGGAGTTCACCCAGAATGACGTCCATTGAGTCAGTGATGCCATCCAGCCATCTCATCCTCTGTCGTCCCCTTCTCCTCCTGCCCCCAAACCTTTCCAGCATCAGAGTCTTTTCCAATGAGTCAACTCTTCACATGAGGTGGCCAAAGTAATGGAGTTTCAGCTTTCGCATCATTCCTTCCAAAGAAATCCCAGGGCTGATCTCCTTCAGAATGGATTGGTTAGATCTCCTTGCAGTCCAAGGGACTCTCAAGAGTCTTCTCCAACACCACAGTTCAAAAGCATCAATTCTTCGGCGCTCAGCCTTCTTCACAGTCCCAACTCTCACATCCATACATGACCACAGAAAAAA
>NW_011495084.1:14095522-14096715 GCF_000754665.1 Bison bison bison | reverse complement strand
TCCAGGCAAGAATACTGGAGTGGATTGCCATTCCCTTCTCCAGAGGATCTTTCTGACCCAGGGATCTAACCTGGGTCTCCTGCATTGCAGGCAGATTCTTTACCATCTGAGCTACAGGGAAGAGCCATATAGCTGCTAGCAGTCTGCTAATTAGAGAAAGGAAATGTGTCAAAACTCAGAGACTGGCACGAGGCCCCTCACACACAACATGCATTTTGAGATAACATTGGCACAAAGTGAATTGTCCCTGGCCATAAGATGATTGACATGAATCTTGAGGAAACTCAGGTTTCCAAGCAAATATAGTCTCACTGACATAGCTTAAGAGAACATTTGCATGAGTAAACCACACTGGTTTGTCAAGTCTGTTCTGAGTCTTAGGGGGAGCCCACTTGAAGACAGAGTCTAGGGTAAATGCATAGTTCCTTAACATAGCTTAAGATAAACATTTCAATAGGAAAAACACATTGGTTAGCTCAAAGTTTGAGAAAAGTTAACTTCAGGTGGAACAAGGTATCTTCATGGCAAACAGAATTTTAAAAGAAACCTCTTTTTAAATTTGCATCAGTTCAGTTCAGTCCCTCAGTCCTGTCCTCCTGTCCTACTCGTTGTGACCCCATGGACTGCAGCACACCAGATTTCCTTGTCACCAACTCCCAGAGCTTACTCAAACTCATGTCCATTGAGTTGGTGATGTCATCCAATCATCTCATCCTCTGTCATCCACTTCTTCTCCCATCTTCAATCATTCCCAGCATCAGGGCCTTTTCAAATGAGTCAGTTCTTTGCATCAGGTGGCCAAAGTATTGGAGTTTCAGCTTCAGCATCAGTACTTCCAATGAATATTCAGAACTGATCTCCTTCAGAATGGACTGGTTAGATCTCCTTGCAGTCCAAGGGACTCTCAAGAGTCTTCTCCAACACCACAGTTCAAAAGCATCAATTCTTCGGCGCTCAGCCTTCTTCACAGTCCAACTCTCACATCCATACATGACCACAGAAAAAACCATAGCCTTGACTAGACAAACCTTTGTTGGCAAAGTAATGTCTCTGCTTTTTAATATGGTATCTAGGTTGGTTATAACTTTCCTTCCAAGGAGTAAGTGTCTTTTAATTTCATGGCTGCAGTCACCATCTGCAGTGATTTTGGAGGCCCCCCCCCAAAAAAATGTCTGACACTGTATCCTCTGTTT
>NW_011495084.1:14094300-14094674 GCF_000754665.1 Bison bison bison | reverse complement strand
CTGACCTTTTCCAGTCCTGTGGCCACTGCTGAGTTTTCCAAATTTGCTGGCATACTGAGTGCAGCACTTTCACAGCATCATCTTTCAGGATTTGAAGTAGCTCAACTGGAATTCCATCACCTCCACTAGCTTTGTTTGTAGTGATGCTTTCTAAGTCCCATTTGACTTCACATTCCAGGATGTCTGGCTCTAGGTCAGTCATCACACCATCGTGATTATCTGGGTTGTGAAGATCTTTTTTGTACAGTTTTTCTATGTATTCCTGACACCTCTTCTTAATATCTTCTGTTTCTGTTAGGTCCATCCCATTTCTGTCCTTTATCGAGCCCATCTTTGCATGAAATGTTCCCTTGGTATCTATAATTTTCTTGAAG
>NW_011495084.1:14084884-14094200 GCF_000754665.1 Bison bison bison | reverse complement strand
TCTCTAGTCTTTCCCATTCTGTTGTTTTCCTCTATTTCTTTGCATTGATTGCTGAAGAAGGCTTTCTTATCTCTTCTCGCTATTCTTTGGAACTCTGCATTCAGATGCTTATAGCTTTCCTTTTCTCCTTTGCTTTCCACTTCTCTATGCACAGCTATTTGTAAGGCCTCCCCAGACAGCCATTTTGCTTTTTTGCATTTCTTTTCCATGGGGATGGTCTTGATCCCTGTCTCCTGTGCAATGTCACGAACCTCAGTCCATAGTTCATCAGGCACTCTATCTATCAGATCTAGGCCCTTAAATCTATTTCTCACTTCCACTGTATAGTCAGAAGGGATTTGATTTAGGTCATACCTGAATGGTCTAGTGGTTTTCCCTACTTTCTTCAATTTAAATCTGAATTTGGCAATAAGGAGTTCATGATCTGAGCCACAGTCTGCTTCCAGTCTTGTTTTTGCTGACTGTATAGAGCTTCTCCATCTTTGGCTGCAAAGAATATAATCAATCTGATTTTGGTGTTGACCATCTGGTGAGGTCCATGTATAGAGTCTTCTCCTATGTTGTTGGAAGAGGGTGTTTGTTATTACCAGTGCAGTTTCTTGGCAAAACTATATTAGTCTTTGTCCTGCTTCATTCCGTAGTCCAAGGCCAAATTTGCCTGTTGCTCCAGGTGTTCTTGACTTCCTACTTTTGCATTCCAGTCCCCTGTAATGAAAAGGACATCTTTTTTGGCTGTTAGTTCTAAAAGGCCTTGTAGGTCTTCATAGAACCGTTCAGCTTCTTCAGCGTTACTGGTTTGGGCATAGACTTGGATTACTGTGATATTGAATGGTTTGCCTTGGAAACGAACAGAGATCATTCTGTCATTTTTGAGATTGCATCCAAGTACTGCATTTTGAACTCTTTTTTTGACCATGATGGCTGCTCCATTTCTTCTGAGGGCCCGCAGTAGTAGATATAATGGGCATCTGAGTTAAATTCACCCATTCCAATCAATTTTAGTTTGCTGATTCCTAGAATGTTGGCATTCATTCTCGCCATCTCTTGTTTGGCCACTTCCAATTTGCCTTGATTCATGGACCTGACATTCCAGGTTCCTATGCAATATTGCTCTTTACAGTATCAGACATTTCTTCTATCACCAGTCACATCCACAGCTGAGTATTCTTTTTGTTTTGGCTCCATGCCTTCATTCTTTCTGGAGTTATTTCTCCACTGATCTCCAGTAGCATATTGGGCACCTACTGACCTGGGGAGTTCCTCTTTCAGTATCCCATCATTTTGCCTTTTCATACTGTTTATGGTGTTCTCAAGGCAAGAATACTGAAGTGGCTTGCCATTCCCTTCTCCAGTGGACCACTGGGAACAAGGAAATTTCTAAAAACCTCAACCTGATCTGCTTCTTTACATAACAGAATGGATGATAGGTATTTATACTTGGAGCTGAACCGTGTCCCCTCTGAAAGGCTGTTGCTGAACCATGAAAGACACCATGATTCTTGGCCTCCAGAGGAGAAAAATTCAATCTGGGGCCAGTGATGAGGCTTGATCACTCAGAGCTTTTATGTAATAAAATCTTATTAAAGTATAAAAGAGATAGACAAAGCTTCTGACTTCTGACACAGACATCAGAAGGGAACAGAAAGAGTGTCCCCTTAGGTGGATGTTATATAGCTACTAGTAGTAGTAGTGTTCATCACTCAGTCGTGTCTGAGTCTTTGCAACCACATGAACTGTGGCCTGCCAGGCTCCTCTGTCCATGGGATTCTCCAGACAAGAGTACTGGAGTGGATGGGTCATTCCCTTCTCCAGAGGATCTTTCTGACCCAGGGATCTAACCCAGGTCTCCTTCATTGCATGCAGATTCTTTACCGTTTGAGCTACAGGAAGATCCATATAGTTACTAGCAGTCTGCTAATTAGAGAAAGGAAATGTCTCAAAACTCAGAGACTGGCACCAGGCCCCTCACATACAACTTGCATTTTGACATAACATTGCCACAAGGTGAGTTGCCCCTGGCCATAAAATGATTGACATGAATTTTGAAGAAAGGCAGGTTTCTAAGCAAATACTGTCTCATTGACATAGCTTAAGAGAATATTTGCATGAGTAAAACATTCTGGTTTATCAAGTCCATTCTGAGTCTTAAGGGGAGCCCACTTAAAGACAGAGTCTAGGTAAATACATAGCTCATTAACATAGTTTAAGACAAATATTTTCATAAGAAAAATGCATTGGTTACCTCAAGGTTTGAGAAAAGTTAAATTCAGGTGGAACCAGGTATCTTACGGAAACACAGAATTTTAAAATAAACCTCTTTTTAAATTTCTATCAATTCAGTTCAGTTGCTCAGTCCTGGCCTACTCTTTGCCTCCCCATGGACTGCAGCATGCCAGGATGCCCTGTCCATTACCAACTCCCAGAGCTTACTCAAACTCATGCCCATTGACTCGCTGATGCCATCCAACCATCTCATCCTCTGCCATCCCCTTCTCCTTCTGCCTTCAATCATTCTCAGGATCAGGGCCTTTTCAAATTAGTCAGTTCTTCACACCAGGAGGCCAAAATATTGGAGTTTCACCTTCAGTATCAGTCCTTCCAATGAATATTCAGGATTGATTTCCTTTAGGATGGACTGGTTGGACCTCCTTGCTGTCCAAGTGACTCTCAAGAGTCTTCTCCAACACCACATTTCAAAAGCATCAATTGTTTGGGGCTCAGCTTTCTTTATTGTCCATCTCTCACATCCATACATGACTACTGGAAAATCCATAGCTTTAAATGGATGGACCTTTGTTGTTAAAGCAAATTCTGTTTTTTAATATGCTGTCTAGGTTGTTTATAACTTGTCATCCGAAGAGCAAGCATCTTTTAATTTCATGGCTGTTGTCACCATCTGCAGTGATTTTGGAGCCCCCCAAAATAAAGCTTGTCATTGTTTCCATTGTTTCCCCATCTATTTGCCATGAAGTGATGGGACCAGATGCCATGAGCTTAGCTTTCTAAATGTTGAGCTTTAAGCCAACTTTTTAGATCTCCTCTCTCCTCATCAAGAGGCTCTTTAGTTCCTCTTCACTTTCTGCCATAAGGGTGGTGTCATCTGCATATCTGAATTTATTGATATTTTTTCCAGAAATCTTGATTCCAGTTAGTACTTCATCCAGTCCAGCATTTCTCATGATGTACTGTGCATATAAGTTAAATAAGCAGAGCGACAATATATAGCCTTGATGTACTCCTTTCCTGATTTGGAACCAGCCTGTTGTTCCATGTTCAGATTTTACTGTTGCTTCCTGATCTGTATATAGATGTCTCAGGAGGCAGGTCATGTGGTCTGGTATTCCCATCACTTGAAGGATTTTGCACAGTTTGTTGTGATCCACACAGTCAAAGGCTTTGGCATAGTCTATAAAGCAGAAGTAGATGTTTTCCTGGAACTCTCTTGCTTGTTCGATGATCCAACAGATGTTGGCAGTTTGATTTCTGGTTCCTCTGCCTTTTCTAAATTCAGCTGCTTAAACATCTGGGAGTTCATGGTTCACATCCTGTTGAAGCTTGGCTTGGAGAATCTTGAGCATTACTTTGATAGAATGTGAGATGAGTGCAACTGTGCAGTAGTTCAAGCATTCTTTGCTATTGCCTTTCTTTGGGATTGGAATGAAAACTGACTTTTTCCAGTCCTGTGGCCACTGTTGAGTTTTCCAAATTTGCTGGCATACTGACTGCAGCACTTTCACAGCATCATCCTTTAGGATTTTAATGAGTTCAGCTAGAATCCCATCACCTCCACTAGCTTTGTTTGTAGTGATGCTTCCTAAGGCCCACTTGACTTTGCATTCCAGGATATCTGTCTCTAGGTGAGTGATCACACCATCGTGATTATCTGGGTCATGAATATCTTTTTTGTATAGTTCTTCTTTGTATTCTTGCCACCTCTTCTTAATATCTTCTGCTTCTGTTAGGTCCATACCATTTCTGTCTTTTATTGTATCCATCTTTACATGAAATGTTCCCTTGGTATTTCTGATTTTCTCAAAGAGATCTCTAGTCTTTCCATTTCTATTGTTTTCCTCTATTTCTTTGCATTGATCACTGAGGAAGGCTTTCTTATCTCTCCTTTCTATTCTTTGGAACTCTGCATTCAAATGGGTACATCTTTCCTTTTCTCCTTTGCCTTTAGCTTCTCTTCTTTTCTCAGCTATTTGTAAGGCCTCCTCAATCATTTTGCCTTGTTGCATTTCTTTTTCTGCCGATATAAATTTGTACAGAGAAGGGGAAAAAATATACCACTAGTAGTTTATTTCCTCCTGCAGCTTGAGAGAGAAATAAAAAATGATGCTTGCAGCCTATTCCCTCCATTTTGAGTCCCCTGGTCTTCTTGCCTTTTACCCTCTCACCTCCAGTTTTACATGTTGAAGTCCTAACCCTCCAGTACAATAGAATGTGACTGCATTTGGAGACAGTATCTTTAAAGAGGCAATAAAGTTTAAATGAAATCATACAAGTGGTCCTAATTTAACAGACTGGAGTTTTCATAAGAAGAAAACAGGACACAGGCTCACACAGAGGGAAGAGCATGTGAGACACAGAGGGAAGATGGTGTCTATAAGACAAGGAGCAAGACCTCAGAGGAAACCAACACTGCTGACACCTTGACCTCAGACTTATAACCTCCAGGGCTGTGAGGATATAAGTTTCTGCTGTTTAAGTCGCCTACTCTTTGGTCTTTGTATGGCAGCCCTAACAAACTATTGCCCCCTTTAGCTTTATGTATCTAAAAAGGACTTTCCCTATTATTTCATGAATCATACAAAAAGGGTCAAGCAGACAGTGATCAGCCTACCTGAGCTAGGAGTTCAAGAAGTGGAAGCATTTTCTCCCAGATGTTAGGTTTTCTTTTCAGACGAATGAATTCTGTTCTATTAGAGCGAAAGACTTGTGACTTAGGCTAATGCTCCCGATGTTATAGCTCTGAACAATACATTGATACCTGATGCTTGCACATTCAAAAAACTGATAATCTGACAGTTTTAGCCTCCTAAGAGGTTGCAGAGTATGCAGAAATAGTGTCAAGATGGCATGAGAATTCAGAAATGTATTTCATTCTGTAGAGGTGACCTGAGCCACTGGCAGGACTGAAATCTAAGAGTTAGGTTCTGCCACCCTGTGAACTTCGGTGACTGGCCCTACGTTGGCTACCATGTGACAGGAGAAGTGTTCTCAGGCTCGACACAGAACGCATACCTAGGACAGCACCCAGCCTCCCTTAGCAACTCCCCCTCTGTGCAGAAAAGTATGAAGAAGGGAAAATACATCTATAATTTAATACCCAGAGATAAATTTTCTTTTATTTATTTTTTTTCAGAGATAAATTTTTGATAGGGAAGCCATATCCCACCCTGAACCACTTGTTAAAGGGCATGAACATCAGACCTTCCTTCCCTCCCTCTATCTTCCCATCAATCCGAATCCCGCTCCCACCTTGTTCCAGAAAGACTCTCTTAAGCCAGACCTTGGTTACCACTGTATCTCTGTTAGGAAGATACCATGTGACCTGAATGTTACTCACTGAGCCCCTTCCTCATACCACATACCATGCCAAGCACTTCACACACCTCATCTCTGTGAAAGTGCTTTGTAAACCTTCAAGCACCACTCCGGACTCAGTGTGAATGTATTGTGAGTTCTTGATTTGTACTGATGGCAATTTCACCTTCTAGAAGGTAGAGGAAACATGGGGGGCAAACGGACCTAATTCTAAACAACAAAGATTTGAGAAGATAGTAATAATATCAGGTAAGAGTTTTCTTTACAGATTAGGAAACAGAAAAGACCTACTTTTCTCTGGAAGATCTTCCTAGAATCAAAATCTTCCAAGTTTTTTTTTTTTTTTTTTTCCCTTAAACTCTCAAATTTCCTGTATATCCTTGACAGAACTTGTATCACAAATGTGCTGAATGAATGTAAAGGGTCTGCAAAATGGGAATGTTCTATGTTC
Source organism: Bison bison bison (assembly GCF_000754665.1). Taxonomy (NCBI): domain Eukaryota; kingdom Metazoa; phylum Chordata; class Mammalia; order Artiodactyla; family Bovidae; genus Bison; species Bison bison. The sequence continues at coordinate 14,088,202 of NW_011495084.1, read as the reverse complement.
CATGAGAATCTAAATCCAGAGTCCAAACATGTGGAAAGTTGAATCCAAAATCTCTGTCTCAGGCACCGGTGCATGCACACAGAAGGGTGAATACATCCCAACCCCACCCCCAGCACTGCTGCAGATTCTCAGGAGACCTGCCTTCCACCTGCCCTGTGTTGTTAAGACCCAGTCATGAAGCTTCCTCTCTGGAGGCTTCTATTGAAAAGAACACAGGGTGCTTCTTCCCAGACCCTTGGTGGAAAGCCTGTGAAGAGTGAACTCTGGAGGCGAATTTTAACTACAGCTTCCCACAGCAAGGTCACCTATTTTGCCCTTTTAGCAAGGACAGCAGCCTCTGTCTCGCCCAGTTGTTGCACCATCTTGTAAAATAGGCTCTTTCTATCTTGCAGCAAGTCATATGGCGGATAATATTCTTCCCGTTTCCCTGAATCAAAAACCTGTTAACAGCAGAAAGACACCCATTAGCACACAATGTCTCCCAGTAACACATAACTCAGACAATATTTCAAAAAGGGAAGGACAGGGAGAATTTGAGTGTAGGATTGGTGGTATTTAAATGGTTTGACTACTCTGTTTTACTAGGCATACAAAGGCCTAACCCAGACTTTTATCATTATATAGTTATAGGAAAGGAAGAAAATGAAAGTTCTCTTTCATTTTCAGAAAATGAAAGTTTTAATCATGACTATGATTACTGGAACTGAACAGTCTGTAGCATTTTATATTCTGCCCAGGGCCTTTGGGGTTGTTATCATTAGTTAGTGCTTTTAGCTCTCAGACTCTGAGCTTTGAGGGCTATTTATAAGATACACAGCATTGGGAAATGTCTTGATTTAAGAAAATAAAACATTCAAGAAAATCAAACATCTGTCACTTCTTCAGCCCCTCCTCCAGGCTGGTGGCCCAATCTCTGGAGCATTAGACTTTGCAGCAGATTGACTTCTTTTTACATCCTTAAAGGTTTCAGAACAATCACTTGCTTTCCAGAAAGAAAATAGGTACAGAGCTATTGCGGGTTCAGGTTCAGAATACCAAAATATAATGAACATCACAATAAAGTGAGTCACATGAATTTTATGGTTTCCTGAGGCACGTGGAAGTTATATTTACATTATACTGTACCAAAGCATGTGTGCAATAGCATTATGCCTGAAAAAAAATAATGTACAGACTTTAACTTAAAAATAAGGTATTGCTAAAAAATATTAACTATCATCAGAGACTTCAGTAAGTCATAGTAGTAATATCAAAGATCATTGATGTTACAGATCACCAGAGCAACTGCAATGATAGTGAAAATGTTTGATGTATAGTGAGAATTACCAAAAGGTGACACAGAGACACAAAATGAGCAAATGATGCTAGAAAAATGGCACCCATAGACTTGCTTAATGCAGGTATATGACAAGCTCTCAGTTTGTAAAAATGTAGTATCTGGGAAGCACAATAAAACAAGGTATGTCTATATTTCTAAAGCAAGCAATGAAAATAAGATTGCCTCAAAAATTAAAGGTTTGAGAAAGAATATTACTGGTGATGTTTTTGCTGAAGTGAAAGCCAACTGGTAACCAGAAGCTCTAGAAAAATATCCAAGCTTTACACCTGGGGTGAATGGAGCACAGAGGACAATCCCCAACTCTGTAACTGGGGGATGCCTGTCTCTTGGTGCCCTGAGGTCTAATCCTGCCATTCCTACCAGAGGAGTCAGCAACAACAACCAGGTTCAGAACAAGATATAAACAAGTGGCCAAGTTTACATCTCCTGGTGGGACCTCCCTGTGACATCCCTGATGACCTCAAGCAGGGAGCCCTAAACTGAAGTTCTCCCAACACGGGAGTGGGAAGGGCAGCTCCACAATGAAGGGTAAGATCCTTTCCTGGAAACAAGGTCATTCATCACAAAGGTGACAGGCTCAAAAGAGAACCCTTGCATCTCCCTTCTCCCTCTATCTTCCTCACTCACCCAGATACTCAATCTTTGTACCCAGAGACCTACATCAACTTATTTCTCTGCATTCAGATCCCATGTTCAATCCATCATGCAGTCCACTTGGCTTCACTTCCTTATCTACCCCAAGTCCCACCATCTCACCATTTCCACTATAGGCACCTTAGACAAAGCCAGAAGTCTAGAGAGGGAACATTGTAAGATAGTGAATACTGAATTTGGAAAACTGAAAGACCATCAGTGTGATTTTAGCTGTAAAGGAAGGTGGAAGAGTAGAGTGGGACAAAACTAGAAAATTGGGGAGCAATGAACAAAACATTGTTTCATAAAAGTATTTTAGAGATTTGTTCGTAGACATTGAACAACATAAAAATTTGAGATTATAGAAATTTACCAGGAGATATTGATAAGTAAAAGACATTTGCTCTTTGGAAGAAAACTATGACAAACCTAGACAGTGTGTTAAAAAACAGAGACATAACTTTTCTTACAAAGATCCATCTATGATTTTTCCAGAAGTCATGTGTGGATATGAGAGTTGGACCATAAAGAAGTTGGATATGAGCACTGAAGAACTGATGCTTTTGAACTGTTGTGCTGGAGAAGACTCTTGAGAGTCCCTAGACTGCAAGAAGATCAAACAAGTCAATACTAAAGGAAATCAACCCAGAATATTCCTTGAATGGACTGATGCTAAAGCTGAAGTCCCAATACTTTGGTCACCTGATGTGAAGAGCTGACTCACTGGCAAAGACCCTGATACTGGGAAAGATTGAAAGGAGAAGGAGAAGGGGGAACAGAGGATAAACTGCTTAGATGGCATGACTCAATGGACATGAATTTGAGCAAGCTCTAGGAGATAGTGAAGGACATGGAAGCCTGAGCTTCCTGAGTTACTAAAAAATTGGTAAATAAAGCATTAAACAAATGAACATATTTTGATAATAGTAACAAAGCTGCTGTGTTCATAGGATACATATGTTCACATCTGCAGATCAGGTGCTGATGATAACATTTTAGGACTGACCAGGTGACAGTTCAGTTCAGTTCAGTCGCTCAGTCATGTCTGACTCTTTGCAACCCCATGGACTGCAGCACGCCAGGCCTCCCTGTCCATCACCAGCTGCCAGAGCTCACTCAAACTCATGTCCATAGAGTCAGTTATGCCATCCAGTCATCTCATCCTCTGCTGCCCTCTTCTCTGTTTACCTTCAATCTTTCCCAGCATCAGGGTCTTTTCCAATGAATAAGCTCTTCGCATCAAGTGGCCACAGTACTGGAGTGTCAGCTTCAGCATCAGTACTTCCAGTGAATATTCAGGACTGATTTCCTTTAGGATTGACTGATTGGATCTCCTTGCAGTCCAA
>NW_011495084.1:14082971-14084052 GCF_000754665.1 Bison bison bison | reverse complement strand
GCTGGATGGCATCACTGACTCGATGGACGTGAGTCTGAGTGAACTCCGGGAGTTGGTGATGAACAGGAAGGCCTGGCATGCTGTGATTCATGGGGTCGCAGAGTCAGACACGACTGAGCGACTGACCTGAACTGAACTGAGGGGACAATTTTGAAGTGCAATGTTGAGAGGTAAGAACAAAGTGACAGGTAAAATCTAGAAATAAAAGGTTACTTTTCCAATTAGCATCAAGAACACAAAATGAACGACTAAGGATGCCTGAGACAAAACATTTCTAGAAATTAAGAGTCAGTGTTGCACAATCTTGAATGTCACCCTGTTCCTCATGAAAGTTTGGAGATAGAGCCTGCTTCCTACTATGATATCTAGTCCAGGTGACCACATGCATTGTTTGGAGCCTAGAGCATCCCTTTGGTTGAGGATGCCCCACTCCTGTTGTCTGCCTCCCCAGAGCTCGCTCTTGTGCATATCCAGCTCAGGGATTGAGGCTACAGTCACTGCCTTAGTGCTGACAGCCTGGTATCTACTCAGTGTCCCCACTGATGTCCCATCGGACAATGCATGTGAGGTAGGGTGGGAGGTGATACTCCAGGAACTGCCCAAGTCAAAAGAGGTAGTTCTATTATCATCAGATATAAAGAACTCTGGGCATTACTGTCACTCATTAGTGATTATTGCCTGTTTTATATGGACCATCAAAATACCTTAAAGTATCTTTCATTCCTTGAGATTATTTGCTACCCAAAGTTTTTCCTTTGAGGGATGTTTTTCTTATTTTATAAAGCCACATCCTAATATTTATTGAAACTGAGCAAGCAACAGAGGGAAAGGACAAGGAAAGAGATAAAACAAAAAGGAAAGAGAAAAGGAATAGATGGAGGAAGGAAATAGAGCTAAGGAAGGAAACATTAAATTACTAAGAAAGAAAGAGCCAACCAAACCTGGAAGGAAGATACTAGACAGATATCCAGAGACCAAAGCCTGGAGCCTACCATGTGTGCAGAATAGAGGTACTGTGTAAAGGCTCGCTGACTGTTTATTTAGTCTCTCATCCCTGATTTGCCTTTCTTTCCAAACTCTC
>NW_011495084.1:14082121-14082409 GCF_000754665.1 Bison bison bison | reverse complement strand
ACTGTGAAGAAAGCTGAGCACCGAAGAACTGATGCTTTTGAACTGTGGTGTTGGAGAAGACTCTTGAGAGTCCCTTGGACTGCAAGGAGATCCAACCAGTTCATTCTGAAGGAAATCAACCCTGGGTGTTCTTTGGAAGGAATGATGCTAAAGCTGAAATTCCAGTCCTTTGGCCATTTCATGCGAAGAGTTGACTCATTGGAAAAGACTCTGATGCCAGGAGGGATTGTGGGCAGGAAGAGAAGGGGACGACAGAGGATGAGATGGCTGGATGGCATCACTGACTCG
>NW_011495084.1:14078532-14079020 GCF_000754665.1 Bison bison bison | reverse complement strand
ATTCCCATCTCTTTCAGAATTTTCCACAGTTTATTGTGATCCACACAATCAAAGGCTTTGGCAGAGTCATAAAGCAGAAATAGATGTTTTTATGGAACTCTCTTGCTTTTTTGATGATCCAGCAGATATTAGCAATTTGATCTCTGGTTTCTCTGCCTTTTCTACAACCATCTTGAACATCTGGAAGCTTACAGTTCATGTATTGTTGAAGCTTTGCTTGGAGAACTTTGTACATTACTTTACTTGTATGTAAGGTGAGTGCAATTGTGCATAGTTTGAGCATTCTTTGGCATTAACTTTCTTTGAGACTGAAGTGAAATCTGAACTTTTCTAGTCCTGTGGCCACTGCTAAGCTTTCTAAATTTGCTGGCATATTCAGTGCAGCACATTCACAGAATCATCTTTTAAGATTTGAAATAGCTGAACTGGAATTCCATCACCTCCACTAGCTTTGTTTGTAGTGATGCTTCCTAAGGCCCACTTGACTT
>NW_011495084.1:14077590-14078432 GCF_000754665.1 Bison bison bison | reverse complement strand
GTCCATACTATTTCTTTCCTTTATTGAGCCCATCTTTGCATGAAATGTTCCCTTGGTATCTCTAATTTTATTGAGATCTCTAGTCTTTCCCATTCTATTGTTTTCCTCTATTTCTTTATACTGATCACTGAGGAAGACTTTCTTATCTCTCCTTGCTATTCTTTGGAACTCTGCATTCATATGGATATATCTTTTCTTTTCTCCTTTGCTTTTCACTTCTTTTCTTTTCACAGCTATATGTAAGGCCTCCTCTGACAGTCATTTTGCTTTTTTGTATTTCTTTTTCTTGAGGATGGTCCTGATCCCTGTCTCTTGTACAATGTAAGGAACCTCTGTCGATAGTTTATCAGGTACTCTATCAGGTCTAGTCCCTTAAATCTATTTCTCGCTTCCAGTGTATAATCTTAAGGGAGTTGATTTATGTTATACCTGAATGGTCTAGTGGTTTTCCCTACTTTCTTCAATTTAATCAGAATTTGGCAATCAGGAGATCATGATCTGAGCCACAGTCGGTTCCCAGCCTTGTTTTTCCTGACTGCTTAGAGCTTCTCCATCTTTGGGTGCAAAGTATATAATCAATCTGATTTCACTGTTGACCATCTGGTGATGGCCATGTGTAGAGTCTTCTCCTGTGTTGTTGGAAGAAGGTGTTTGGTTTGACCAGTGCGTTCCCTTGGCAAAACTCTATTAGCCTTTGCTTTGTTTCATTCTGTCCTCCAAGGCCAAATTTGCCTGTTACTCCAGGTGTTCTTGACTTCCTACTTTTGCATTCTGGTCCCCTATAATGAAAAGGACATCTTTTTGGGTGTTAGTTCTAAAAGTTCTCATAGGTTTTCATAGAA
>NW_011495084.1:14071656-14074519 GCF_000754665.1 Bison bison bison | reverse complement strand
TAGGTGCTGACGCCCCTCACAGGAGTTGAACACAGATGTCAAGCGGTTTCCAAATTTTGTGGAAATTTGTTACTTTTCAAAAAGAAAATCTGGTGTGGGCCAGAAGGAGACACTGAAATGCAATCAACAAATGGCGAAGAGCTTTTACTAGAGTAGGGCCAGAAGTAAAGGAAGTTCACTTAATACAAGGCCCAGGAAAATGGACATGTGATCTGTTGCCACTGCAAGGACTGAACCACGTGGTTCAGTCCTTGCAGAGGCTGCTGACTCCCAGGTTTCTGTATCTTGGTTTCCTGTGTGATGAGACACACTTTTGTCCTAACAGAGACACTATCAGTGTCAGACATTTAACTGTATGATTTCTTCCCAGTTTCGACAGGACATTTTTGTTATTGTTTAGCTGCTAAGTCATGGACCTTATGGATTGTCGCCCATTAGGTTCCTCTGTCCATGGAATTTCCCAGGCAAGAATATTGGGGTGGGTTACCATTTCCTCCTCCAGGGAATCTTCCCAACTCAAGGATCAACCCCACTTCTCCTCCATTGCAGGCAGACTCTTTATCAATGAGCAACTGGGGAAGCCCCCATACTCTACTCTTAATTCCAAATCCCAGTATCTAAAGTGTTTTGTTATTGCTTTTAACAGAAGTAACGCATTAATGATTCATTTCCAGAGTTTTATCTACTATGACCTTTTAACCTCTGAGTGATCAAGTGCTTCATCCTCAGGCAGCACTCATGTTATATTTTTGGAGCTGCCTTTGCTTTTTAGCACCCCAATAGCACTAATTTCTGATGAACTTTTATCAGTTTACAATAAGTTGGCAAGTTTTCAGTACATGAAAAATGTATTTTCAGCATATTTAGAAAAATAACCAACATGAGACAGGCAGCATCCATAGGACTGTCTTCCTTCTGAATGTCCATCTCTGCCAAGGAAGAAGGATGAAACAGAAGTAGAGAACTTTAAAAAAATTTCTAAGCCATTTTCCCTTTTAATTGAAGTTCATGAAGAGGAAAACATAGTGGTTCCCTCATAATCATTCTCAAGTTAACTCTGTGAGTTTGGGTTCACATATCCATTTAGGCATCATTTACAAATTAATAACTCGGGTTTCTGGTTCACTTCAAAACTGACTTCATTGATTTAGTGATACCGCTTGATGAGGATGAATGAGGAGAGTGAAAAAGCTGGCTTAAAACTCAACATTAAGAAAACTAAGGTCATGGAATCCAGTCCCATCATTTCATGGCAAATAGAAGGGGAAAAGATAGAAGCAGTGGCAGATTTCCCTTTCTTGGACTCTAAAATCAGTGCAGATGGTGACTGTAGGCTAGAAATTAGAAAACAGTTGCCTCTTGGCAGGAAAACTATGACAAAACTAGACAGTGTGTTTAAAAGCAAAAATATCACTTTGCTGACAAAAGTCCATATAATCAAACCTATGGTCATTCCAGTAGTCATTAACAGGTGCGAGAGCTGGACAATAGAAGAGCACTGAAGAATTGATGCTTTTAAATTGTGGTACTGGAGAACACTACTGAGAGTCCCTTGGAAAACAAGGAGATCAAATTAGTCAATCTTAAAGGAAATCAACCCTGAATAGTCTCTGGAAGGACTGATGCTGAAGCTGAAGCACCAATATTTTGGCTGCCTGATGCAAACAGTTGACTCATTGGAAAAGAGATGCTGTGCAAAACTGAAGGCAGAAGAAGAGGGAGACAGAGGATGAGATGGCTGGATGGCATCATCAATTCAATAGACATGAACTTGGTCAAACTCCAGGAGATGGTGAGGGATAGAGAAGCCTGGCATGCTGTAGTCCATGGGGTCACAAAGAGTCAGACATGACTCAGAAACTGAATAACAATAACTTAGAGTGATCAATCTCCCCCTTTTCCAGAGTCTCTAGGAATTATTTATTTATCACACTTGTATGTTTTTCAATGAATGATTTGATAGGTTTTCTTTTAAAACACTCTTAAGGAATCTATTCCTAGTAAAACATAATGATGGGACGATTTCTCTAAGTGATATCACCAAAGTTAACAGAGTTAATTCCAGAAACACTACATGGAAACCACACATTTCATTTTGTAAAATAAACTCACATTGCTCTCTTTTTACATAAAGTTCCAAATGTAGTTTAAATAGAAGTAAATTTTAGTATTATCTACCACTTCTGCATTTTTATAATTTAGATTAACATTGGCTCTCTGTCCATGGAACAATATGTTGTAAAATTCTAGAGTACTGCTACCTGAGAATCTGTGAAAAAAGGTCTCGATCTGAGAAACAAATAGAAAAATAATTGACCAGTACATTTTTTTAAAGATGTGTCCCAATTTCACCATTAAATTTGTCCTATGAATTCAAGAGTAGTGGATCATCCTGTCGTTCTTTACATTTAATGGTTAAATGCTCTACAAACCTCTTCTCTTATAGAATTTTACTGTAAAAGACTCACAAACTTAAATGAAATTAGAGGTGCACTGCTTTTCAGGCAGGAGAAGGTGAAGCAATCTACCCAATTTAAGAAAATAAAATTCACATGCTGCTGAAAATCAGGGTGGGTGTATAAAGACTCAGTGGTGACATCCCTCAGAAACCAGAATTACTGGTGGCTGCTGCTGCTGCTGCTACTACTACTACTAAGTCGCTTACGTCGTGTCCGACTCTGTGAGACACCATAGACGGCAGCCCACCAGGCTACCCTGTCCCTGGGATTCTCCAGGCAAGAACACTGGAGTGGGTTGCCATTTCCTTCTCCAATGCACGAAAGTGAAAAGTGAAAGTGAACGTCGCTCAGTCGTGTCCGACTCTTAGCGACCCCACGGACGGCAGCCCACCAGTCTCCTCCGT
>NW_011495084.1:14066957-14069446 GCF_000754665.1 Bison bison bison | reverse complement strand
CTGGTAATAAGTATCTGCTTAAACACTCACACAAACTGAGGAAATAATAACATGAGAAACTTAACATCAAGATCTATAAAAATTAACTGTAAATCCTGGTGTGACTGGAAAATACCAACAGCATGGTTAGTAGAGGTTTGTTCAGTTTAGTTCAGTCGCTCAGTCATGTCCAGCTCTTTGCGACCCCATGAACCACAGTACACCAGGCCTTCCTGTCCATCACCAACTCCCAGAGTTTACCAAAACTCATGTCCATTGAATCAGTGATGCCATCCAACCATCTCATCTTCTGTCATCCCTGTCTCCTCCTACCCTCAATCTTTCTCAATATCAGGGTCTTTTCAATTGTGCCTCAAGCAAATCATTAAATATTTACACATTGCACTGAAGAATAAACTAGACTATTTTCTCCATTGGTCAGACTGTCTTCTAGGATCTGAAATCTCTCCACATGTGTGAAATGAACATCTCCACATGTGCAAGGGGAACGTCAACTCCTGGTGTCTGCAGCACGTCTGTCCACGGAGAGATCTCTGATTCTGCATCAGCTGGTCCCACATTCTCTAACCTGTATGTCAGGATGACCTGCCTCACAGAACCTCGTTATTAACTACAAGACGAGGAGGACTTGAAACCCACTGTGACCTGTGTCATGATACTTTAATTTAAATAGTTCTTCCTATTCATCTGCTTCAGGAGGAGCCACAAGTAAATTACTCTGGAAATATGTGCCTCCTCTTGGCTTCAAGAGAGAATCCTGTACATAAGCTCATGTAGGCCATTTATATTTTCTTCTGGAAGGTTCTAGTAAGCTAGGTCATAAGAATATAAACAGCAGTGAAGAGCCCAATAGGCTCATTTCAGTGAAGGGGGCAGAACAAGGGGAGGCACACGCATGGGAACAAGAGGAGACCTGACTCTTCCACCGGTACCCAGAACTGCTCTGAATTCCCACGTTCAAATCCTGTCTGGCCTTGGGGCTGGACTTTCCTCCTCACTTCACAAAAGCCTGAGACGAAAGATGAAGATAGACATTTCTTTTCCCTAATCATGAGGAAGAATGATACTCAGGAAGCCTTCCAGATCTTCCTTCAATATGGTCTCAGTTTTAAGTCTGGTGAGAGAGAAATGAATACAGAAAACTCACAGTGTGCCACCAAAAAAGAGATATCCCTGAGCAAATCCACAATTAAAAAGACATTACAGAGGGAGATTTATTTGCATAAAGTTGATTAAGTGGCCAATATGCCTCCAAAGCACTGAAAATCACTAGTCGAACAATATTTCAGAATGAGTACTGAACTGAACTAAAAAAAACTCGAGACCCAAATTTAAGGTTTCCCTTAAAACTCGAATTTAGGATCAAAGGCTAACAACCATCTAAACAATGGTAAGCGTCCCTTGTCAGGGGAATAACCACCATTCTACTTCAGATTTTTATAAAAAGTTATTACACTTTGTAATTATCAACCCTAAGATTCCCACGTGTAGGTGATTTCTCATCCTTCAGCTGTCTCCATGAGGTTTACACAAGTGCCACGGCCAGGCGAGGGGAGGCTGGTCCCCAATTTCTTCCTCCTTCACTTCTCCATCTTCCTTCCATTTTCCAGTTTCTTTCAAGTAAACTGGCTGCTCCCTGCATATAATCTCAATCACTGTTCTTTCTGGGGGACATATTGAACTACTTCAGATCCTGAGCACAAAGGATGCACATACTTCAGCTACCTGTTGTGTTTAAGGAAATTATTTAAGAATTTTCATTTTTGCTTATTCCTGAAATGTGGAACAGAAGTTGAGGAGTACCTTCTTAAGAACACAGTATTCATCTTTGAATGTTCCCCCTATGACTGATGGTCTATGTCCCCACTCCTCTGTCTTTGCTCCTACCCAGGTCCTTGTTACCATCACACCTCCCCCAGTTCTGACCTGTTCATGCAGGGTCAGCAGTGATGGGGATGAGCCTGGGAGGAAGAGAGACCACCATGGAAGCTCCCTGCTGCTTCCAGGATTACAGGGACCAGGGATCCAGGGAAGATGGTGTGGGCCTGGCTCAGCTAAGAGAGGCAACTCAAATAAACACCACTGGGCTCCCCCTCTGCAGAGTCTGCTCTCAGCTTTCTAAGTTCCCTACACTGGGATGTTGAGACACAAGCATCACTGCTTCATACTCATTTGAGGGGAAAAGGAATGTAAGTTTTTGCACTTAGACAAGTAAATTCAAGTAAGCAAACTAATAGACGTTCTCCACCTCTGCAGCTAGCATGATGCTGTAAGGACAAAGGGCTTTTTGGTTGGGGACGGATAAGATTTTGAGTATCTTCTCTTGACACATATCAGCTCCTGACATACAAGCACATAAACCAATTTCTAAACTGATATTGTCCAAACGAGGGACAGAGAAATAGGAGTAGTATCTTCTGGCTTTGCTCTATCCTTATTCACTCTTGCTATGGTTTGGGGAGTCCTTTCAAGTGGGATGGTAGGAAAAA
>NW_011495084.1:14065030-14066762 GCF_000754665.1 Bison bison bison | reverse complement strand
GACTATAAGGAGATCAAACCAGTCAATCCTAAAGGAAATCAACCCTGAATATTCACTGGAAGGACTGATGCTGAAGCTGAAGCTTCAATGCTTTGGCTATCTAATGTGAAAATCTGACTCATTGGAAAAGACCCTGATGCTGGGAAAGACTGAAGGCAGGAGGAGAAGGGGATGGTTGGATGGCATCACTGACTCGATAGACATGAGTTTGAGCAAGCTCTGGGTGTTGATGATTGACAGAGAATCCTGGCATGCTGCAGTCCATGGGATCACAAAGAGATGGACACGACTGAGAAGTGGACAAGGTGGAGACTGGAGAGTGTAGGTCTCTGTCATATGATTAGTATTTTGGATTTTACTGTACTGCAATGGGAGTCTTTGGAGATAAAGCTGAAACTCTTCACTATACAGTTGAAACACTGTGAATCAACTATACTTCAATTGAAAAAAAATAGACATGCATAAAATTTGAATCCTGGCTCTGCCCCTTACTTGAAAAGTAGGATAATCTCCCAGTGACTCAGTTTTTAACCCTGTCAGATGAGGATAACCACAAATTGTGAGGATTAAGCAGGAAATGGTGGGATAAGAAAATAAAATGTGCTAATGATTCCATAAATTTTAGGAATTATTAATACTCATGTAATTTGTCAAGGACTGCAGCAAGCACTAGGGGAACAGAAATGAGAGATACAGGCCCTCTCCTCAAAGAGAGAGAAAGAAAATAGTTAAGAGTATAGGGAGGGCTGAGAAAAAGCTGGTGGTCTTGGTGGGGGGTTGGAAAGTAAGAGTGTGTACAAGGTGATGGTTAGGAAAGAAGTTGGTGGGAGGAAAGCCAGAAATCAAAATACAAAAAAATTTTAGTCTGATTTCTTGCTCTTGGTGGAAAATGTTAGATACATTTCTCTTTTGTGCTTTTCCTCAAAATTCCTATTGGTTTTTTGTTTTTGTTTTTTTTTTGGTTTTGGTTTGTTTTTATTTTCTGTTTCTTGGCTTTACTATTCATATTTATGTAAACAATTTAGTTTTTATTATTAAACAATTAATATAAAGAAAATCACCAAAGACCATGAACACATAAACAGAAATTAAAGAGTAAAGTCATTTCAAAAGGTGTTACTCTTTTACTTAAGTAGAAATAATACCCAAAAGGCCAGTACCCTGATTCTTAAGAATAATAACAGTTCCTGATGACTGAGCATTCCTAAGAATGAGACATGGGCACAAACATTATCTCACTAAGTTACATCTTCACAACAAATCTGTGGGGCAATTCTTTTCAGACTGGGTTTAAGGACGAGGATGTTGAAGCTTGGCAGCCAAGTGACATCATTAACACTCCACAGTTGATGAGGCAGAGCAGGAATAAACTGTGGTCACATTGACACTTGGTCTACATTCTTAACCATTCTAGCCCTGTCTGCCTCCTGAATGGCTTCCTGAGAATCTTTACACATTGAAAATTTTCTCCAGGTTATTTCTCTTTAATCAACCAACACTGCACCTTGGAGACAAAGGCATATAAAGTGGAATCTACATGGATACAAAGCTTAGCACTATTTTGTAAGCATGATCTCTGGAGCACGTACCTAGAACATGCTCAAAGGAAGGATGGAAACCAACAGAATAGAACCAAAATATGCTGATGTCAAGGCATGTTTAGTCTTTGCTCAGATGTGCTTCCAAATATTATTGGCAGAGCCAGTAATCATCTAACATTATTTATTTACAG
>NW_011495084.1:14059003-14064824 GCF_000754665.1 Bison bison bison | reverse complement strand
CCATCGCCACCATCCACCCACATATCTTTCATCTTAAAGAACTGAAACTCTGTACCCATTATTCAACAAGTCCCCCTTCCCTGGTGGGGGGGGGTCCCAAGATGGCCGAGGAATAAGACAGGGAGACCACTTTCTCCCCCACAAATTCATTGAAAGACCATTTGAACGCTGAGCAAATTCCACAAAACAACTTCTGATCACTGGCAGAGGACACCAGGCACTCAGAAAGGCAGCCCATCATCTTTTAAAGGAGGTAGGACAAAATATAAAAGATAAAAAAAGAGGCAAAAAGAGTTAGGGATGGACATCCATCCCGGGGAGGGAGTCGTGAAAGAGGTTTCCAAACACTAGGAAACCCTCTCACTGGTGGGTCTGTGGGGAGTTTTGGAATCTCAGAGGGCAACATAACTGGGAGGAAAAATAAATAAAACCCATAGATCACATGCCTAACCACAAATCCCAGGGGAGGAGTAGCCCAGATCGCATCCACCACCAGCAAACGGGGGCTGAACAGGGAGGTACAGGGTGCATTGCTTAGGGTAAGGACCAGGCCTGAATGCCCTGAGGGCAATCTGAGGGACCTAATGTGAGATAGCAACCCAAACTGTGGGATAGTCAGAGAGAAAGAGAAAATAAAGAGAGAGAGAGAGAACTTTCCCGTGAAAAGCTCTAACCTAAGGCATACTGGGCCGGCTCACAGAACAAAGGACTGCACAAATACCAGAGGAAAGCTATCCGGCTGTGGACAGGCCAATCCCCCACTGGAGGCAGGAAGACAACAGCCAGAGTGGGAAAGGGGCAAACTCAGCCCCAGAGACGGCATCCTCCACCAAACTGTGAGCAGGCCCACAGTTGATAACCAAGACTTCCTGGAGTCCTGGATGGTTGACAACCACCAAGAGGGTCACAGCCAGAGATCAGCTCCCCAGAGGAGATACACAGCACACCTGAGATGGTGCTCTCACTGAGCAGCCAGAAAACCTAGCGGCTGGGACCCGGGAGGTAATAAGATGCACCACCCACCTGGAGAGAGTGTGGTCATCAAGCACTTGGTCGCCTGAGCTGCTTGGACCTGGGAAGGGCACAAAATGAAGGCCCAACCGAGTCTGTGCCTTTGTAGAGTACCAGAGAACCTGAAAGGCTTAGACCTGGGAAATGCATGCAACCCATCCCGCCTCAGACATTCCCCTGCATAGCAACCTGGAGCCTGAGCAGTGCAGACTGGGAAAGCACATACACCATGAACGGGGGCAAACCCAGTGTGGCCCAGACACTGTGTGCACTCCCCACACCTGCTAGTGATATTTGTTTGCAATGTTCCTCCCTCCCTGCACCCATCTATGGATATATCAACTAAACAGAAAATTAACAAGGAAACACAAACTTTTAAGGATACAATGGACCAGTTAGACCTGATTGATATCTGTAGGACATTTCACCCCAAAACAATGAATTTCACCTTTTTCTTAAGTGCACATGGAACCTTCTCCAGGATAGATCACATCCTGGGCCATAAATTTAGCCTTGGTAAATTCAAAAAAACTGAAATCATTTCAAGCTTCTTTTCTGATCACAATGAGGTAAGATTAGATGTCAACTACAGGAGAAAAACTATAAAAATTCAAACATATTGAGGCTAAACAACATGCTATGAATAACCAACAAATCACAGAAGAAATCAAAATATGCATAGAAACGAATGAAAATGAAAACAAGACAACCCAAAACCTAAGGGATTCAGTTAAAGCAGTGATAAGTGGAAGGTTCATAGCAACACAAGCTTACCTCAAGAAACAAGAGAAAAATCAAATAAATAACCCAACTTTACACCTAAAGCAACTAGAAAAAGAAGAAATTAAGAACCCTGGGGTTAGTAGAAGGAAAGAAATCACAAAAATCAGAGCAGAAGTAAATGACAAAGAAACAAAAGAACAAAAATCAACAAAACTAAAAGTTTGTTCTTTGAGAAGATAAATAAAATAGACAAACCATTAGCCAGGCTCATCATGAAAAACAGGGAGAAGAATCAAATCAACAAAATGAAAAATGAGAAATCACAACAGACAACACAGAAATACAAAGGATCATAAGAGACTACTATCAGCAACTATATGCCAATAAAACTGACAACTTGGAAGAAATGGACAAATTCTTAGAAAAGTATAACTCTCCAAAACTGAACCAGTAAGAAATAGAAATCTTAACAGAGCCATCACATGCATGGAAATTGAAACTGTAATCAGAAATCTTCTAGTAAAGAAAAGCCCAGGACCAGACGGCTTCACAGTTGAATTCTACCAAAAATTTAGAGAAGAGCTAACACTTATTCTACTCAAACTCTTCCAGAAAATTGCAGAGGAAGGTAAACTTCCAAACTCATTCTTTGAGGCCACCATCAGCCTAATACCAAAACCTGACAAAGATGCTACATAAAAAGAAAACTAAAGGCCAATATTCCTGAGGAATATAGAGTCAAAAATATTTAACAAAAGTCTGCAAACAGAATCCAACAACATATTTAAAAGATAATACATCATGACAAAGTGGGCTTTATCCCAGGGATGCAAGGATTCTTTAATATCTACAAATCAATCAATGTGATACAGCACATTAACAAATTGAAAGATAAAAAACATATGATTATCTCAATAGATGTAGAGAAAGCCTTTAACAAAAGTCAACATCCATGTATGATAAAAACCCTTCAGAAAGCAGGAATAAAAGGAACATACGTCAACATAATAAAAGCCATATATGATAAACCCACAGCAAACATTATCTTCAATGGTGAAAAATGGAAAGCATTTCCCCTAAAGTTAGGAACAACACAAGGGTACCCACTCTCACCACAACTATTCAACATAGTTTTGGAAGTTTTTAGCCACAGC
The DNA here is from genome assembly GCF_000754665.1 of Bison bison bison. Taxonomy (NCBI): domain Eukaryota; kingdom Metazoa; phylum Chordata; class Mammalia; order Artiodactyla; family Bovidae; genus Bison; species Bison bison. The sequence goes on along the minus strand of NW_011495084.1, from coordinate 14,061,936 downwards.
AATCATAGAAGAAAAATAAATAAAAGAATCCAGATTGGAAAAGAAGAAGGAAAACCCTCACTGTTTGCAGATGACATGATCCTCTACATAGAAAACCCTAAAGAGTTCACCAGAAAATTACCAGAGCTGTGGTGTTGGAGAAGACTCTTGAGAGTCCCTTGGACTACAAGGAGATCCAACCAGTCCATCCTAAAGGAGATCAGTCCTGGGTGTTCATTGGAATGACTGATGTTGAAGCTGAAACTCCAATACTTTTGCCACCTGATGTGAAGAGTTGACTCATTTGAAAAGACCTTGATGCTTGGAAGATTGAGGGCAAGAGGATAAGGGACAACAGAGGATGAGATGGTTGGATGGCTGATTCAACAGAGGATGATTCGATGGACATGGGTTTGGGTGGACTCTGGGAGTTGGTGATGGACAGGGAGGCCTGGTGTGCTGCAGTTCTTGGAGTCGCAAAGAGTCAAAAATGACTGAGCAACTGAACTGAATTAATGAATACAGTAAAGTTGCAGGATATAAAATTAACACACAGAAATCCCTTGCAGTCCTATACACTAACAATGACAAAACAGAAAGAGAACTTAAGGAAACAAGCAAGCAACAAGCAACAAGCAAGAAAAAGAATGAAAGCTTAGGAATAAATCTACCTAAAGAAACAAAAAAACCTATATATAGAAAACTATAAAACACTGATGAAAGAAATCAAAGATGACACAAATAGATGGATAAATACACCATGTTCACGGATCAGTAGAATCAATATAGTGAAAATGAGTATACTACCCAAAGAAATCTACAGATTTAATGCAATCCCTATTAAGCTACCAATGGTATTTTTCAGAGAACTAGAACAAATATTTTCACAGCTTGTATTGAAATACAAAAAACCTCGAATAGCCAAAGCAATATTGAGAAAGAAGAATGGAACTGGAGAAATCAACCTGCCTGACTTCAGGCTATACTACAAAGCAACTGTCATCAAGACTGTATGGTACTGGCACAAAGACAGAAACAGGTCAACGGAACAAAATAGAAACCCCAGAGATAAATCCACATACCTATGGACACCTTATCTTTGACAAAGGAGGCAAGAATATACAATGGAGAAGAGATAATCTCTTTAACAAGTGGTGCTGGGAAAACTGGTCAACCACTTGTAAAAAAAAAATGAAACCAGAACACTTTCTAACACCATACACAAAAATAAACTCAAAATTAATTAAAGATCTAAATGTAAGACCCAAAACTACAAAACTCCCAGAGGAAAACTTAGGCAAAACACTCTCTGACATAAATCATAGCAGGATCCTTGAGGACCCACCTCCCAGAGTAATGGAAACAAAAGCAAAAATAAAAAACGGGACCTAATTAAACTTAAAAGCTTTTGCACAATGAAGGAAACTCTAAGCAAGGTGAAAAGACAGCCTTCAGAATGGGATAAAATAATAGCAAATGAAGTAACTGACAAAGAATTCATCTTAATTATAAACAAGGAACTCCTGTCACTCAATTCCAGAAAAATAAGTGACCCAATCAAAAAATGGGCCGAAGAACTAAAAAGACATTTCTCCAAAGAAGACATACAGATGGCTAACAAACAAGTGAAAAAATGCTCAACATCACTCATTATCAGAGAAATGCAAATCAAAACCACAATGAGGTACCATCTTATGCCGGTTAGAATGACTGCTATCAAAAAATCTATAAACAATAAATTCTGGAGAGGGTGTGGAGAAAAAGAAATCCTCTTACACTGTTGATGGGAATGCAAACTAGTACAGCCACTATGGAGAGCAGTGTGGAGATTCCTTAACAAACTGGAAATAGAACTGCCATATGACCCAGCAATCCCACTGCTGGGCATACACACTGAGGAAACCAGAACTGAAAGAGACATGTCTACCCCAATGTTCATCGCAACACTGTTTACAATATCCAGGACATGGAAGCAACCTAGATGTCCATTGGCAGACGAATGGATAAGAAAGCGGTGGTACATATACACAATGGAATATTACTCAGCTATTAAAATGAATGCATTTGAATCAGTTCTAATGAGGTGGATGAAACTGGAGCCTAATATACAGAGTGAAGTAAGTCAGAAAGAAAAACACCAAAACACTATATTAATGCATATATATGGAATTCAAAAAGATGGTAACGATGACCCTATATGTGAGATAGCAAAAGAGACACAGATGTAAAGAACAGACTTTTGGACTCTGTGGGAGAAGGCAAGGTTGGGATGATTTGAGAGAATAGCTTTGAAACATGTATATTATCACATGTGAAACACATTGCCAGTCCATGTTCAACGCATGAGACAGGGTGCTCAGGGCTGGTGCACTGGGATGACCCTGAGGGATGGTATGGGGAGGGAGGTGGAAGGGGGGTTCAGGATGGGGAACACATGTACACCCATGGCTGATTCATGTTAATGTATGGCAAAAAACACCACTATACTGTAAAGTAATTAGCTTCCAATTAAAATAAATTTAAAAAATAAGAAAGCTGTGGTACATATACACAATGGAATATTACTCAGCCATTAAAAGGAATGCATTTGAATCAGTTCTAGTGAGATGGATGAAACTGGAGCCTATTATACGGAGTGAAGTAAGTCAGAAAGAAAAACACCAATACAGTATGGTGCTGCTGCTGCTAAGTCACTTCAGTCGTGTCCGACTCTGTGCGACCCCATAGACGGCAGCCCACCAGGCTCCCCCGTCCCTGGGATTCTCCAGGCAAGAACACTGGAGTGGGTTTCCATTTCCTTCTCCAGTGCATGAAAGTGAAAAGTGAAAGTGAAGTCGCTCAGTCGTGTCTGACTCTTCACGACCCCATGGACTGCAGCCTACCAGGCTCCTCCATCCATGGGATTTTCCAGGCAAGAGTACTGGAGTGGGGTGCCATTGCCTTCTCTGCCAATA
>NW_011495084.1:14058059-14058202 GCF_000754665.1 Bison bison bison | reverse complement strand
GTTTTCTGAATGTTGAGCTTTAAGCCAACTTTTTCACTCTCCACTTTTACTTTCATCAAGAGGCTTTTAAGCTCCTCTTCACTTTCTACCATAAGGGTGGTGTCATCTGCATATCTGAGGTTATTGATATTTCTCCTGGCAAT
>NW_011495084.1:14055495-14057959 GCF_000754665.1 Bison bison bison | reverse complement strand
AATCCTAGGTATTTTCAAGGTCACAGGTAGGTAGCAACAGCTGTACCCATGTCCACATTTGCCTTCCTTTGGGTGCCATGTTGTGCATGCTTCTTGATAACAGGTATTTTAGAACATATTGCACCCACATTACAGGAAGCACATTTGCCTGGATCATTCTGTCTCATCTCCTCTCTGTTTCTCATCTCAAGAAGATATTTTTCTGAGATTCCTTTGATGGGCAGATAATTACTAAGTATACAAATAAAAACTCAAAATTATTTTTTAAATCAGCAAATCTGTCAAAGTAGAGGGGAGGATGATAGATGAGGACACAGGGCCTTTGTTGCCCTTGGCTATATACCTGGAGGATAGTAAATTCTCAGTAAATGTCACAGAATTATGTTGAGTGAATGAACCACAAGGAATGACAGGAGTGTCTACCCATGCATATAATCCAGTCTCCAAACTCTCCCTGAAAGTTTTACTACTTTATGAAGAAGAGGAAAAGAGAACAGAATCAGAGCCCAGGAAGAGATGGCCAACTCAACACTCCACCATCACAACGGGCACATATGGGTCTACATGAAGCACATCACATTCATTGACCTATTTTTGTCCTCACAACATATTAAGGGTATGATACCGTTATCTGCTTCGTAAGACAGAGTAAACCAAGGTACACAGAGACAAAATTCTGAGTCCCCTGCTCTTCCTTATTATTCTGTACTGCCTCCCTGGTGAAAATTATTCATTAATGGCTAAATTGTCAAAGTCTCCCCAGAGCATCTATATGTCCTATGATTCTCAAAGCCCCACAATTTCACAGAAAGTTCTCCATGGAGATAACCACTTTAAAAAGATGCCCTCATTTCCCACAACAAAATTACATCTGTAAGACACTTTGTTTCTCTATAGGAACCTCTCCAGCTCTAAGCAAACCATTTATCCTTCTTTTCTCATAATTATGTGATTATCAGTGGATAAAATTGTGGAAATTGAGGAAGTCTGAGCCCGGAAATCTATCTCAGTAAGTTATTAAATCACATGCATACTAAACTAACAAATGAACAACAACAACAACAACAAAACCCAAAACCTGGTATCTGATGAAAGTGACTGTTGAAAATACCTGCTGCTAAATATATGCTCTACTGGGAAAAAAAGGATCAACTCATTCACTTAACGTGAAAAGACCAATCGAATTAAAAGCACTTAAACTTTAGATGCCTTATAAAAAGAACATGTGAGAGTGTTCTGCTATGCATACCTGAAGTGCAACTGACATTTTCTTCCTTAAATCGTGAAGCCCAATACTGGTTGTCAAGATGTCATCAATATAAATGTCACCTTTAGGTTCTGACGATCTAAAAAGGGCAGCAATGAGGGAACTTTTTCCAGCTCCTGTTCTTCCCACGATGCCATACTGTAAAGACACCCAGGGGGATGAAGAATTAACAGGATGCACAAAAAACACAGGACAACCCTGATTGTTGAAGATGAATTTTAAAAGTTATATTACATGTAAATAATAGTCTATAAGTTTCTTAAGCAAGGCCCTGCTGACATTTTGGACCAGATAATTCATTGTTGATGGTCAGGAGCCTGTCCTCTATATTGTAGGATGATTAAAAGTAGCCATGAACGCTAGATACCAGATGCAACCCCCAAAATTGTGGCAACCAAATATGACAGAAATTCACAAATGTCCCTGATTGAGACCACCATCACTCTAAGAATAGGTTCCGTCGCTCAGTCGTGTCCGATTCTTTGCGACCCCATGAATCACAGCACCCCAGGCCTCTCTGTCCATCAGCAACTCCCGGAGTTCACCCAGAATGACGTCCATCAAGTCAGTGATGCCATCCAGCCATCTCATCCTCTGTCGTCCCCTTCTCCTCTTGCCCTCAGTCCCTCCCAGCATCAAAGTCTTTTCCAATGAGTCAACTCTTCACATGAGGTGGCCAAAGTACTGGAGTTTCAGCTTCAGCATCATTCCTTCCAAAGAAATCCCAGGGCTGATCTCCTTCAGAATGGACTGGTTAGATCTCCTTGCAGTCCAAGGGACTCTCAAGAGTCTTCTCCAACACCACAGTTCAAAAGCATCAATTCTTGGGCGCTCAGCCTTCTTTACAGTTCAACTCTCACATCCATACATGACCACAGGAAAAACCATAGCCTTGACTAGACGGACCTTTGTTGGCAAAGTAATGTCTCTGCTTTTGAATATGCTATCTAGGTTGGTCATAACTTTCCTTCCAAGGAGTAAGCGTCCTTTAATTTCATGGCTGCAGTCACCATCTGCAGTGATTTTGGAGCCCAGAAAAATGCAGTCTGACATTGTTTCCACTGTCTCCCCATCTATTTCCCATGAAGTGATGGGACCAGATGCTGTCTTTGTTTTCTGAATGTTGAGCTTTAAGCCAACTTTTTCACTCTCCTCTTTTACCTTCATCAAGAGGCTTTTAAGCTCCTCTTCACTTTC
>NW_011495084.1:14050864-14053639 GCF_000754665.1 Bison bison bison | reverse complement strand
AAGGCAAGAATATTGAAGTGGTTTGCCATTCCCTTCTCCAGTGGACCACTTTCTGTCAGATCTCTCCACCATGACCCGCCCATCTTGGGTTGCCCCACGGGCATGGTTTAGTTTCATTGAGTTAGACAAGGCTGTGGTCCTATTGTGAGTAGACTGACCAGTTTTCTGTGAGTATTGTTTCAGTGTGTTTTCCCTCTGATGCCCTTTTGCAAGACCTACCATCTTACTTGGGTTTCTCTTACCTTGGGTGTGGGGTATCTCGCAGCATCAAATTGTTAGCTATTATAAATATTCTGCATTAAATATCCCTGAAGCTAAATATTTGCAAACAACCTTAATCATTTCCTTTACAAAAATTCTCAGATGTGGAATTGCTGAGAGTCATGTATGAACCCCTTGAAAAGCAAGGAGATCAAACCAGTCAATCCTAAAGTAAATCAGGCCTGAATATTCATTGGAAGAACTGATGCTGAAGCTCCAATACTTTGGCCACCTGACACAAAGAGCCAATGCATTGGAAAACACCCTGATGCAGGGAAGGATTGAAAGCAGGAGGAGAAGGGGACAACAGAGGATGAGATGGCTGGCTGGCATCACTGATACAAAGAGCATGAATTTGGGCGAACTGCAGGAGATGGTGAGGGACAGAGAAACCTGGTGTGTGTCAGTCCATGGGGTCATGAAGAGTCAGATATGACTAGGCGACTGAACAACAACAGCAAAGTATGAATATTTTCAGAGGAAGCTGTTAAGCTGCTAACCTACCCTCCAAAAGTACAATACCACTTTCTACTACCACCCATTTCGCTGCATGCTCACAAATCCAGCTGTTATAGCTTTGTTTTAATTGACATAAATTTGATTCCAAAAAGTGGAATCACTTTCCCAGGATATCTTGCTGGAGGCATAACAGCTTAACCTCCTTCATGTACACGAGTCAGCTTCCTTGGCATCACTAGGTAGTGGTGAAGGTTGAATGCAAAAGTGTGTGTTACACACTTAGTAGTTCATTTTCCTGAATGCTTTGCAGGTGTCTAGGTCTTCATTCACTGGATCAGGGCATCATGCTTTTGCTTGTGCTGGTCCTACCTCCTGGAATGCCTTTCACATACATTTCCACCTGCTGAAACCCTAGCCACATATCACTAAATCTGTCTCATATGCCTAATTCCTTGAAAATGCTCTCCCTGTCCCCTCATGTGGACTTGTTTCAACTCTAACAGAAGTTATGTCATTTTTATTAAACATCTACAAAAATTATGACCTCTTTCTAGCTTACAAAGCTAATATAGTCATTTTCTTATTTCTTCAACCAGACTGTTTATGTTGACATCAGGATCTCTAATGGACTTGATTTTTTCTTATTTGTATTACCTGTGGTGTCCTGAGACAAAGGAACTTCCATGGGAGCTGAGATTTTTAACTCAGGCCAGAGAAATTTATGGAAAATCTATTACCATATTATTTAGATATCAGATAAATCAGAGACAGACACAGCAGATCAATCCTACAGCCATAAATAAAACTTCAAATGGCCAACACCTCATTCTCATGGGACAGACAACATCTTCCACAGCGTAAGTGTTTATGGTCATTTTACACCCTATGAAAAAAAGTGACCATTTTTGTCCAAGCATTTACTCTGGGTGCTTTTACATGCCTTATCTTGTTTAAGTTGTTGTACATCAACCCTACAGGTTACAATCTATCACTTTCATTTTGTGTAAGAAAAGATTGAGGCTTAGATGAATTTGTCTGAATATCAGAGCCCATAAGTAGCAGGATGGGACTCAAATCCATGTCTATTGGCCTCTTTTCCATTTGCTGATGGGCCTCCTTATCCCCTGGATGGCCTGACACATTATCATGTGCCTCTGTGCAGCTAGAACAGAGAAAGTGGGGAGAGGTGTAGCTGCAGTTAAAGGAATAGGCCTACCATAGAGATCTTATGGTCAGAGAGTTAAAGCATGACGTGGACACAGGCATACCTATGGTGAATAAGAGCAAAGAGGGTACCTGAGGGCAGGTGGACCAGCTGTCAGCAGAAAGACCCAGCACCCACAGCCGGATTGAGAGAGAAATCTGCAGCTAAGTGGGACACTTGATGCCTGGGGAATAGGCTAAACAGACCTCATGCCCTGCTTGGGGCAGCAAGACTCATTTTTGATCCCATCAGGTGGTGAAACAGCCACAAATACACTGCTGCACTGGGCTGTCTCTGACTCCAGATTCAGGCAGGGCTGAGCCTGTGGGAAATCCCTTCAGTCCCTGCAGGAAGCTGGTATGGGGAAGGACAGAAAACAGGGTGAAAACTGTAATGAAGACAGACTCCACTGGAAAGATGCAAAGAAATGCAGTGGAATCACACAGAATTAGATTATAATGCAAAGGTGCAATTTACAGAGCATCAGTTCAGTTCAGTTCAGTTGCTCAGTCATGTCCAGCTCTTTGCAACCCCATGGACTGCAGCACTCCAGACTTACCTGTCCATCTCCAACTCCTGGAGCTTATTCAAACTCATGTCCATCAAGTCGGTGATGCCATTCAACCATCTCATAAAAGCATAAAAGTAAGTAAATCTAGTGGCACAGAACATTCTAGAGCCTCTTGCTCAGTTGCAACAGAGATTTGGGAATTCTCGAGTTCAATTTCAAACTGTCAAAGGACATTTCTTGGGAGTCATAGGTTATCACTCATCAAAAACTGCCCATGGGATAGAAAGGAGGAGGTCATGTTCAGATGCAAAGCTGAGTCAAGAGGTCTGGGTGAGCCTGA
>NW_011495084.1:14046661-14049618 GCF_000754665.1 Bison bison bison | reverse complement strand
GTTTTCCTGACACAGCAGTTCACGTTTTTCCTGACCTACAATGGAACTGGAAATAATTAGGAGGGGGCTTTTGCCCTGTGACTAACTGAAACTGCTCCCTAGTTAGCATTTGGGCATTAAATTGAATATTCTTTCATGTTACAAGGGTTTAATTCATTAAATTACAGCTACAGTCCGTTAGATGGATCTGGGGTGTTAAGAGTTTTAAAGAACAGTTCTTTCAGTTATTGATGGAGTTGTCTTGTATGTGTGTGTGTGTGTGTGTTTGTGTGTGTGTTGGTTCCTGCTTGCTCACACCTGTGTTACTCACTCACCCTCACAGCCAGCAGTCCCTCAGCATCCTGTCTGTGCCCTGCAGAATGCCACTTTCTGGGAACAAAAATGAAAACAAGATACTCCCTAATTTTAAAAAGCTTCAAGGTTCTGTGAGGTACAGATCCCAAGGTACAAAGCATGTCACAGGTGCTATCTTTTATCTTAATTATAAAATTCAACTAACCATTTTTAAGTGGACAGTTTGGTGTTCAGTACATTCACACTGCTGTGCAACCAAGCTTGAGAATTTTTTTTCTACTTCATAAAACTGAAATTCTTACCCATTATGCAAACAACTCCCCATTTTCCCTCCCCCAAGTCCCTGGAGACCACCATCCTACTTCCTGTTTTCTTGAATTTGACTATTCTAGGAATCAGAGTATTCATTCCTTTTGTGTCTGGCTTATTTCATTTAGCACGATGTCATCAAGGTTTATCCACAGGTCAGAATTTTCTTCCTTTTTAGGGCTAAATTTTAATTATTTAGTTCCTTCCAACTTTTGGCTCCTATGAACATAGGTATACCATAAATGCTATCTTAAAAGTATACATAACACACTAAGGAAGAACTGAGAGTCTTGAAGATGCATTAGAGTTGACTCAGAAAATGAAGAGACTTTCACCATCCAGATGACAGAGGGCCTGGGTCTCTGAGGCTGAGGGGTAGCGTGTGCACTGGGAACAGGGAGGACGTGGTGCTTTCAGAGAAACTACACACAATCCGAGTGCAGGTGTGTGCATGTCAGACATACTGGCTGCAGAGGGAGGTGGGGAAGAACTTCCTAACACCTTGTCTGTTCTGGCTTAGTATCTTCTTCAAGATTCTGTCCTGGTCCCAGCTGAGGGCCTCAAACTGAGTGTGGAAGGAACATCACCAGCACACATGGATGCTGACCAGTCCAGGTCACAAGCCTCTCTGCTGTCTCCCACAAGGATCTTCTCTGCTCCCTTCAATTTGCTTTTGACTTTGAGCCAATCTCTAATCCCTGCCTCCACCTGAGGCCCTGGTTCCTCACTACTGACTGGGTCATTATTGAGGCTCTTCTCTGGTACACACGCTCACCCCACAGCCCCTGCTGGAGTGGACTTGAGGCTATGCTATGGTTCCAGCAGCAGCTCACCCAGGCCAGTAAGGATCAGATCTGGGCTAAGAAAGAATCAGCCTGTGAGGGGAGGTCTGGGGGCTGGCAGCTCAGTGTGGGTGAGTGGAGGACAAGGCTACAGGAAGGGCTAAGGGACAGGGAAGGAGGCTGCAACCAGAGTGCACCATGGAAGGAAGAGAAGATTTCAGAAATACAAACAAGAAAAAAATAGGAACGCGATATTGGAGAGTTAGGGCCAGGAAGACAAGGTTGACGTCCCAGACTTTGTGTGAATAATCAGGTGTCACATATAGTGTCGAGTCAGGTTAAGATGGAGCCCTGGTCCCAGGGCCCATCAACCACCATGAGGGAGCTCACAACACAGGGTAAAAATTGCAGGGATCCCCAGTCCATGGTCAGTTTCCAAGAAGGATTCACCTACAATGTCACTGATCTAATCTGCGTCCATTAGGACAGACACACTGACAGATTCCCCTGACACACTGACAAGGAAGCCAAGAGCGGATGTGGTGCGAAATCTTCAGCTGGATTTTAAAAAGCAAATGGATTAAACTAACCTTTGGTCCTGGATGAATGTATGCATACACATTCTTCAATACCAGAGGCCCATCCGACTTATGCCTGAAGTTCACATTGATAAAGGAAATCAGTCCTTCGTTGGGCCAGGATGGTGGTGGACGATACTCGAGTTCCCAGGATGCTTCTTTCTCAAGGTCTGTGTATTCAATCACCCTTTCTACTGAAATCATCTGAAACACATATGACATCTCATGAGTTAGTATCAGAGGGTCTTGTTGACATATGTACAGAGACTGTAAATGGAACCTTCTGCTTTTATATGGTTCAGAACATCCCAGGTCTCAGCATCCACAAAGGACAGAAGTAGGAGTCTGATGAGGCCTTGGATGACTAGCAAACTTGTTCATCATCTTCAACACTTTTATTACAACTACTTCCTTCAATTTTATATTAAAGCTAAAAGAATTAGAGAAATGAATGGCAAAATTTTACTGATCCACCTTTTACATCTGAATAAAAAAACAAGAAGTTTTTCTAAGAAAAAACACTTATGGACACCAATCAGTCTGTGTGGCTACAGAAGGGCCACGTGTTACAGATGAGCAGAACTGGACAGTCATCAAACCTCATTTTAAAAATCAGTCACTTTCTACTCTGTTAGAGGAAAGAAATGGAAAAACTTCATTTTTATTGTTTTTCTCCCTTTAGGAGAAGGTACAAATATTCAAAAGAGTATAATTTACTTATTGACTAAGGCCTCTTAAACAACCATGACTCCACACCTTAGAAAGCACACTCTGAGGGAGCCTATCCTATCAGGAAGAAGGGCCACCAGCAAATTCAGGTGTTCAATATACATAAGAATAAATGCTAAAATGTGGGAGGGGTGAAGGAACATAGTAATTAAATAAACCTCAAAATACTGGATTCTTTTATTTTACCAAAAATAAGGAATTACCCATTAAGAAACAAATATAAACAAACTGCTAAGAAATTAGTTTATATTGTTTCCAGAATTTC
>NW_011495084.1:14043694-14044807 GCF_000754665.1 Bison bison bison | reverse complement strand
ATCAGTTCTTCCAGTGAATATTCAGGGTTGATTTCCCTTAGGATTGACTGGTTTGATCTCCTTACAAACAGTCCAAAGGACTCTCAAGTGTCTTCTCCAACACCACAGCTTGAAAGCATCAATTCTTCAGCCCTCAGCTTTCTTAATGGCCCAACATGTAAATCTGTTGACAACTCTTACACAACTACCTGAGAAACATAGCTTTCACTTATACAGACCTTTGTTGGTAAAGTGATGTCTCTGCTTTTTATTTTCTTATTTTTTATTTTTGCTATTTTTTTTTTATTTTTAGTATACATTTATTTTAATTGGAGGCTAGTTACTTTACAATATTGTATTGGTTTTGACATACATTGACATGAATCTGCCATGGGTATACATGTGTTTCCCTTCTGAACCTCCCCTCCCACCTCCCTCCCCATCCTATCCCTCTGGGTCATCCCAGTGCACCAGCCCAGAGCATCCTGTATCATGCATCGAACCTGGACTGGCAATTCATTTCACATATGATAATATACAGGTTTCAATGTCATTCTCCCAAATCATCCCACCCTTGCCCTCTCCCACAGAGTCCAAAAGACTGTTCTATACATCCGTGTCTCTTTTGCTGTCTCGAATACAGGTTTATCATTACCATCTGTCTAAATTCCATATATATGTGTTAGTATACTGTTCTGGTATTTTTCTTTCTGGCTTACTTCACTCTGTACAATAGGCTCCAGTTTCATCCACCTCATTAGAACTGATTCAAATGTATTATTTTTAAAGGTCGAGAAATACTCCATTGTGTATATGTACCACAGCTTTCTTATCCATTTGTCTGCTGATGGACATCTAGGTGGCTTCCATGTCCTGGCTATTATAAATAGTGCTGCGATGAACATTGGGGTACACGTGTCTCTTTCAATTCTGGTTTCCTTGGTGTGTATGCCCAGCAGTGGGATTGCTGGGTCATATAGCAGTTCTATTTCCAGTTTTTTAAGGAATCTCCACACTGTTCTCCATGGTGGCTGTATTAGTTTGCATTCCCACCAACAGTGTAAGAGGGTTCCTTTTTCTCCACACCTTCTCCAGCATTTATTGCTTGTAGATTTTTGGATAGCAGCCATTCTG
>NW_011495084.1:14042418-14043036 GCF_000754665.1 Bison bison bison | reverse complement strand
CTTTGTGTCAGTACCATACTGTCTTGATGAATGTGGCTTTGAAGTCAGGCAGGTTGATTTCTCCAGTTCCATTCTTCTTTCTCAAGATTGCTCTGGCTATTCGAGGTTTTTGTATTTCCATAATATTCTGTCTAGATTTGTCATAGTTTTCCTTCCAAGAAGCAAACATCTTTTCATTCATGGTTGCAGTCACAGTTCACAGTGATTTTTTGGACCCAAGAAAATAAAATCTGTCACTGCTTTCAATTTTACCCCAGATGGGACCAGATGCCATGATATTAGTTTTTTGAATGTTGAGTTTTAAGCCAGCTTTTCCACTGTGCTCTCTCATTTTCATCAAGAGGCTCTTTAGTTGCTTTTCACTTTCTGCCATTAGAGTGGTATCATCTGCATATCTGGGGTTATTGATATTTCTCTCAGAAATCTTGATTCCAGCCTGGCATTTTGCATGATGTATTCTTCATATAAGTGAAATAAACATAATGACAATATACAGCCTTGTCATACTCCTTTCCCATTTTTGAACCAGTCCATTGTTTCACAATTCTGTTTCTTCTTGACCTGCATACAGGTTTGTCAGGAGAAAGGTACAGTGGACTGGTATTCCTATCTCTTTCA
>NW_011495084.1:14041316-14042318 GCF_000754665.1 Bison bison bison | reverse complement strand
GTTTCCTTGGTGTGGATGCCCAGCAGTGGGGTTGCTGGTTCATATGGCAGTTCTATTTCCAGTTTTTTAAGGAATCTCCACACTGTTCTCCATAGTGGCTGTATTAGTTTGCATTCCCACCAACAGTGTAAGAGGGTTCCTTTTTCTCCACACCCTCTCCAGCATTTATTGCTTGTAGATTTTTGGATAGCAGCAATTCTGATTGGTATGAAATGGTACCTCACTGTGGTTTTGATTTGCATTTCTCTGATAATGTGTGATGTTGAGCATCTTTTCATGTGTTTGTTAGCCATCTGTATGTCTTCTTTGGAGAAATGTCTTTTTAGTTCTTTGGCCCATTTTTTGATTGGGTTGTTTATTTTTCTGGAATTGAGCTGCAAGAGTTGCTTATATATTTTTGAGATTAATTCTTTATCAGTTGCTTCATTTGCTATTATTTTTTCCCCTGAAGGCTTTCTTTTCACCTTGCTTAGAGTTTCCTTTCTTGTGCAAAAGCTTTTAATTTTAATTAGGTCCCAATAGTTTAGATTTGCTTTTATTTCCAATATTCTGGGAGGTGGGTCACAGAGGATCCTGCTGTGATGTATGTTGGAGAGTGTTTTGCCTATGTTCTCCTCTAGGAGTTTTAGTTTTTGGTCTTACATTTAGATCTTTAATCCATTTTGAGTTTATTTTTGTGTATGGTGTTAGAAAGTGTTCTCGGTTCATTCTTTTACAAGTGGTTGACCAGTTTTCCCAGCACCACTTGTTAAAGAGATTGTTTTTTATCCATTGTATATTCTTGTTTCCTTTGTCAAAGATAAGATGTCCATAGGTATCTGGATTTATACCTAGGCTTTCTATTTTGTTCCATTGGTCTATGTTTCTGTCTTTGTGCCAGTACCATACTGTCTCAATGAATGTGGCTTTGTAGTAGAGTCTGAAGTCAGGCAGGTTGATTTCTCCAGTTCCATTCTTCTTTCTCAAGATTGCTTTGGCTATTTGAGGTTTTTGTATTTCCAT
>NW_011495084.1:14038007-14038248 GCF_000754665.1 Bison bison bison | reverse complement strand
GTTCTTGCCTGGAGAATCCCAGGGATGGTGGAGCCTGGTGGGCTGCCATCTATGGGGTCGCACAGAGTTGGACACAACTGAAGTGACTTAGCAGCATATATGGAATATAACAGAAGGTAAAAATGAACTTATTTATAAAACAGAAGTAGAGTAACAAATGTAGAAATCAAATTTATAGTTACCAGGGGATAAGGGAGGGGAGGGATAAATTGGAAGACTGGGATTAACAAATTCATACTAT
>NW_011495084.1:14036268-14037483 GCF_000754665.1 Bison bison bison | reverse complement strand
AGACAGGGCTGTATATTGTCACCCTGTTTATTTAATTATATGCAGAGTACATCATGAGAAACGCTGGACTGGAAGAAGCACAAGCTGGAATCAAGATTGCCAGGAGAAATATCAATAACCTCAGATATGCAGAGGACACCACCCTTATGGCAGAAAGTGAAGAGGAACTAAAAAGGCTCTTGATGAAAGTGAAAGTGGAGAGTGAAAAAGATGGCTTAAAGCTCAACATTCAGAAAACGAAGATCATGGCATCTGGTCCTATCACTTCATGGGAAATAGATGGGGAAACAGTGTCAGACTTTATTTTTCTGGGCTCCAAAATCACTGCAGATGGTGACTGCAGCCATGAAATTAAAAGACGCTTACTCCTTGGAAGGAAAGTTATGACCAACCTAGATAGCATATTCAAAAGCAGAGACATTACGTTGCCAACATAGGTCTGTCTAGTCAAGGCTATGGTTTTTCCTGTGGTCATGTATGGATGTGAGAGTTGGACTATGAGGAAGGCTGAGCACCGAAGACTTGATGCTTTTGAACTGTGGTGTGGGAGAAGACTCTTGAGCGTCCCTTGGACTGCAAGAAGATGCAACCAGTCCATTCTGAAGGAGATCAGCCCTGGAATTTCTTTGGAAGGAATGATGCTAAAGCTGAAACTCCAGTACTTTGGCCACCTCATGTGAAGAGTTGACTCACTGGAAAAGACCCTGATGCTCAGAAAGATTGAGGGCAGGAAGAGAAGGGGACAACAGGGCATGAGATGGTTGGATGGCATCATCAACTCGATGGACATGGGTTTGGATGGACTCCTGCAGTTGGTGATGGACAGGGAGGCCTGGCATGCTGTGGCTCATGGGGTTGCAAAGAGTCGGACACGACTGAGTGACTGAACTGAACTGATAGCAGAATGACCTTGCTATACATCAGAAACTAAGACAACATGGTAAACAAACTTAACCCCAATAAAATTTAAAATAAAATGAAAGAATGGCCTGAGTGAGCCAAAGCAGGGGCCCAAGGCACCACAGGTCTGCTGGAGCAGGCATGCTCATACCTGGTCTTTGCTCCTGAGGATTTCTAAAGTCAAAAACAGAAATTCTTTTCTAAATGAAAATTCATTTGAAGTATTAATCAAAATGCAAATTACTAAAAAAATGCATGCACCCCAATGTTTATGGGGTTATGGAAAAAGAATCTTTAAAAAGTGGATATATGTAT
>NW_011495084.1:14024790-14034178 GCF_000754665.1 Bison bison bison | reverse complement strand
GCAGAGAAAGTCAGGGAGGCTGGACGCAAGGAAACCACTGCCTCCTGGGATCTGTGGTCACACATCCCGCCAAAGGGAATCCTCCATGTGACCCTCAAACTCCTGCTCACACCACACTTCACTTTAATGACATGGGAATTAAAGATTCTCCTTGAAACTATCTTTGATCAAATTCAAATCACAGCTAGATTTAGATAAAGAAATTCTTGTTCTTTCATCAGGATACTCTAAAAACATGCCTCCATCTAAATTTTTCTGGCATCTCACCAGGTGGGAATTGTTCCATTTAAAAAAAAATATTAAGTATAGTTGATTTACAATAATGTGTTAGTTTCAGGGATATAGTATAGTCATCCAGTTATTTTTTTAGATTATATTCCATTAAGGTTATTATAAGATACTGCATAAAATTCCCTGTACTATACAGTAATTCCTTGTTGTTATCTAGCAGTGTGTCTATTAATCCCATACTTCTAATTTGTTCTACCCTCTCTCCCAATCCCCTTTGGCAACTGTTTGTTTTCTATGTCTCTGAGTCTATTTTGTGTACAGATTCATTTGTATTGTTTTTAGATTCCATATATAAGTGATATCGTATTTACTTTCTCTGACTTACTTTACTAATAATAATATTCCCTAAGTCCATCAATGTTGCTGCAAATGGTAATATTTCATTCTTTTTCATGGGTGAGTAATTACTCTTCACTAATTTTTGAATCAGTAGCATTTTAAAATTTAATTCCTCTTTAGAATCCTCACCACACTGATTTTGATGAGCTACTTGTGGGCCGTCTACATCTTAGATGAGTAACCTAAGGGCTGGGATAGAGTTAGTACATGCCCCACCCTGCACCAGAGCCAGACACAGGACAGGGTGAGACGAGTAAGGGAGCAGACAGTCTGCCGTCTCCCCCGTCCTAGGCCTCCCCCTGAACCTGTGCCAGGAGCCTCTGTGTGGGTCACAGAGCACCTGGTGCTGCAGTGCCCTTGTGCCCACAGGACTTGGCAGATGAGGAGTCTTTGCATAGTCTTGACTTCTGCTCCAGGAACCTGATGGACATTTTTATAACTGCCTGCTGGATACCTGTCTTGGTGTTCTGAGGTCACAGCAGCAAGTGACACTCACATCAATCTTGTAGAATCTTACACTGGCCTTAGTGTCCATTTTCTTTTGAGTGACTTCATGTGGGTTTGGGGTCTGGTGTCACATCACTGACCATTCGTTTCCTGCCATCTTTTCTAAGAGCACACTGACCACGAGCACCAGGGTCAGGAGCCTGCCTGTCAGGGAACAGGTGGGCTGCAGGCTGCCAGGCAGGGAGGACACTTCCTGGTGGGGTTTTCATTCCCCGCTGTAAATGAGGATGTAACTTGCTGTTGTCAAGGGCACATAGCGAGTCTGTGACCTCTTTCTGGGGTGAGTGACAACTTGTGTTGTATCAGCAAGAAATACTGACATCACCTTGTTACCCATGCATCACTTAGAGAAGACCTGTTAGTACAACGAGGTTATTTACAGGAAGTTAGTAATGCATGTTACAGGAGGCTACAGAGATTTTATAAAATGATGGGGAAGAACCAAGCGGGAAACTCCACACTGTTCTCAGGGTCTCACTCCTGAGTCCAGGATCTGAATGCTTGGTGACAGCTCAGTCAGTACAGACGTGCACCTGGGCACTGCACGTTTGGAGGGGTTGAGGTACAAATAGGTAAAGACACAGAACTTCCTCTTGTGTTTAGTGTTCCCAGTTCAATAAGGAAGGAAGGAGCAGGCTTCCTTCTGTGAGACGTTGGGGCTCATAGGGGATGGGAAGCCCTGGGCTGGGGGAGGACAGCCTGGGCTGGGGGCCAGGTGACCATCCACTCAGCCCTAGGATGAGCTGGTTGGATGGCATCACCAACTCAGTGGACATGAGTTTGAGCAAACTCTGGGAGATGGTGAAGGACTGGGAACAGGAAGCCTGGCATACTGCAGTCCACAGGGTCAAAGAGTCAGACATGACTGAGGGACTGAACACCCCCACCACTACCTCCCAGAGAGAGAACACAAACATTCTAGTCAACTGGTCACCACATGTGGTTATCTGAGGTGTGCAGGATGGGGTACCTGGATTAAATGTATTGTCTAACTTGTTGCAGCCTACTGGGTGCAAAAAATCCAGATAATCCACAGTCATAGTGCCAAAGTTCTCAGACTCTCCAGATCAAATACTGAGAAAATCCTGTACTGCTTCTTGACAAAAGCCTCAGAAGGAACCCATCTTTCCACTTTCATATGAATGGGAAATGGCCCTTGCCCCAGACAAAAATTCTGTCAAATATTCTTTCTGGAACAATCCCTCTATCAATGTACCAGAGACCTGCTTTGCAACAAGACTGTTGAAAGACTCATTTCATGAGTGGCCTCAAATCATAAAAGTTCTGCAGCCCTGTCTACAGAGAAGACTGGATGGAGTTCATCACTTTCTCTTCTGGATCCCCAGGTCCTACCATCCTACTCAGTCATATAGGAGAATGACACACACTTGGACTTTACTGGTCCCAATCCATCCAAACACCTCGCCAAACTCGACCTCACAGGAGGTTAGCTGCTTCTCTTGATGAGTGAAAATGTCTTCTACAGATTTTATGAAACTGATGATCACTATCCTTTTTGCAAATAAAGATAAGTACCTCAAGTGTTTATTATTAAAAACAAAACATACAAATGCCACAGTAAAACAACTCCTTTGACTGGATGAACTGAGATTTTTTTTTTTTTTCCCCACTTAGTAGATACAGAGAAGCATGAGACTCAATGTGTCTATTCTTGGCTTGGTTTCTAGGTTAAGTTGGTATAAATTTGCAATAATTATTCATGGTTTAGGTCTCTGATGCAAACATATTCTCTCCTCACTTTTTGGCTATTGTTTTTACAACTTTTAAAAAATATGTAACACTCTATTTTCCTTATTTTTGTTTTAATATTGATGAAATGTTTGCATTAATAAGACAAATTTGATTATTTTATCATCTGTGATTACCTATATAATAGACTAATGAATCATAAAATGTGTTCCCCACTATTCTGTTTTTTTTGTTTGTTTGTTGTGTTTTTGTTTTTTGCTGCACCTTGCAGGATCTGGTTTCTCAATCAGGGACTGAAGTGGTGGCCCCCTGCAGTGGAAGCACAGAGTCTTACCCATAGGACCACAAGGAACACCTCTGTTCCCCATTATTCTAAAACTAGGAAGGTGAATGGAGTAATCAATTAAATGCATATTGAACATATCCCCCTCCTGTGTTCTCCTAGGGGATTATTTTCAGCATCATTTATATGAATAGCTTTGAGAAAGGGGTACACAAACAGTGTGCTGTCACTCCGAATCCTGATAATGACAAAGAGCAAACCTGAAAATAACAGGGCTTATCTTTTCAGCAGGGCTTCCCTGGTGGCTTAGACATTAAAGAATCACCAGCAATGCAGGAGACCTGGATTCAGTCCCTGGGTGAGGAAGATCCTCTGGAGAAGGGAATGGCTACCCACTCCAGTATTCTTCCCTAGGGAATTTCATAGACAGAACAGCCTGGTGGGCTGCAGTCTATGTGATCGCAAAAAGTCGGACATGATTAAGCGACTAACACACATATTTTCAATACTTTTAACAACTGCAACTTACTAGAATGTGTGAAAGAATGTATTTTTCAAATATATTACTTCTGACATACATTTCTTGAGATCTCCTTTCCTTTTCCTAATCTTTTCCTTTCCTTGTCATTTCTGGTAACTTTCAGTTCAGTTCAATCACTCAGTCATGTCCGACTCTTTGTAACACCATGGACCACAGCATGCCAGGCCTCCCTGTCCATTATCAACTCCCAGAGTTTACCCAAACTCATGTCCATTGAGTCGGTGATACCATCCATCTCATCCTCTTCTGTCCCCTTCTCCTCCTGCCCTCAATCTTTCCCAACATCAGGGTCTTTTCAAATGAGTCAGCTCTTCTCATCAGGTGGCCAAAGCATTGGAGTTTCAGCTTTAACAACAGTCCTTCCAATGAACACTCAGGACTGATCTCTTTTAGGATGGACTGGTTGGATCTCCTTGTAGTTCAAGCGACTCTCAAGAGTCTTCTTCAACACCACAGTTCAAAACCATCAATTTTTCAACACTCAGCTTTCTTTTTATTTTTAATTTATTTATTTTAATTGGAGGCTAATTGCTTTACAATATTGTAGTGGTTTTGCCATATATTGACATGAATCAGCCATGGGTGTACATGTGTCCCCCATCCTGAGCCCCCCTTCCACCCCCCTCCCAATGCCATGCCTCTGGGTCATCCCAGTGCACCAGCCCTAAGCACCCTGTCTCGTGCATCGAACCTGGACTGGCAATCTATTTCACATCTGATAATATACATGTTTCAATTCTATTCTCTGTTTTCCTTCTGCATTGGTTTCAACATGATGAGATACTTTTAAGAATAGTATTAATAGAGTAATACGCTGTGTAAGGAAGTATGTCATGAACATGACAGAAATGGTCCTTGGCCTCATGGTGCTTACATCCATCTTCTTTGGGCTAAAATGCAAAGTGCAGCTGACCCACCACCAGCTCCATTTGCCTTAAGGGCCAAAACCTACTCTCAGGGGCCAGAACTTTCAATCACCTAATATTGACAGTGAGAAATTCCACAGAACAGTCTGCAGAGTTTCAGGGATCTGGTTAATTGCAGTATGAATGGAGAAAAGCCTGCATTGCCCTCCCAACCTGAGAGCCCTGGTACTCACTTGTACATTCCAGGCGTTTCACATCTCGTGATGTCTTTAAGAAATACCACCGAAGAAAAAAGAAAATGATGCCAAGGGGAATCACAGGTATAGCAGTCCAAGGAATTGCAGCCACCATAACGCCCATCACACCAACCACAAGTAGAAATGTCTGAAATAGTGAAAATAGAGGCCTTCGTGTCAAGGATACTTTTCAAAGATAAACTTTGTTGATTTGTTAGAATTAAACTCCTTTCCTTGAAATTTGTTGAAACAGCAGGGAATGGTTTTCCTTCCAAAGAAATAAAACTATAGGTGGTCCTCATGATGTTTATTGAATGAACCAAACACTGATAAGAACTTCCTAGGTATCAGCTCTTCTGATACACTCAGTAGCCCTTTGAGGCAGGCATTACTACTTTTAACAGATGAGACTATTTGAGGTTCAGAGAGTAGGAGCTGCATCTCAAACTATCAGGAGTCAGCAGGTGTTGATTCATCTACTAGAGAGATGAGTGAGCATGTATCACAGATGAGGAATCCAGACACCTCAGCTATCCATGTAGGGATAAAGTGGTTAATTACAAATTCAGAGTAACATATATAGTAACAGTATTATCTAATTTTATAAATGGACACAGTGAGGCATAGGGAAAGGAAAAGCAACTTGATGGAGACTGCAAAGCCTAAGTCACGAAGCTGGCAAGCCCATGTCATGAGCCATTATGACATATTTAAGCTTGCCCCCAATATACAGCCATCTTTCTATCATTATACTAAGTATTTAAAATGTCCATTCCAAAGGTTAACTATTACAACAACACCAGATTCCATTTACAATGTATGTACTGTACGTAAGGCTCTGTGCTGAGTTCCATGAACATTCTCTTAATCATCACATTATCCCCTGAGATGGCATTCTCTTGGGAAATGATCTTGGTCTAAAAAAGACAGCAGGTAGAATGGAAAATGAAATCATTGGTTGATGCTGATTTACACATCCATCTTTATCAGGAAAAGTATGATACCCTGGAGGACAGTATCAGGCAAAAAGAATGCAATCAACACTTCTTGTCTGCCTGCTATGAACGTGGGGTGGGGTGCTGGGACTTGCAGATTCACCCAGTCTGGGCTAAGGCCTTTGAAGCTAATGATCTCAGGTGGATACAAATCCATGGTGATTTGCACAGGGTGCTGAGAAACACAGAAAAGAATACCTGAATATTTTTAGACAAATCTAAGACTCATGACTGATTTTATAGGCTTCTTTAACAAATAGAAAGAATGGCATGAATGACTTGCAGGCAGTAATCACAGTTGATGGAAATTTTGACCAAAAAGGAGCTGGGATGAGAAGGTTGAGATGCTTGTCTGAGTTAACACTGGCTGTTCTTTAAGATAAGAAACGTGAGGTTGGGAGGGTAAGTGGTTATCTTAAAGTTTCCCAGGAAGGTACTGCTTATATTAGAGAAGGAGAGGAGCAGTTTGTGCTCAGGGAATCCTAGAGCCACAGCTGCAGGCAGGAGGAACAACCAACCAGAACTGTGACTCTGTGGCCAGGAGCCCTTTGGAACCAAACCACATGATCTGGATGGAGACCCATGTGCTTTTCCTGTTTCTCCCTGCCTCTGCTGTGGTATCAAAAAAAGCAAAAAAACAAAACTCAGAGTGAAGAGGATGGAACTATGAAGGAATAAATTCTAATCGTAAGTGGAGAAAAATAAGGCTGTCTGACCTCCCTCCTATTAGACCTATTAGAAAACAATTTCTTACAGCCACTGGCTTAACTGTGCATCCCATTAAGCTACAGCCTTCATGTTCATGGGGAGGGATCCTTCCAGCTCTTTCTATGTCTAGCCTTTAGGTCACTTGGCTTGTATTGCTGTTTGTCAAAAAAAGAAAAAAAAAACTACTAAAATGTCAATTATAAAAAAATGCAAATTACTGGGTTTTAGCAGACTTGCATCATTTGATGGATAACATTCACCCATTTCAATAATCTGGCTCTCCCCAGGTGGCTTCCCTGGTGGATTAGTCGTTAAAGAATCTGACTACTATGCAGGAGACCCAGGTTTGATCCCTGGGTCAGGAAGTTACCCTGTAGAAGGAAATGGCAACCTACTCCAGTATTCTTGCCTGGAAAATCGCATGCACAGAGTAAGCTGGCAGGCTAGAATCCATAGGGTCAAAAGAGTCAGACAAGACTAAGCAACTAAACCATTCCAGGTGAGAGCCTTTTAGGACTAACCCAGCCTGGCAGGTAACCTGGGAAGCAGAGGTAAGATCAAAATGAAGGGCTCCATGGAAGCTGGGTCAATGGATTTTTCCTGAGGTACCCACTGAAGACCCATTACTAATGCTCTCACAAACTCTGGAGTTAGGTTCAGGTTTCATGGCCCTAAATTCTAAAGCAATTCAAAGAGTTCGCCTCTAATAGCTTTATTATACACACACACACACACACACACACACATATTGGTTTTCCAAGTGGCTCAGATGGTTAAGAATCTGCCTGTAATGCAGGAGACCCAGGTTTGATCCCTGGGTTTGAAAGATTCCCTGGAGAAGGGACTGGCAACCAACTCCAGTATTCCTGCCTGGAAAATTCCATGGACAGAGGAGCCTGGCAGGCTACAGTCCATGGGGTCCCAAAGAGTTAGACATGACTGAGCACTTTTATTTTTATATGTATGTACATTTATAAATCTTTTATAGCCAGCCATTTCAAACCCTTTATATAAGTTTGTAGAAGATGAAAATAGTACCTAAGCAAAAAGTTAACATCTGAAGAGGGAAATAAAAGATCCTAGTGTACAATAAACACACAATAAATCCCTTCCTTGTAGCCAACCTCATTTCTTTCTCCTACATTCTCAGGAATGCCAAAAAGCCCAGTTCAAGCTACACACACAGTTACCCCCACCTGGTTGGATTCCAGGCCCATTTGATGGACCACATCACCATGGCTAGTGCTTCTGCACCTCTGTCAGACTATGGAACAGAGACAGTGATGGATATATAGAAAAAAGCATACTGACCCAGAAGCAAGTGTCCCAAATCCTCATGCCCCCCAAATAAAGAGAATCATTATTTTTATATATTTCCCATTTGGAGCACACCATTTGGGAAATCCTATTCAATGTCTATGAATCCACATGCACAAATAAAAAAACTCTTAGATGAAATCTTTCACTTGAGAGAAAATGGTGATTTTTCACAATTCAGAAAAATTCTTCGGTTGGCAGAGGATGACATTCTATACTTGGAGGAGATATTCCATTAGCACAATATTGTGCTTAGATACAGCTTCCCTGGTGGCTCAGATGGTAAAGAATCTGCCTGCAATGTGGGAGACCTGCCTTTGGTCCCTGGGTTGAGAAGATCCCCTGAAGGATGGCATGGCAACCCTCTCCAGTATTTTTGCCTGCAGAATCCCCAGGACAGAGGAACCTGGCAGGCTACAGTTCATGAGGTTGTAAATAGTTGGGCACAACTGAGCGACTAAGCACACAAGCTTAACACTAAGTGAGGGTCAGTCTGAGTCTTCATGTAAGCAGATACAGTAGCTTTCATGTCTCAGGAAGTTTAGAGGTCAGCTCTGGTTCTCAGATCTCTCCTTCATCACCTCTGTTTCCTTTGATATCATCCAACTAATTTAACTCTGTAAATCATGATATTATAAAATATTGGTGAGTCTTAGCTATATGATGAGATCTATACAAACCCTGGACTTCCCTGGTAACTCAGATGGTAAAGAATCTGCCTGCATTGCAGGAAGATCCTGGTTCCATCCCTGGGTTAGGAAGATCCCCTGGGAAAGAGAATGGTACCTCACTCAATTATTCTTGCCTGGAGAATTCCATGGACAGAGGAGGCTGGCAGTATACAGTCCATGAGATTGCAAAGAATTGGACACAACTGAGTGACTAACACGTGTACACACACAAGTACAAACCCTAAGCCTAAGCTTACCTAAACCTGCCTTTTGCTTGGGATATACTAATCACATTCTTCATCTGTCATTTGGCTGCCTTGGCTCTTTTCACAACCACATCATCTCTGGGACCTGGGTATCCTTCAATTCACTCTCAACTGAGAGTCACAGCTAACTCCACTGGAGAGTGAATGGTGGGGTTTGGTTTACACATTGTTAACCAGCACAACAGGAAGCATTAGGGAAACATGGTGTATCTCTTCCTTCATGTTTAGTGTATCTCATTGATCACATGCTTCCTTTCCACTTTTGTCAGGGTTCAACCTTATTACCAAATTTAAGTCTGGAGTCCTCTTATTTGATAATTTAACAAGGTACACCTTAAAAAGAAGAGCACTATAAAAGTGTATTACAGGGAAATCTACTCAACATTCTGTGATAACCTATATGAGAAAAGAATCTAAAAAAGAATGAATATATGTACATGTATAACTGAATCACTTTGCTATACATCTGAAACAAACACAACATTGTAAATCAGCCGTATTCCAATAAAATTAAAATAATTGTTATAAAAGAAAAAAGTCTTTAAAAAAGCTAAATGTCAAAGGTTTTGAAATCCATCTTATAAATAAAAGAAAAAAAAAACAGCTTATTAAAGTATGTACAAGAATTTAAAAAAAAAAAAAAAAAAAACTCTTGAAA
>NW_011495084.1:14020345-14024228 GCF_000754665.1 Bison bison bison | reverse complement strand
ATTTGAAATCACCACAAAATGCAAAAGAAAAAAAAAAAAAGAGAGAGAGAGAGAGAGAATTTACAATTCACACGAATTACAAGAGGATAACACAAGACTGGGCTTCTCTGGTGGCTCAGACGGTAAAGAATCGACTTGCAATAGAGGAGACCCAGGTTTGACCACTGGGTTGGGAAGATCACCTGGAAAAGGAAATGGCAACCTATAGCAGTATTCTTGCCTGGAGAATCCTATGGACAGAGGAGCCTGACAGGCTACAGTCCATGGGGTTACAAAGAGTCGGACATGACTGAGGAACTAACACTATAGGTTTCATTTTAATACAAAAGATACCATAAGCATTACAAAGAGAATGTTATGTCTGTTAATGAAAGAAAGGAATGTCTTAAAACTCAGAATGGCACCAGGCCCCTCATCCATAAGATGTATTTTGGGATAACCTTGGCACCAGACGAGTCATCCTGGGCCATAAAATGATTGACTTGAATCTTGTAGAAGGGCAGATTACCATACAAATAGTTTTGTTTACATAGATTAGGGGAACAATATCTCAGTATAACATAATGATTTGTCAAGTAGGTTCTGAGCCATTAGGTGGGACCGACTTGAAGACAGAGTCTGGAGTTGATGCATAGTACATGAACATAGCTTAAGACAAACATTTCCTTAAGAAAAATGCATTGGCTAACTCAAGGTTTGAGAAATAGTTAACTTGAGGTGAAACCAGGTGTCATTATGGCAACACAGTATTTTAAGAGAAACCTTTTAAATTTGTATAGAGAAGGGGGAAAAATATGTGTATATATATATATATATATATATATATCACTAGTTTGTTTCCTCCTGCCGCTTAAGAGAGATAAAAATGTCTGACACTTGCAGCCTATTTCCTACGTTTGGAGACCCCTGGCCTTCCTGCCTGTTACCCTCTCATTCCCCCCTTCTCTTTTAGGATAATTATGTTGCCTAGGGAAAGGGAGCGTTGTTCTCATTCCGTAACTGCTTCTGAGCTGACAAGGGGTGTTGTCCCTAAATTGGTGAGACAGCATATTGTCCTAACCCTCATACAGAGGATTTCTGATATAGGGGCCCCAAGTAGTAGTTGGAAGAAGCTGCAGCAGTAGCAGGAGTTTAAGCAACCATTTGTAACATAAAAGCTTTCATGCGACTAAAACACAAGCTGGAATCAAGATTGCTGGGAGAAATATCAATAACCTCAGATATGCAGATGACACCACCCTTATGGCAGAAAGTGAAGAGGAACTCAAAAGCCTCTTGATGAAAGTGAAAGTGGAGAGTGAAAAAGTTGGCTTAAAGCTCAACATTCTGAAAACGAAGATCATGGCATCTGGTCCCATCACTTCATGGGAAATAGATGGGGAAACAGTGGAAACAGTGTCAGACTTTATTTTTTTGGGCTCCAAAATCACTGCAGATGGTGACTGCAGCAATGAAATTAAAAGACGCTTACTCCTTGGAAGGAAAGTTATGACCAACCTAGATAGCATATTCAAAAGCAGAGGCATTACTTTGCCAACACATGTTCATCTAGTCAAGGCTATGGTTTTTCCTGTGGTCACAAATGGATATGAGAGTTGGACTGTGAAGAAGGTTGAGCGCTGAAGAATTGATGCTTTTGAACTGTGGTGTTGGAGAAGACTCTTGAGAGTCCCTTGGACTGCAAGGAGATCCAAATACTCCATCCTAAAGGAGATCAGTCCTGGGATTTCTTTGGAAGGAATGATGCTAAAGCTGAAAACTCCAGTACTTTGGCCACCTCATACAAAGTGTTGACTCATTGGAAAAGACTCTGATGCTGGGAGGGATTGGGGGCAGGAGGAGAAGGGGACGACAGAGGATGAGATGGCTGGATGGCATCACTGACTTGATGGCCGTGAGTCTGGGTGAACTCCAGGAGCTGGTGATGGACAGGGAGACCTGGCGTGCTGCAATTCATGGGGTCGAAAAGAGTCGGACACGACTGAGTGACTGAACTGAAGTGAACTGAAAGTGAGGCAGTTGAGGCTTCAGGAGTATCCATAGCCCCAATCATCTTGTTCATGTGTTTAGTAAAATGAGTAACATTAGTGCTCATATCAGGTATATATGTACGGCATTGGGTATGAATAATGGCACAAGCTCCTCCTTGTGTGGCTGTCAGAATATCTAAAGCCAATCTGTTTTGTAAAACCCACCTTTCTAATTTGTGCTTGTTCAACATTAAGAGCTGAAATAGCTTTTTGAGAATCTTGTAATGCCTGTTGAGTAAAATTAGTCAAAGCATCCACTCATAGCATAACAACTGTAGTTTCCAAAGAGGCAACAAACACTGCAGCCAAGTAATCATACCAGTGAAATACAGACCTTGCCCACCGAGTTTTGCATCTCCCCATCCAACCAGGGGGAAGCCATGCCCATAGTTAAGAGCCCACGCCACCTGCCCTGAGACACAGGGTGCCCCATCCCAGATGAGCGCCCAAGATGAAAGGTTTTTGCTGAACCACGAAAAGACTCCAGGATTCTTGGCCTCCGGAGGAGAATTCAATCCGGGGCCAAAGACAAGGTTTGATCGCTCAGAGCTATTAAAGTTTTGTAGACCCCATGACAAACTTTGTCCAAATAAGTGAGGACTGTCACGAAATCCCTGGGGCAAAACTGTCCAGGTTAACTGAGTAGCTGGCTGCATAGGGTCTTCAAAGGCAAATAGAAACTGACTTTCCTCCACCAAAGGCACTGAAGGGAAGGTGTCTTTCAAATCAATTACTGAGAAATATTTGGCTCGTTCAGGAATTTCAGACAATAGAGTGTAAGGATTAGGCACCACGGGGTGTAAAGGAACTACAGCCTCATTTATTATTTATAAATCTTGAACTTAGTCTCCATTTACCATTTGATTTCTTTTTACCCAAAATAGGAGTGTTGCATGGACTGTTACAGGGAATTAATAGTCCCCGCTCCTTTAAAAACCTCTGTTTTAACCCTTTCTTAACCTCAGGTTTCAATGGATACTGCTTCATATGTGGAAATAAGTGTGGATCTTTGAGCTTGACAACTATAGGAATAGCATTTTGCACTCGACCCACAGGTTTTCTATCAGCCCATACTCTAGAATTTACTTTGTTCAATTAAAGAGAGAGAAAGGGAGGGCTCCATATTCATGAAAACAGAGGCATGGGCCTGGCTCAGTATATCCCTCTCCAAAAAGGATGAGAGAGATTCTGGCATGATCAGAAACTCATGTGAAAACAGCACAGAATCCCAGTTCAACTTAAAGAATAAGTGAAATAATACCTTTTGGCTCATCCAGACAATCCCATTACGGAAGTGGATTGGAAAGAAAGTAGGCCAGGGGCTTCAGAAAGCACAGAGTAATTTGCCCCAGTATCTAAAAGGAAATTGATATATTGGCCCCCCACAGTTATTAATACCTGGGGTTCCTCAGGTGTAATTAGGATGGGAGCTTGTGTGGGGACCCCCGGGCACCTTCAGTCCTGATTGTCTTGAGAGTCTGACCCCTGAGACCTACACCTCTGAGGGCAGTCTCTCTTCCAGTGTAGTCCTTTGCAGACCGGACATGGAGCTGGGGGTGGCTTGGATGCCTGAGGCCAATCCCTCTTGAGGTGCCCCTCCTTTCCACAGTAATAGCAAGCCCATCCCTTTTCACCTGGGTCCCTCTAGGCATTTTTCTCAGGCTGTTTAAGAACGGTTCTCACAGCCATTGCGAAGGCTTTTGCCTGTTCTTTTGTCTTTTTCTGCCTTTCTTTCTTTTCCTCATATTCCCTATCATAATAGACTGTCTGAGTCAGTTGTAACAGATTATCTAAAGACTGATTTGGTCCATACGCCCATTTTAATAGCTTACGGTGAATATCTGGAGCCGACT
>NW_011495084.1:14019411-14020245 GCF_000754665.1 Bison bison bison | reverse complement strand
TATCTGAAGCCAACTGAGTGAGAAATCTATCTTTTAAGATCACTTTTTCCTCTTCACTTTTAGGATCAATCTCAGTGAATCTGCAAAGGGCTTTTCTCAGTCTATCTAGGAATTTACCAGGAGCTTCCTTTTCCTCCTGTTCTATGTTTGTCAATTTTTCATAGTTTAAAGGCTTAGTATATGCCTCTCTGAGTCCTTCAAGAATACATCTGACAAAATGACTCTGATCTCATATTTTTTTAGCTGTGTGGTAGTCCCAATCCGGTTCTGTAATTGGGACTATCTGATTTTCAGTGGGGATGGCGGTTATATCGTCCTCCCTCTTTTCTATTGATTTATTACCAAGCCATTCATCTCCATAAGCAACTGCTTCTCCCAAAACTTGACTTTTTGAGTCGGGAGTCAGCATTTGTCCCAAGATATACATCACATCTTTCCAAATAAGGTCATAAAGCAGAGTAACACCTTTAAAAGCTCTAACATATTTTTCTGGGTCCTCTAAATAGTCTCCCAGATCCTCCCTGATTATTTATATTTCTTGATAAGAAAAAGGCTTATTAACGCTCATAGACTGATTATTTCTCCTGGTGGGTGCTTCATGAAAAGGCAACAGCTTGTGTGGCTGTTCCTCAGCCTCTCTGCTGCTCTGCGCATATGATCCCAGGGATAGATTGGAGAAACCTGCTTTTCTTTATCTCTGTCTCTTGTCCTCCATCTCATCTCTTACTTCGATGGTCTGAGTTTCTATTGAAACCAGAGTAGTCTGAGGTCGTACTGAGACAAGACTTGTTTGGACCTCTACTTGGGCCATTTGAATCTCAGTTTGGGTTTTCA
>NW_011495084.1:14008696-14018992 GCF_000754665.1 Bison bison bison | reverse complement strand
AGGCATCCCTGTCCAACACCAACTCCCGGAGTTCACTCAGACTCATGTCCATCGAGTCAGTGATGCCATCCAGCCATCTCATCCTCTGTCGTCCCCTTCTCCTCCTGCCCCCAATCCCTCCCAGCATCAGAGTCTTTTCCAATGAGTCAACACTTTGTATGAGGTGGCCAAAGTACTGGAGTTTCAGCTTTAGCATCATTCCTTCCAAAGAAATCCCAGGGCTGATCGCCTTCAGAATGGACTGGTTGGATCTCCTTGCAGTCCAAGGGACTCTCAACAGTCTTCTCCAACACCACAGTTCAAAACCATCAATTCTTCGGCGCCCAGCCTTCTTCACAGTCCAACTCTCACATCCATACATGACCACTGGAAAAACCATAGCCTTGACTAGATGGACCTTTGTTCACCTTATTTTTAACCAATCTTTTCTTTGTAAGTAACCACACCTGGCTTTATCCAAATAAAATTGTTCAGGAGATATTTGTCCCCTGTGGGAATACAATGCATCATGCTCATACTCAGTTGTGTTGGACTCTTTGCAGCCCCATGGACTACAGCCCTCCAGGCTCCTCTGTCCATAAATTTTCTAGGCAAGAATACTAAAGTGGTTTGCCATTCCATTCTCCAGGGCATCTTCCCAACTCAGGAATCAAACCCACATCTTTTTCATCTCCTGCATTGGCAGGTAAATTCTTTACCACTGAGCCACTTGGGAAGCCAAATACAATGCATAATTTAGTTAATCGAGGTTATCTTTCCATGAGAGATGATTGTCTCTATGTTACGAAATGTGCTCACAGTAAAGGGAATTCACACCAGACACCTGGAAGGCAGAGGGAAAACCATGTATCCAGCATTGCACTGCTTCAGACCAACCCTGACGTGACTGTGTAGCCACTCCTGCCCCAGATTTTACTCATGTTTACTCAGCCTCCAAATCACAGCTGTACCTCTCTCTCAGAAACCCAGCCTATTATGGAGGATAACAGGACACAGTACCAGGCTGAAAGGCCCACCTCCAATCCCTGCGAAACAATCCTTGAGAAACAAGCACTCTGCTCTTCCCTGTGAGAACTCTGGCAGGACTGGTACACTACCTGGATGAAATCTTGAAATATCAGGGGCAACAAGTCATCCATATGCCCAATGTCTTTGAAGAAACGATTTAAAATTCTTCCTGCAAGAATAGGATACAAAAAATTACTCATTTCCTCAGATAGGAGCTTTAAGAGAAATAATTCATGAACAAATCAAAACAATATTTTTGAAGAATATGTATTTAGGGACTTCCCTGGTGGTACAGTGTCCCCAGTGCAGGGGACATGGGTTAAATCCCTGAAGCAGGAAGATTCCACATGCTGGAGAGCAACTAAGCTGTGTGCCAGAACTACTGATGCTCATGTGCCTAGAGCCTGAGCTCTGCAACAGAAAAAGCCACCACAATGTGCACCCCAGGCACTGCAATGAAGAGTAACCCTTGTTCGCTGTAACTAGAGAACGCCCACATGTGTTCTATAAAAAAAAAGACGAATGCAACTAAAAATAAATAAATCTTTTTAAAAAGTACATGTATTAAATATTTAATATATTGGGCTTCCCAAGGGGCTTATGCTAAAGAATCCACCTCCCAATGCAGGATATATAAGAGACAGAGGTTCAATTCCTGGGTCAGGAAGATCCCTAGAGGCAGAAATGGCAAGCCACTCCGGTGTTCTTACCTGGGAAATCCCATGGACAGAGGAGCCTGGCAGGCTACAGTCCATGGGACTATAAAAAATTCAGCATGAATTAGTGGTAACACAGCAACAAATTTAATACATTACAAATTCACATGAAATAAGCCAATGTCAGTGGCAAAAAGAAAGACAAAATAGGATGATACCTAAAGAGAAACAAAAATACCACTAAATGGTAGTGGGTGGGGAATTGACATTGTTTGAGCCCTGATGTCTGAAAGAATGGGGGAATCTTGTGGCAGTAACAGGAAGGGTTGGTGGATTTGAGAATGTTCCCTCCCTTTAGATCCATTACACCTAAGACTTACTCCAAGTGCTAAATTGGTAAATAAACAGTTGCAAAATACCTAAGTTAATCCTAATTGTTACACCAATTTTGCTTTAATTATCAAGATTAATTTTGCCAAGTGATACTTTTTAAATAAACATAATTATAACCTCTCTGCAATTTTTTTTTTTTTTTCCCCTCCAGATGGCTCACAGAAGCTCACATTTTGGGAAATCATGGCTTGTGGCCATTTCCAAGTTGTAAGTTTACTACTGGGGTAATAAGCCATTATTTTCAGAGGTATACCAGGTGTGACAAGCACAGACTTATGAATAAGCATCTAAGAAGATCAGAGCGATATAGGAAGGAAAACAAAAATAGTGCTAAATGAGTAAGGATCACTTATCATTGATTTTACTTCCTTTCTCAGAATCCACAATAATAGTATATCCTTAAGGTTACAGGATAGAATATGAGAATTTCTGGTAAATATCTGGCGTAAACTAAAAATGCCACTTGTCACTTCAGTAAACAAAGGATGCTGCAGCCATCAGAACTCTGCAGTCACCACTGCAAGGGTGGTGCTCCATGGGGAGACTCAGGATGAGAAAGAATGGGACACTGGCCCCAGACAGGGGAGGTGCACATCAAAGGAACTGTAGCAGGGAGGAGCCAATATTGACTCCATGCTGGATCTGTTTCTTTGACCATTGCTATGCATTGCTTTTGTCAGGGAACCATGCCCTTCTGCCTGAATGTTAAACTAAATTGGTTTTTATCAGCTCACAGGGAGATAATCTGACCCTCACCACCTGTGAATGGCTGCAGAAAAGAAAAGAATGAATAAATACCCTCTTATTTCACAAGATAAATGGCCTTTTGACTTCACTTCCTCGCCTCCTCTCCCCTATGTTCTGTAAAAGAACCAGGCATCCAGACCCCAACAAGATGGTTATTTTGAGATATTAGTCTGCCATCTTCTCAGTCTGCCAGGTTTCCAAATAAAGTCACTATTCTTTGCCTTAACACATCGTCTGTAAGACTTACTGGCATTGTGAGATGAGCAGAGTAAGCTTGAACTTGGTAACAAGTAACACCACTCTATGTGGTTTTCTCTTCATGCCATCACATACCAGAAACCAAGAACACCATAAATCATCTATTACATATTCTACTTTTGAAAATAAACACAGAAAAGAGTTCAATTTAATATATTGCTAAAAGTATAAATAACTGATGCCCCTAAACCTTTGGGCCTATCTTTACAGTACTTATTTGGGCTTCTATTTTCTTGAAGGAATGAAGATCTGATAATAGACACAGGAGGGGGAAACAAGATACACACTGTGTATGCCTGCTGCTCCAGGATTAGTGACCTTAAAGATTTAAACTTGGTTCCAAATCCTTGAATAATAAATCAGCATCTGGAGAAGTCTACAGGTCATCAAGAGCCTGGTTAATAGTGGTCACAACCACTCAGAGGCTGTGATAACAGAAGTTCAGTCCCACCTGATGCTCCCAAATTTATGACTGTAGTTTTCATGTTAACAGGCAAAGTACAGAGACCTCACAGCTGTAATAGCAAAGACTCTTCCAATCACTTCCTCACTCCAGTTTCATAATAAGATGAGATTGTGTGGGCCTCTGCAGTTTCCCATCCTGTGTTCCTCACAGTGCCTGGACTAAAGAACATGTGTTGAATAAATCTTTACAAGATGCTGCCCTAAACAGTCCTATTTAATCCTCACAACAGTGTTGTGAAACAGGAAGAGCAGTGGTTATTCCCATTTCACAGGAGAGAAGTTCCCAGATATCATGTCAACATCCTCCCTGAGGTTCATTAGGCACTGACCTTGTGCTAAGCGCTGTGAAATATTAACCTGTTTAATGGCCATAACATCAAGATATCAGTAAGTGTGTGAACAGTATTCTCATTTTATAGGTAAGAAAATTAAACACAGAGAATGAAACACAGAGAAATTAAATAACTAGAATATAAGTATTAATATAACTATAACTAGCTATTACTATTAGTAACTAGTACTAGTACTGAACCAAGGAAGTTGGCTCCAGAGTCCATACTTATAACCATGATAACATCCTGCCTGGAGATCTGCCTCTAGTAGTATCTACCTACTTTGGCCTTGATCTCACAGCTAGTTGATGGCCAGGCCAAGGCTACTGCTGTCCTTCTTCCAGTCACATCCCTGCCTCAACTGCTGCTGCTAAGTTGCTTCAGTCGTGTCCGACTCTATGCGACCCCAGAGACAGCAGCCCACCGGGCTCCCCCGTCTCTGGAATTCCGCAGGCAAGAACACTGGAGTGGCTTGCCATTTCCTTCTCTACTGCATAAAAGTGAAAAGTGAAAGTGAAGTTGCTCAGTCGTGTCCGCTCCTAGTGACCCCATGGACTGCAGCCTACCAGGCTCCTCTGTCCATGGGATTTTCCAGGCAAGAATACTGGAGTGGGGTGCCATTGCCTTCTCCACCCTGCCTCAACAGGCCCTATCAATCATGACCTGCAAAAACAAAGCCTCCCTGGGCCTCAGCACAAGTCTAACCAACTGAACAGAGTGGCATGTGTGCTGATGAACTAGCTCTTCATAGGAACCCAGGTCAGGAGGCCACCTTCAGAAGCAAGACAGGTGGAAGGCCTCAGAGAGAAGGAAGTAACCACTGGGAACCCTTCAGGAACACTCTTACTTAATACTGAAGATCCACCTGCTATAAACCACAAGACCTCTTAAATGTAACCAAAAGTCCATTGTAAAACTAGAGGGTTGATTTTATTGAAGAGGATGTTTACATTTCACTGATCTTGTATTTTAATTAATCTTACATTACCACTTAGGTAAAACTCAAAATATGGGCATGTGTCAGAGCTCTGTGGTCCCAGAAATGGATGGACAATGAAAGAAAGAAACACACAGCTTGTCTTCTGTAGAGATGCTCCTGGAAAAAGGTCCTTCATAGTTAGCTTAAGACTACATAATACATCCAACGTTTCAACAACTAGTCAAAAACATTTCAACACATTTGCATCATCTGTTAGGTGTTTCATATGCCACATAACAAATGGACTCCTAAATCATCCTGCAAAGTAAACATTCATGTATTTTTACAGACATGCATAAATTGGAATAAAAGCTTATTTGCTCCTATATTCAGGCTTTCTCTGGCAGGAAAAATTATCAGTGAAGCTTTTGTAGAAAATGAATAAACAGACACAGTGATTTTCTTCCAAGCATATCTTTCATTTTCAAATATGAAATTGTATTTCATACAAACCAGGCACTTTATGTGTTAACAACACATATTCACTAAAAAATTTGGTGTCTGACTTACCTATTGGATTTCTATTGAAGAGCAATACAGGAGCTCTTAAAATGGTCTCCAACATCTTGTTGTGCAAAGTTCGTGAAGAATTAACAAGGATGTAGAATATTAACAGAGACCGTGTGATGCCAAAAAGGACAGTAGACACAGTTAACCCTGAAATAAAGAAACATCGCTCAGCACAAGATCTCTTATTCTCAACCATGCTAAAGCATGGCAGGCAGTTTAAAAAAGATACTGTGTATTTTATTCTATAAATAAAATTTGTATAGAGGTTTACATATACAGAATACAGAATAAAACACACACACATACACACACACACACACACATATATATAAAGTAGATTCTCTAAAGTTAAATGCTTTCAAAAAATACATTTATAAAGAAAAGTATAAAAATCACTGTTTTCCTCTGACTAAATGAAAACAACATGGGGGAAAATGTGTAAACTACAGCTTCATTCTAGGCTTGCCTAATTCAATTACAAGCCCTAATAAAACTTCTAAGAAAGATAATTATACAAGTACCTGATCTTTCTTTCTCCAAATTTCAAATCTCATTATTTACATGTCCCATAATGTAAAAGTAAGGTATGCTTTGGTAAAAGTGAAATTGTTAGGTGCTGAGTCATGTCATGCTTTTTGCAACCCCATGGACTGTAGCCCCAAGGCTCCTCTAACCATGGAATTCTCCAGGCTAGAATACTGGAGTTGAGTGGGTTGCCATTCCCTTCTCCAGTGCTTTGCTACCAGCACAAGAATTAACAGGGAAAAGGAGACATGATATACCATTTCCTTGTAATTTACAAGGAAATTTACTTCCATGTAAAGTAGCTTTTTAAGAACCTACTGTATAGCACAGGGAACTCTACTTAATGCTCTGTGGTGACCTAAATGGAAAGGAAATCCAAAGATAGGATATATGTTCAATGGTTCACTTGGCTGTACAACAGAAACTAAAACATTAAAAGCAACTATAATAAAAATTGATAAAAATTTAAAATAATACAAATAAACTAGCTACTTCTATGCCCAAGTAGCTATAAAGAGTATGAAAAGACCATGTTAAGTTGCAAGTGGACAATCTCTTAAATAATTAAACTGCAAGAAACTACAAATTATATTCTGACATGAGATAAACAAGATAATCTAAACTAATCTCTCACTATTTTATAGAACCCCAAAGCATTTGTAAATAAATATAATTATTTAAATTTATGTCTTATTAATGACATAAAAGAGCACTACTATGCATATAAAAATTAAAATAGCCCTCCAAACATCTCTTCAACTCACAATTCTATATAGAGTGGGGATAAATTTGGCAATGTATATTCCGTCAAGTACTTTTTTTCCATTCAGCTACGACATCAGTGTTATTTAATTTCTGAAAGCTGCTCAAATTCCTGAATTCCATCAACAGGAATTTGCCTTAGCCCACCATCCTATATGAATGTGTAACAGAATCCCTTCCCTCGTCTCTCAGCCCTTACTGTCCACTAATTCAGAAGGTAAACTGCTGGTAGATTCAAGTTTCTTATCAAGTGATCAATAAAATAAATACCAAATTTCAATTAATGTATTTTTACATAACTTACTCTTTGTAGAAAGCTTGTACAAGTGTTTCCTATGAGAATATTTCAATTTTTAGTTATTTAAAAAAAATTTATTGGGGTATAGTTGCTTTTCAATGTTGTATTAGTTTCTGCTGTTAAACAAAGTAAATCAGGTATATATGTGCATATATCCCTTCCCTCTTGGACTTCCTTTCCCCCATCCCTCCCCACTAAGTCATCACAGAGCACTGAGGTGAGCATCCTGTGCTATACCACAGCTTCCCACTAGCTATCTGTTTTACACGTGGTAGTGTATATATTTCAACCCTAATCTCCCAATTCACCTCTCTCACCTCGCTACTCCCACTTTGTGTCCAAACATCTATTCTCTACAACTCTATTCATCCCCTGAAAATAGGTTCATCTGTACCATTTTTCTATATTCCATGTTGTTGTTCAGTCACCAAGTCATGTCCAACTCCTCACAATCCCATATACTGCAGCATGCCAGGCTTCCCTGTCCCTCACCATCTCCTGGAGTTTGCCCAAGTTCATGAATCAGTGATGCTATCCAACTAGCTCATCCTCTGTCATCCTCTTCTCCTGCATTCAACCTTTCCCAGCATCAGAGTCTTTTCCAGTGAGTTAGCTGTTTGCATCAGGTGGCCAAAGTATTGGAGTTTCAGCTTCAACATCAGTCCTTCCAATGAACACCCAGGACTGATCTCCTTTACGATGGGCTGGTTGGATCTCCGTTACAATCCAAGGGACTCTCAAGAATCTTCTCCAACACTACAGTTTGAAAGCATCAATTCTTTGGTGCTCAGCCTTCTTTATTGTCCAGCTCTCACATCTGTACATGACTACTGGAAAGATAGCCTTGTGTATACAGACCTTTGTCGGCAAAGTGATGTCTCTGCTTTTTAACACACTATCTAGATTTGCCATAGCTTTCCTGCCAAGAAGGAATTGTCTGCTAATTTCATAGCAGCAGTCATGATCTGCAGTGATTTTAGAGTCCAAGAGGAGGAAATCCATCACTGTTCCCACATTTCCCCATTCTATTTGCCATAAAGTGATGGGACTAGATGCCATGATCTTAGTTTCTTTAATATTCAGTTTTAACTTGGCTTTTTCACCCTCCCTCTTCACCCTCATCAAGAGGCTCTTTAGTTCCTTTTTGCTTTCTGCCATTAGAGTGATATCACCCACATACCTGAGACTGATACTCTCTAGCAATCTTGACTCCAGCTTGTAACCTATCCAGCCCAGCATTTCACATGATGTGCTCTGTGTATAAGTTAAACAAACGGGGTGACAACAAATAGCCTTGTCATACTTCTTTCTCCATCCTGAACTAATCAGTTGTTCCATACAGGGTGCTAACTGTTGCTTCTTGACCCACATACAGGTTTCTCAGGAGACAGGTAAGATGGTCTGATATTCCCATCTCTTCAAGAGTTTTCCCCAGTTTGTTATAATCCACATAGTCAAAGGCTTTAGCTTAGTCAGTGAAACAGAGGTAGATATTTTTCTGGAATTCCCTTGCTTTCTCTATGATCCAGCAAATGTTGGCAATTTGATCTCTGGTTCCCCTGCCTTTATCAATGCAGCTTAGACATCTGGAAGTTCTCAGTTCACATGATGCTGAAACATGGCTTGAAGGATTTTGAGCATAACATTACTAGCATGGGAGATGAGTGCAATTGTCTGGTGGATTGAACATTCTTTAGTACTGCCCTTCTTTGGAACTGGGATGAGGATTGACCTTTCCCAGTCCTGTGGCCACTGCTGGGTTTTTGAAATTTGCTGACACATTGAGGGCAGCACTTTAATAGCATCATATTTTAGGATTTTAAATAGTTCTGCTGCAATTCCATCACCTCCACTACATTATAGGCAGCAGTGCTTCCTAAGGCTCACTTGACTTCACACTCCAGAATGTCTGGCTCTGCATAAGAGACTACATCATTGTGGTTATCCAGATCATTAAGATCTTTACTGTACAGTTCTTCTATGTATTCTTTCCATCTCTTCTTGATCGCTTGTACTTCCATTAGGTCTTTACCATTTCTGTCATTTATTGTGTTCATCTTCAGGTGAAATGTTCCTTTGATATTTCCAATTTCCTTGAAAAGATCTCTACCTTACCCTTTCTGTTGTTTTCCTCTATTTCTTTGTATTGTCCATTGAAGAAAGCCTTCTGGTCTCTCCTTGTTATTCTCTAGAACTCTGCATTTAGTTCTAGGAGGTCTTCTAGGTCTTCATAGAACTGGTCAACTTCAGCTTCTTCAGCATCACGGGTTGGTTCATAGACTTGGATTAGTGAGATGTTGAATAGCTTGCCTTGGAAATGAATCGAGATCATTCTGTCATTTTTAAGGTTGCACCAAAGAACTGCATTTTGGACTCTTGTTGATTATGAGTGCTATTCCATTTCTTCAAAGTGATTCTTGCCAACAGTAGTAGATACAATGATCATCTGAATTGAATTCACCCATTCCTGTCCATTTTAGTTCACTGATTCCTAAGATGTCAATATTTAGTCCTAACATCTCCTGCTTGACCACATCCATTTACCTGGATTCACAGACCTAACATTCCGGGGTCCTATGCAATACTGTTCTTTATAGCATCAGATTTTACTTTCACCACCAAACACATCCACAGCTGAGCATCATTTCCACTTTGACCCAGCCACTTCATTCTGTCTGGAGCTATTAGTAGTAGTCTTCTGCTCTTCCCCAGTAGCATATTGGACACCTTCTGATCTGGGTGCTAATCATTTGGCATCTTATCTTTTTGCCTTTTTATGCAGTTCATGGGTTTCTCATGGCTAGTACACTGGAGTGGTTTGCCATTCCCTCCTCCAGTGGATTCTGGTTTTTTTTTTTTTTTCAAAACCCTCAACTCTGACCCATCTGTCTTAGGTGGCCCTACATGGCATAGCTCATAGCTTCATTGAGTTATGCCAGCCCCTTTGCCATGCAGTAATCCACGAAGAGGCTAGGCTAGATTCCATATATGTGCATTAATTCAAGTATTTTTTCTGTTTTTCTCTTTCTGACTTACTTTATTTTGTACGATAGACTCTAGGTCCATCCACATCTCGACAAATGACCCAATTTCATTCATTTCTATGGATAAGTAATCAGATCAGATCAGTCACTCAGTCATGTCCAACTCTTTGTGACCCCATGAATCACAGCAAGCCGGGCCTCCCTGTCCATCACCAACTCCTGGAGTTCATTCAGACTGATGTCCATCGAGTCAGTGATTTCATCCAGCCATCTCATCCTCTGTCCTCCCCTTCTCCTCCTGCCCCCAATCCCTCCCAGCATCAGAGTCTTTTCCAATGAGTCAATTCTTCGCATGAGGTGGCCAAAGTACTGGAGTTTC
>NW_011495084.1:14007857-14008596 GCF_000754665.1 Bison bison bison | reverse complement strand
ATAATAGTGGGAGACTTTAATACCCCACTCACACCTATGGATAGATCAACTAAACAGAAAATTAACAAGGAAACACAAACTTTAAATGATACAATAGACCAGTTAGACCTAATTGATATCTATAAGACATTTCATCCCAAAACAATGAATTTCACCTTTTTCTCAAGCGCACATGGAACCTTCTCCAGGATAGATCACATCCTGGGCCATAAAGCTAGCCTTGGTAAATTCAAAAAAATAGAAATCATTCCAAGCATCTTTTCTGACCACAATGCAGTAAGATTAGATCTCAATTACAGGAGAAAAACTATTAAAAATTCCAACATATGGAGGCTGAACAACACGTTGCTGAATAACCAATAAATCACAGAAGAAATCAAAAAAGAAATCAAAATTTGCATAGAAACGAATGAAAATGAAAACACAACAACCCAAAACCTGTGGGACACAGTAAAAGCAGTCCTAAGGGGAAAGTTCATAACAATACAGGCATACCTCAAGAAACAAGAAAAAAGTCAAATAAATAACCTAAACTCTACACCTAAAGCAACTAGAAAAGGAAGAAACGAAGAACCCCAGGGTTAGTAGAAGGAAAGAAATCTTAAAAAATTAGGGGCAGAAATAAATGCAAAAGAAACAAAAGAGACCATAGCAAAAATCAACAAAGCCAAAAGCTGGTTCTTTGAAAGGATAAATAAAATTGACAAACCATTAGCCAGACTCATCAAGAAACAAAGGG
>NW_011495084.1:14006745-14007757 GCF_000754665.1 Bison bison bison | reverse complement strand
GAAAAAATGGGCAGAAGATCTATATAGACCTTTCCCAATAGAAGCCATACAGATGGCCAAGAGGGACATGAAAAGATGCTCAATATTGTTATTAGAGAAATACAGATCAAAACTCTGATAAGGTATTACTTCACACCAGTCAGAATGGCCATCATCAAAAAATATACAAACAATAAATGCTAGAGAAGGTGTGGACAAAGGGAACCTTCTTGCACTGTTAGTAGGAATGTAAATTGCTACAGTCACTATGGAGAACAGTATCAGTTCAGTTCAGTTCAGTCACTCAGTTGTGTCTGACTCTTTGTGACCCCATGAACCGCAGCATGCCAGGCCTCCCTGTCCATCACCCACTCCCGGAGTTCACAGAAACCCATGTCCATTGAGTCGGTGATGCCATCCGACCATCTCATCCTCTGTCATCCCCTTCTCCTCCTGCCCTTAATCTTTCCCAGCATCAGGGTCTTTCCCGATGAGTCAGTTCTTTGCATCAGGTGGCCAAAGTACTGGAGTTTCAGCTTCAGCATCAGTCCTTCCAATGAATATTCAGGGTTGATTTCCTTTAGGATTGACTGGTTTGATCTCCTTGCAGTCCAAGGGACTCTCAAGAGTCTTCTCCAACACCACAGTGTGAAAGCATCAATTCTTTGGTGCTCAGCCTTCTTTATTGTCCAGCTCTCACATTTGTACATGACTACTGGAAAGATAGCCTTGTGTATATAGACCCTTGTCAGCAAAGTGATGTCTCTGCTTTTTAACACACTATCTAGGTTTGTCATAGCTTTCCTGCCAAGAAGCAATTTTCTGCTAATTTCATGGTGGCAGTCACGATCTGCAGTGATTTTAGAGTCCAAGAAAAGGAAATCCATCACCGTTCCCACATTTTCCCCTTCCGTTTGCCATGAAGTAAGGGGACTGGATGCCATGATCTTAGTTTCTTTAATATTCAGTTTTAAGTTGGCTTTTTCACCCTCCCTCTTCACCCTCATCAAGAGGCTCTTTAGTTCCTTTTCGC
>NW_011495084.1:14005586-14006645 GCF_000754665.1 Bison bison bison | reverse complement strand
TGGTTTGCAATTCCTTCCTCAAGTGGATTCTATTTTTTTCAAAACTCTCAACTCCGACCCGTCTGTCTTAGGTGGACCTACATGGCTCATAGCTTCACTGAGTTATGCCAGGCCCTTCACCATGCAGTGATCCACGAAGAGGCTAGGTTAGATTCCATATATATGCATTAATTCAAGTATTTTTTTTTCTGTTTCTCTCTTTCTGACTTACTTTACTTCGTACGACAGACTCTAGGTCCATCCACATCTCAACAAATGACCCAATTTCATTCCTTTTTATGGATAAGTAATACTCCAGTGCACATGCATGTTAGTCACTCAGTCATGTTCAACTCTTTGTAACCCCATGGACTGTAGCCTGCAAGGCTCCTCTGTCCATGGAATTCTCCAAGCATGAATACTGGAGTAGGTTGTCATACCCTTATCCAGGAGTTCTTCCCGACCCAGGGATCAAACCCAGGTCTCCCACATTGCAGGCAGATTCTTTACCATTTGAGCTACCCAGGAAGCACTCCCCTCCCCCAACCCAGTGTATATATGTACCATAAATGAAATAAAAAGACAGTCCTGAGAATGGGAGAAAATAATTACAAAAAAAGTAAATGACCAGGGATTAATCTCCACAATATACAAACAGCTCAGCAACTTAATATATATATTTTAAAAAAATTTTAAAAATGGGCAGAAGATCTGTATAGACCTTTCCCCAAAGAAGCCATACAGATGGCCAAGAGGGACATGGAAAGATGCTCAATATCATTATTAGAGAAATACAGATCAAAACTCAGATAAGGACATAGAGCCAAAATGGCATAGGAGTATGACGGGGAGAACACTTTCTCCCCCACAAATTCATCAAAAGAGCATTTAAACATCGAGTAAATTCCACAAAACAACTTCTGAATGCTGGCAGAGGCTATCAGGCACCGAGAAAAGCAACCCAACTCTTCGAAAGGAGAGAGAAGAAATACAGCTCCACCTACCAGAACACCGACACAAGCTTCCCTAACCAGGAAACCTTGACAAGCCACCTGTACAAACTCACACACAGCGAGGAAA
>NW_011495084.1:14004907-14005486 GCF_000754665.1 Bison bison bison | reverse complement strand
AATGACCCAATCAAAAAATGGGCCAAAGAACTAAATAGACATTTCACCAAAGAAGACATACAGATGGCTAACAAACACATGAAAAGATGCTCAACATCACTCATTATCAGAGAAATGCAAATCAAAACCACTCTGAGGTACCATTTCACACCAGTCAGAATGGCTGCGATCCAAAAGTCTATAAATAATAAATGCTGGAGAGGGTGTGGAGGAAAGGGAACCCTCTTACACTTTTGGTGGGAATGCAAACTAGTACAGCCACTATGGAGAACAGTGTGGAGATTCCTTAAAAAACTGGAAATAGAACTGCCTTATGATCCAGCAATCCCACTGCTGGGCATACACACTGAGGAAACCAGAAGGGAAAGAGACATGTGTACCCCAATGTTCATCACAGCACTGTTTATAATAGCCAGGACATGGAAGCAACCTAGATGTCCATCAGCAGATGAATGGATAAGAAAGCTACGGTACATATACACAATGGAGTATTACTCAGCCATTAAAAAGAATACATTTGAATCAGTTCTAATGAGGTGGATGAAACTGGAGCCTATTATACAGAGTGAAGTAAGCCAG
>NW_011495084.1:14004058-14004807 GCF_000754665.1 Bison bison bison | reverse complement strand
ACAATATTAAACACTACAACATTCGAATCATAGGGGTCCAGAAGAAGAAGACAAAAAGAAAGACCATGAGAAAATACTTGAGGAGATAATAGTTGAAAACTTCCCTAAAATGGGGAAGGAAATAATCACCCAAGTCCAAGAAACCCAGAGAGTCCCAAACAGGATAAACCCAAGGCGAAACACCCCAAGACACATATTAATCAAATTAACAAAGATCAAACACAAAGAACAAATATTAAAAGCAGCAAGGGAAAAACAACAAATAATATACAAGGGAATTCCCATTAGGATAACAGCTGATCTTTCAA
Organism: Bison bison bison; assembly: GCF_000754665.1. Classification (NCBI taxonomy): domain Eukaryota; kingdom Metazoa; phylum Chordata; class Mammalia; order Artiodactyla; family Bovidae; genus Bison; species Bison bison. The sequence continues at coordinate 14,004,499 of NW_011495084.1, read as the reverse complement.
TAGAAACTCTTCAAGCCAGGAGGGAATGGCAAGACATACTTAAAATGATGAAAGAAAATAACCTACAACCCAGATTATTGTACCCAGCAAGGATTTCATTCAAGTATGAAGGAGAAATCAAAAGCTTTTCAGACAAGCAAAAGCTGAGAGAATTCTGTACCACCAACCCAGCTCTCCAACAAATACTAAAGGATATTCTCTAGACAGGAAACACAAAAACGGCGTATAAATTCAAACCCGAAACAGTAAAGTAAATGGCAACGGGATCATACTTATCAGTAATTACCTTAAACGTAAATGGGTTGAATGCCCCAACCAAAAGACAAAGACTGGCTGAATGGATACAAAAATAAGACCCCTACATATGTTGCCTACAAGAGACCCCACCTCAAAACAGGGGACACATACAGACTGAAAGTGAAGGGCTGGAAAAAGTTTTCC
>NW_011495084.1:14003454-14003958 GCF_000754665.1 Bison bison bison | reverse complement strand
GGCAGCCCACCAGGCTCTGCTATCCCTGGGATCTCCAGGCAAGAACACTGGAGTGGGTTGTCATTTCCTTCTCCAATGCATGAAAGTGGAAAAGTGAAAGTGAAGTCACTCAGTCATGTCTGACTCTTCACAACCCAATGGACTGCAGCCTACCAGGCTCCTCCATCCATGGGATTTTCCAGGCAAGAGTACTGGAGTGGGGTGCCATTGCCTTCTCCAACCCTGACTCTGTGGGAAAGTGAGGCTTTGTGTAGATTTCACAGCACTTTGGGTCAGACCAGGAATCACTTACCAGAATGCAAGCCACCAATCCTGCAGGACATAGGTAACCTGGAGCAGGAAACAACAGTCACTCACACACTGACATTACTGAGCCTCACACCCTGCTCACTAGGATGAGGGATGGAAAGGCTCCAGAACATGGAGATGGTCCTTTCGGCTCAGGTCTGCACTAAGCCCCACGCCCCAGATGACCACAGATCAGGGGAGGGCATCTTACAAAAT
>NW_011495084.1:13999479-14003286 GCF_000754665.1 Bison bison bison | reverse complement strand
CTTTAACATCAGTCCTTCCAATGAACACCCAGGACTGATCTCCTTTAGGATGGACTGGTTGGATCTCCTTGCAGTCCAAGGGACTCTCCAGAGTCTTCTCACACCACAGTTTAAAAGCATCAATTCTTCAGCACTCAGCTTTCTTAATGGAGGTTCCTTAAAAAATAGAAAACAGAACCAGCATACGACCCAGCAATCTCACTACTTGGCATGTATCCTGAGAAAACTGTAATTTAAAAAGACACATGCACCCCAGTGTTCATAGCAACACCATTTACAAAAGCTAGGACATGGAAGCAACCAAAATGCCCATAAACAAATGATTGGATAAATAAGGCATTTCAGTTTTTGTTAAAGACATCCTTTAAATAGTATGTAATGCTATGCTATATATATTCTAAATAGTCTTGTGAATAGAGACAGTCATTATAATATTAGTCTAGCAAGCCAAAATTGAATTAATCACACAGTTAGGGAGGAGATAACACTGTGGTCTCAGGGTAAGAAGAGAAGGAATCCTAATTCCAGACAATGGACTTCCCCCACTTAGCTTCTCAAGTTATTAGTGAAGCTCAGGAAATGAGGAGTGTGGAAAGGGGAGCTTTGCATACCTGGAAGGGAATAATGCTTTTATCTAGGGCCCATGCTGCCAGAGGATTTCATCCAAGATCAACAAAAGCCAGGGTTTATAAAGACAGAATTGGACAACCTGAACCACAGGGTGGGGATCCATTTCTAACCCCCTTGGCCATCCATACAGCGATATAAAATTTAGTTAAAGCATGTATTAAAATACACAAGAGCTACATATTTCCAGTGGCTGATTTTTTCAATATTAAATCCTGGTTTAACTACCACAATCCAGTATGGACCAAATTAAGAGTCTCCATTCAGCCTCTTTTCTTCTAGTAGATCTTTAAAATAATTATTTTAGTTAATTCATACAGTAAATGTGATTTAGACACTTAGTCTGTTAAGACATTACTGAATTACTCTGGAAGCCCTTGTTGCTCACACAGACCACATTGTAAGTGCCTTAAACTCTCCTATAATGGAGCAGATGACTCAGCTTTACCTGAATAAACTCCTAAGTACCAGTTCAGAGTGAACATTACATCTTCATCTTCTTTCACATATCTCCCAAAATACAGGTCATTTTGTACATTTGCCCTATGGAACAGGAAATAAAAAATATTAAACTATAGATATACATAAAATTTACACAAATATCACCCCAAAATTACTTCAATTCAAGAAATGTATTTTATGCTGGAAAGTGTTTCCCAGCTCACAAGGCCCTCTGTGTGTCTTCCTTTTAAAAATCTGAATCATGACTTTCTGTTTTCAAAATTATCTGTGAAGACAGGCTTAGAAAATGAACTTATGGTTGCCGAGGGGAAAGATGGTTAGAATGTTTGGATGCTCATGCACACACTGCTATATTTAAAACAGGTAACCAACAAGGTCTTATTGTATAGCACATGGAACTCTGCCCAATGTTATGTGGCAGCCTGGACGGGAGGGAAGTTTGGGGGAGAATGTGTTCATGTATACGTATGGCTACATCCCTTCACTGTTCATATGAAATTATCACAACATTGTTGATCAGCTATATTGGAATACAATATTAAAAATTAAAAAGAAGAAAAAGAATTGTCTGTGAAGAAGTTGTTACCGGGAGGGACATGGGAAGAGATGACAACAGGATTACACACCACCCGCAGGAACTTTCATCTTTCTTCAGGGAAACTACATGAGGGTCAGAAGAGGAGGCTGAACTTGCCCCATCCCTCCTCCTGCTGCTGCTGCTAAGTCACTTCAATCATGTCCGACTCTGTGCGACCCCATAGATGGCAGCCCATCAGGCTCTCTTATCCCTGGGATTCTCCAGGCAAGAACACTGGAGTGGGTTGTCATTTCCTTCTCCAATGCATGAAAGTGAAAAATGAAAGTGAAGTCGCTCAGTCGTGTCTGACTCTTCACAACCCCATGGACTGCAGCCTACCAGGCTCCTCCATCCGTGGGATTTTCCAGGCAAGAGTACTGGAGTGTGGTGCCATTGCCTTCTCCAACCTTGACTCTGTGTCAAAGTGAGGCTTTGTGTAGTGCCATTGCCTTCTCCAACCCTGACTCTGTGTCAAAGTGAGGCTTTGTGTAGATTTCACAGCACTTTGGGTCAGACCAGGAATCACTCACCAGAATGCAAGCCACCAATCCTGCAGGACATACGCAACCTGGAGCAGAAAACAGCAGTCACTCACACACTGACATCACTGAGCCTCATACCCTGCTCACTAGGATGGGGGATGGAAAGGCTGTAGAACATGGAGATGGTCCTTCCGGCTCAGGTCTGCACCAAGCCCCATGCCCCAGATGATCACAGGTCAGGGAGGGCATCTTACAAAATTAATATCTTTAAAAGAAATCCCCTTTTCCCTAGAAGACTTTGCTCCCCAAATATAATGTGCTTCAATGCAAATCCAAGTGGACTGCAAAAGGCAGTAATAACAAAAAAAAGTTGGGATTTTTCAAAGCAAAAAGCTTGACAGGTACAGTGATGATCAGTTCTGGGTGTCAGCTTGGCTGGGCCAGTCTCCAGTGATTCAACTAAATACTCATCTAGATGTTGCTGTGAAGGTATTTTGTGGATGTAGTTCACATCCATCATCAGAACTTCAGGTGAGGAGATCACCCTCAACACTGTGGTGGCCTCATCCAGTCAGTCAAACGCCCTTTGAGCAAAACCTCAGGCTTCCAGGAGGAGGAAGATATTCTGCCTGAAGACGTCAGGGTCAGCTCCTGCCTGAGGTTTCGGTCTGCAGGCCGGCCTTTCTGATTTCACATTCACCAACCTAGGCCCACAACTGCATGAGCCAAGTCTTTGAGATAAATCTCTTAATACAAATATTTTAAAATAATTATAAAATATAATATAAATAGTTGAGTGAACAAACCAAAATAAACACCCTTATGTACCTGAGCTGTGATGTTTACTAGAATAAGGAAGATGATGACAGGCCAGTCAGCACCAGCTGTGAAGTAATTCTTGTAGGTCTTAATACCCACTTTTCCTTCCAAATGGTCCTCTAGAGGTAGTACAGCCTGTATATTCTCAGTCTAAAAGGGAGAAATGGCAGTGAGATATGAAATTTTAAAAAATGAACCCCAAAAGTGAAGAGTTCAACAATGTCCTCCACTGCAAAGCTGTGGGAAACAGACACATCTCATACACTGGTAGGAGTGCAGGATGGTCCATCTCCTATGGAGAAGGGTGTGGAAATATCTGGCCAACCATGTATGTGCTTACCCCTGGACCCCACCATCCCACTCGGAGGAATCTATCAGTAATAATTGAATGTCACTCACATGAGCTTATTCACTGTTGGGGAGCTTTGCTTAAAATAGAACATGACTCTCAACACACACATAACAAAATTAATTAAAGTATAAATGCAGAAACTTAGTCTAAAATAACACACAAAATGATATTGAGCTAATGTTTCCCTCTAGATGACTTGTGTCATTCAATGATAGAAACATAAAACATACTGGGGCTCAAAATACTAGCCAAATACAGTAAATTGAGTTCACAGAGAGAGTTAGAGTAAATAGGAGTTTGGATAGCCCATTTCAAGCATATGACCTGAATCTACTTGGTTCCTAAATTTCAGAGAGTGATTCCTGAGTTTAGAAAGTGAATAGCTAATATGAATACTTATCAGAATCATTCTAGGCTACTGGGTTTGGTTATCAAGGAATATCTGTGTATATTTTTAAGCGGGATCTAGTGCATTTCTCTCTGGAGGA
>NW_011495084.1:13999036-13999379 GCF_000754665.1 Bison bison bison | reverse complement strand
GGCCTATCATAAATCATATGACACCGAGGCAAAATACTACCATCAGTGATGTGCAGTACCAGAACATTCCAACATACAGGAAAAGTAGATGATTTAACGTGGCAACAGCAAGACTCATCTAAGAGGGTATTTACATTAAGCCTCTGGATGCATAAAAGAAGCCGGGGGCCACCAGCATGAATAGGATGTAAATATAAGAGTCCTCCATCAGTGTGACCCACATTCACTCAGAAATTCACAGCAATGCACCCACTACTGATCTCCATAAGAGTCTCCATCCTACACCCAAAGGGGATCACCAAGCAGGCCTGCTCCCTTCATGCTCTTCTACCAATTCCATGGA
>NW_011495084.1:13998181-13998936 GCF_000754665.1 Bison bison bison | reverse complement strand
CTTTGGGTCAGACCAGGAATCACTCACCAGTCTGCAAGCCACCAATCCTGCAGGATGTAGACAACCTGGAGCAGGAAACAACAGTCACTCAGACACCGACATTACTGAGCCCTCACACCCCACTCACTAGGCTGGGGATGGAAAGGCTCCAGAACACGGAGGCGGTCCTTCCAGCTCAGGCCTGCATCAAACCCCACACCCCAGATGACCACAGGTCAGGGAAGGGCATGCTGCATTTTAATCTCTCTAAAACATCCCCTTTCCCCACACAACCTGTCATGTTCACACATCAGTAAGCCACACTTATTTTGGTCCCCACAGAAAACATAGTTCACAGCAAATCCAAGTGGACTACAAAATGCAATGATAACAATATAGATGCTGAGGTTTTTCAAAGGAGAAAGCTTGACAGGTACTGTGATGGTCAGTCTTCTGTGTCAGCATGGCCAGGCCAGTCTCTAGTGATTCATCAAACACTCGTCTAGATGTTGCCATGAAGCTATTTTGTGGATGTGGTTCACATCCATCATGACAACTTCAGTAGAGGAGATCACCCTCAACACTGTTGTGGCCTCGTCCAGTCAGTCAAAGGCCCTTAGAGCAATGTCACATTCACCCAGCTAGATCTCACAACTTCAGGGGCCAGTTCTTTGAGACAAATCTCTTAATACACGTATTTTAAAATATTTATAAAATACAGTATAAATAGTACATAAACATCAAGCTGAGTGCACAAACCAAAATACACACCCTTA
>NW_011495084.1:13994355-13998081 GCF_000754665.1 Bison bison bison | reverse complement strand
TAAGTTAAATAAGCAGCGTGACAATATACAGCCTTGACATACTCCTTTTCCAATTTGGAACCAGTCTGTTGTTCCATGTCCAGTTCTAACTGTTGCTTCTTGACCTGCATACAGAATCTACTTGGTTCCTAAATTTCAGAGAGTGATTCCTGAGTTTAGAAAGTGAATAGCTAATCTGAATACTTATCAGAATCATTCTAGGCTCCTGGGTTTGGTTATCAAGGAATATCTGTGTATATTTTAAGGGAGATCTAGTGCATTTCTGCATTTCTGTCTGAAGGACTTAGAATGCATTATAGTGTCACAGGAGGCTAGGATGTCCATGACTCTCTCCTGGCCACTGACTGGGATACAAGGTTGATAAGATGTGGTTCTCAGTCTTGAAGGGTAATAAAAGAGGACAGGAACTAACACTGAAGTGTCTACCATGTGTCAGGTCCTCTCCAAACGTTACCTTTGGCCTATAATAAACCATCTGACACTGAGGCAAAATACTACCATCAGTGACATGCAGTGCCAGAACATTCCAACATACAGGAAAAGTAGATGATTTAAAGTGGCAACAGCAAGACTCATCTAAGAAGGTCTTTACATTAAGCCTCTGGATGCATAAAAGAAGCCGGGGGCCACCAGCATGAATAGGATGTAAATATAAAAGTCCTCCATCAGTGTGACCCACATTCACTCAGAAATTCACAGCGGTGCACCCACTACTGATCTCCATAAGAGTCTCCATCCTACACCCAAAGGGGATCACCAAGCAGGCTTGCTCCCTTCATGCTCTTCTACCAATTCCATGGAGAAGACTTTGGGAACCTTAGGGTCTACTTTGGGACAAATGAAGAAGTCATGAGCACAGCAGACTGAAGGTCCGTGAGACCACCAAGAGCAGACAGACCCGGGCACACTGCAGGATGAGAAACTCACATCTTGGTCCTCTGGAGCCGCATCTTTCACCAAGGATCTGGGAAACTGGAGAGACTGAACCAAAGACTCAGAGATCAGTGTGGGAGTTCCTGGAACTGAAGATGGTTCAGACTGTTCATTCCCCTTCTCAAAAAGGGAAAAAATATCTATCCCGGATTTCAGGAACTCAGAGTAAGTTCCTCTTTCCACCATTTTGCCCTAAAATAAAAAAAGTTGAGAGGAATTAATTCATATTTGATAATATTAAACCAACCTAAATACTAATCAAGAAAAGTTATCTGGACTTAAATTATGATTTTTGAAAAACAATGATCCCTGGGTCTAGAATTTTTGTGGATAAATCTAGTTCAGTCAACTCAGGACAGAACTGAGCATTGTGTTCTCTGCCAAACCCTGTCCTGTGTGAGGTGCTGGGGGATGTGAAAGAAAGGTGTGCTCATATGTTAAAAATGCAGGCCGTTGACATGACTACCTTGGGCACTTAGGGAAGCAAGAAGTACAGAGGTTGGTGGCAGGATAAGCACAGTTTTTTTTTGTTTGTTTGTTTTTTTAGAAAAAATGGGAATTGAGAGAAGCCTCATGTGACAATCCCAGGAAAGAAATTTAAACTCAACCCAGAGGTGGGCAGAAGTACATCTGCATACAGGTAAGAGTCACTCATTAAATCTTTATTGCCCACTGTCACTGTCACACTATCATGTGTCTGGCCGGGATAATAGGAACCAGCCCCAGACAGCAAATCCATGAGAGGCATCTCCATGGTCTCTACACCTGCCACCAGACACAGCAAGTTCCCAACTGAAAATTCAATATTCCACCTGATAAAGTAATTAAACAAAGAGGCCATGGGGCAGGGGTAGCTCTAAAGCCTTGGGAGTCTGTGCCCACAAACCCAAACCTAAGCCAGAATCAATGCACTCAGATCCAAGAAAAAACTTAGGAATGACCAACCACAAGCAGCCAACCAGGCTTCCCCAAATCAGGCAACTGCTTAAGCTACAGCCAATCAAATCATTTTCTTTGAACACATGTGACACATCCTTGCACAGTTTCCCTCCCTTACAAAGTCACATAAAATAATGTGCAGATGTTTTACTATTTTCTGACCCCATGAAACCAGACTCAGCTGATTCACTCAGCAGCAAATAAAACATTAGAGGAAAAAAATGTCAGGATGCAAAACTCATCAATTGAAAGCAGCTGTGGTTAAGGCAGCTCAGGCGGAGGGAGATGACCAGGACCCTCGCTGGGACCCCTACCACCCTCTCCCCTGAGGGGGTCCACTGGGAAAATAATGCAGGGAAGCATCTGAGTACCATCTGATACTGGAGAACTAGAAAATGATGCAGGATACAGTGTGTCCACTTGGAGGCAAAATTCACACACCTCTTTAAGGATCACCACTCACCACATTAAATCTGTAATATGCAAATTGAAATAACTGGTGGTACAAAGACAGCAATTTCACTCAAGAGTCAAGCACTGACAATTCCAGGGGGATGAAGGGACAGACATCCCCCATCTGCTGTAAGAGAGGGACCAGACAAACAGTGAGGATGGTCCCCAACTCATGCAGGGCTGTTCACCAGTGGACAGACAATTGTTTTATTAGTACTAAAATTGAGGGTAGTGTCCTAAAAGGAAGCGATAAAGGGATGCCAAAACATCTAGGGACTGGCTAAATAGGTTATTCTCCTGCCACTGATCCTGTGCTCATAACACTGTCAACACTGGGGTTTATGCACTAGAATCGCCCCCTCTACACATGAAATCAACTGCTTTCAAGCTTGAAAACCTTAGTCCCTCCCTCCCATTCCTAGAGGAGTGGAGAGGAGTCCACACATGGAACAGCTTCCAGAGCAGCAGGGGTTCTGTATCATAATAATCTTTCCTAGAGCAGAGATTCATTTCAAATATCAGGGATCTGACCAAGGGCCTGTGGAGCACTCAGGGGTTAACAACAAAGGTGCTGAGACCCAGAGGCAAACTACCCAAGGAGTGAAGCATTGAATGACCACCATGTCTGAACACTTCTCACTAATCTCCACCCCACATCCAGTCATGCTAGGAGTTGAGGGTTGGATTGTGGCCCCTTCTCCAAAAGGTAAGCTCAAACATGACATCTGGGAATGTGACCTTATTTGGAAACAGGGTCTTTGCAGATGTAATCAAGTTAAGATGAGGTCACATAGGAGCAGGGTGACCATACATCCAATAAGACCGATGTCATTATAAGAAGAAACCCAGACAGACACGGGGACAAGGGCCATGTGACATCAGAGGCAGAGACCACAGTGCTGCAGCTGAAAGCCCAGGAACACAAGGAAACCCAGTGAACACCAGAGGCTGGAGAAAAGGATTCTCCCCTGGAGCCTCCAGGGAGAGCAGGGCCCTGGCAGCACCTGGATTTGGAACCTGTAGACTCCAGAATAGGGAGATGATAAACTTCTGCTGTTTTAAGTCACCCAGTTTGAGGTGCTTTGTTACAGCAGCTCTATAAACTGATACTCTAGCTTGAGCCCACCCTTCTGTCTTCTCAGCTTTACTAAGACTTGTAACTGCTTCTGCTGTCCCCCCTCCAGTGACCATCAGAGGACTCTCTTAGCTTCCACATCAGACCACATCCCTCCTCTGCTCTGGACCATCCAAGGCTTCCATCCCACTTCCGGTCCCTGCCCACAGCTCGGAGACCAGCTCCCTCCCATCCCCCTGCTCACTCTTCTCAGACACGCTGGTCTTCCTGCTGTTCCTCCAACCTGCCAGGTCAGCTCCTTCCTGAGGACCCCCTGCCTCAGACCC
>NW_011495084.1:13991910-13994255 GCF_000754665.1 Bison bison bison | reverse complement strand
CTAAAACTGGAGGCAGCATCCTCAAAGGAAGCAGTAAGAGGACCCTAAAACATCTAGGGACTGGCAAGATAGGTTATTCTCCTGCCACGGATCCTGTGCTCATAACCCTTTCAACACTGGGGGTTTACACACTAGAGTCGCCCCCTCTGCACGTGAAACCAACTGCTCCCAAGCTTGAGAAACCTTAGCCCTTGCCCTACCCCATTCCTAGAGGAGTGGAGAGGAGTCCACACAGGGAACTGTTTCTAGAGAGGCAGGGGTTAATAATAATATAGAGAGGCAAGAGTTTTAATAATCTTTCTTAGAGCAGACATTCATTTCTTAAGTCAGGGATTTGATCCAGGACCTTGGAACAGTCAGGGGTTAACGATAGAGGTCCTGAGGCCCAGAGGCAAATCAGCAAAGGATTGAAGCAAGCAATCACTAAGTCTAAACACTTCACACTAGTCTCCACTCCACCCTCAACCATGCTAGGAGTTGTGAGTTGAATGGTGCTCCCCTCCTCAAAAAGATAGGTTCAAACATGACACCCATAAACACCTTATTTGGAAACAAGGTCTTTGCAGATGTACTCAAGATGAGATCACGCTGGAGCAGGGTGACCCTACATCCAATAAGACCAAAGAAACCCAGACAGACACAGGGACTACAGCCACGTGACATCAGAGGCAGAGAGCACAGTGCTGCAGCTGGAAGCCAAGGAACACAAGGAAGGCCGGTGAACACCAGAGGCTGGAAAGAAGGATTCTCCCCTGGAGCCTCCAGGGAGAGCACGGTCCTGCCAGCACCTGGATTTGGGACCTGTAGCCTCCAGAACAGGGAGATGATAAACTCCTGCTTTTTTAAGTCACCCAGTTTGCAGTGCTTTGTTACAGCAGCTCTAGAAACTGATACCCTAGCCTGAGCTCACACTTCTGTCTCCTCAGCTTTACTAAGACTTGTAACTGCTTCTGCTGTCCCCCCTCCAGTGACCATCAGAGGACTCTCTTAACTCTCACATCAGACCACATCCCTCCTCTGCTCTGGACCATCCAAGGCTTCCATCCCACTTCCAGTTCCTGCCCACAGCTCGGAGACCAGCTCCCTCCCATCCCCCTGCTCACTCTCCTCAGACATGCTGGTCTTCCTGCTGTTCCTCCAACCTGCCAGGTCAGCTCCTTCCTGAGGACCCCCTGCCTCAGACCCCCTCCCCAAGGTGACTGTGTGGCCCCCACCTTCATGTCACTCAGACCCCGTGAGGCACCAGCTCCTCAGGGAGGCAGCCAGGATGTCAGCCCACCTCTCTCTCTGTCACATCCTCCCCATAAGAACAGGAGCCCCGTGAAGGCAGGGCCTTGTCCTCCTGCTGCACAGGCTCCCACATGTATCGGGCACATAGAGACCTGGGCAGGGAGACCAGCAACTGGAGACACCAGCAGAGAGGGCATCTCTGACCCGGGTGCTCAGTTACCCAACCTCACTTCTGGTGTTAATGGAAGATGCTCTTTAGGCAAACTATGTATAATAATCACCTGGATACAATCAGGTCTTAGTGTCCCTAATTTCTAAATAATACACTTTGACTTAAGTCTAATTTCTAAAAAGTACACTTTGACTAAATAAAATAGCATCATTATCCTTTTAAAATTTCATTAGAACAGTGACGATGTAATAACCCTGTGGTTGTACTTTCATACACTTTAGGGTTTATGTGACTTAGAGTATCACAGTGACATTTCTACAGGTCTTTGGATTCATCCTCCAAGGCGTGAACATCAGCTCTGAGAAGAAGGGGGTGAAAAACCGAGGGAGAAGAGGGCGCTTACCATGAATCCAAGCATAGTGACCTGCTGGGAGGTCTGGCTTTCAACACACCTGAGTGCCAGCAATTCCACAGACTTCTATAAACTACTTACATCTTTCAGTATCAGAATCTGACTTGCATCTTTTAGGTACTGCAGCTGATGAGTCACTAAGATTGTGATCTTCTCCTTCAAGGCCTGACGAATACACCTACAAATGTAAGAGGTACAGTATGAAAAAGCACATTAACGGGAGTGCTTCAAACTGAAAAATTATATGTGGAAAACAATGAGACAAAGATCACACAGCAGTCAAAAATCTGTAGTTTAAATACCAAATCAATAATAAAAATTAAATAAACATAAATCAGTTCATCCGACTAGGCTCTTAAATTTGTCAGCAAGAAATTTGAATCTAGCGCTGCTAAAATATTCTAAAAAGCAGTCCAGTGAAGAAGGCACCAACAGCTAAGCTTTTTTTCCCCTAAAACTCAGGTTAACAATTATTTGCATGCTTCATAAAGGGAAATAACTGAGTAATACTGAGATTCCAAAACTGGACTG
>NW_011495084.1:13988141-13988985 GCF_000754665.1 Bison bison bison | reverse complement strand
CAAAAGCATCAATTCTTCGGCACTCAGCCTTCTTCACAGTCCAACTTTCACATCCATACATGACCACTGGAAAAACCATAGCCTTGACTAGACGAACCTTTGTTGGCAAAGCAATGTCTCTGCTTTTGAATATGCTATCTAGGTTGGTCATAACTTTCCTTCCAAGGAGTAAGTGTCTTTTAATTTCATGGCTTCAATCACCATCAGTGATTTTGGAGCCCCCCAAAATAAAGTCTGACACTGTTTCCACTGTTTCCCCATCTATTTCCAATGAAGTTATGGGACCAGATGCCATGATCTTCGTTTTCTGAATGTTGAGCTTTAAGCCAACTTTGTAACTCTCCACATTCACTTTCATCAAGAGGCTTTTTAGTTCCTCTTCACTTTCTGCCATAAGGGTGGTGTCCTCTGCATACCTGAGGTTATTGATATTTCTCCCGGGAATCTTGATTCCAGCTTGTGCTTTTTCCAGTCCAATGTTTCTCATGATGTACTCTGCATATAAGTTAAATAAACAGGGTGACAATATACAGCCTTGACGTACTCCTTTTCCTATTTGGAACCAGTCTGTTGTTCCATGTCCTGTTCTAACTGTTGCTTCCTGACCTGCATACACATTTCTCAAGAGGCAGATCAGGTGGTCTGGTATTCCCATCTCTTTCAGAATTTTCCACAGTTGATTGTGATCCACACAGTCAAAGGCTTTGGCATAGTCAATAAAGCAGAAATAGATGTTTTTCTGGAACTCTCTTGCTTTTTCCATGATCCAGCGGATGTTGGCAATTTGATCTCTGGTTCTTCTGCCTTTTCTAAAACCAGCTTGAACATCAGGAAGTTCATGGTT
>NW_011495084.1:13987471-13988041 GCF_000754665.1 Bison bison bison | reverse complement strand
CTCATTGTCTCTGTCCATGCTGAACAGCTGTTACATAAACAGTTTCCTTCACCTGAGACATCCAAATTCCCCACAAGCAATTTGCAACTGGGCCATGTGAAGCACCAAGAAGGAAAAGACAATGTGCATTTATCCTGATTTATTTGTCATGAAACCTTCTTGTAAAATGGGTGTTCCATGGAACACACCTAGAGAAACACTGTTCTAGACACACTCAATTCAAACTGAGTCACACTCGGCTCTGGGCTCCACTCTGAGGATTGAACAGGGGCTGTGGAGTTGCATCAAGCTGACAAAAGGCATCACAACTTACCTTTCCTGCGCCCACAGGTCCAACCACAGCTAACAGTTCACCAGGTCTGACAGTAAAGGAAAGGCCTTGCAGGGTTGGGGTCTCTGATGCCTACAAAGTTTATAAAAATGTACCCATTTTAATAAAGTAACACAAATTATTTTACAAAGGGGAAAAGATAATAGTCAACATAACTGAAATGCAAAATATAACCCACATTTTTATCTTTCCTGTTTTAAGATACTGTGTCCTGGAGGTCTCTTCATTAAATCTTATCT
>NW_011495084.1:13982462-13983261 GCF_000754665.1 Bison bison bison | reverse complement strand
AAAATATTGTTTTATTTTATTTTTTGTTTATTTATTTTAATTGGAGGTTAATTACTTTACAATATTGTTTCATACTTTGTGATGCAGCATGAGCCTCAAAACACCTTGCTTGAATTTCTCATCTGGAACATATCAATTTCTATTGATTAAAAAGACCAAGGGCCATGGAGAGCAATGCATATGTTATATATCTTGTCTACACAGAATCAGATACAATTTCAGCGTAAGTGTGTAACCAAGACATCAACACTCAATGTGTGTACATTAGAACAGAAATTCCCACTTTCAAAGAAAAAAAGCACCTGAAGTAATGGCTGGATTTTTCTCCAGGACCCACTCTGATGAAAAGCTGAAATTAAATGGCCATTAGAGCCATTAAGTGCAGACCCAGAATAGGTTATGCAGGAAAGTATCCACATCAGAATTGCAGCCAAAAAGACTGACTTCCCAGTGGTGGTAATGGAAAACCTAAAGCTGCTCTGTGAATAAGATAATCTCAGAGACACATTGTACTGGATGCAAAAGTCATTGAAAAGTTTTAGCACTTTGCAGTTAAAATCTTTCACATCCTACGGGAGTCATTCAGTGCCAAGACCATGGGTCCCCCTTCATCATTTAGAGAAAAATAGATGTCTTGGGCTTATGAGGTCATAGTAAATCATTCATTTTCACAGAGACAATTTAATCTTCATTTTATTTTATTTTTTTCTCTTTTCTTGGCGGGGGCGGGTGGTGAAAACACCAAACCCCCAAACAAAAGAGCTCCAGGTCCTCCTCCCCAGAAACAAAGCCCCGCCGC
>NW_011495084.1:13978578-13978954 GCF_000754665.1 Bison bison bison | reverse complement strand
TTTTGATATTTGGCAAAACTAATACAATTATGTAAATTTAAAAATAAAATAAAATTTAAAAAAATAAAAATAAAAAAAAATAAATAAAAGAAGCATCAACATACAAGACATGAATTCAGTGCCCCGTGTGAGTGGCCCTTTTCTAGGGAGTAGACACAGATTAAAATAAACTATCCCTCACATCATGGAGACGTTAGCATAGTGCACATCCAGGGGTCTGCCCCGACACCAGGACCACAGATTTCATCATCACTTCACTCTTTCAAGTAAGGGGAGGATTAAACTCACACTTTCAAACATTCTTGGTCAATCAGACTGGGTTTGAACGTTCATTCAACAAACATTCATAATCACAAGTCCTGTGCTGGGCTCCTCA
>NW_011495084.1:13976814-13978381 GCF_000754665.1 Bison bison bison | reverse complement strand
ATCTTCCATGGGAGCTCAGAGCAGAGGTGTGTAACCCAGAGCAGTGGAGTGAGGGCAAGTCACACACATGTGGACCCTGAAAAGATGAGCTGGAGTCAGTCAGGCTTGGAGGAGGCCAGAGAAGAAGGATCATGGGAGTGTATTTCCAGCAGCGGGGCAGGGGGGCAGTCCCCAGAAAGGTGCAAAGTCAGAGGTAACAAGGTGGGGTCAGAGAAATGCTCATAAGATATTTAAATAAAAGATGGAAAAATAGTCTACAAACATGAAGCAAAACAAAAGGAACAGTGTTTTCATAGCTCCTTTTGAAATGAATAATAGTGATTCATGAATTTGTTAGTGATAAAGAATCCACCTGCAATGCAGAAACACAGGTTCAATCCCTGGGTCAGGAATATCATCTGGAGAAGGAAATGGCAACCCCTCCAGTATTCCTGCCTGGGAAATTCCAAGGACAGAGGAGCCTGGTGAGCTACAGCCCATGGGGTCACAAAGAGTCGGATACAACTGACTAAACACAACAACAAAGAATAAAGAGAGATGGGAGGGAGGTTCAAAAGGGAAGGGATATTTGTATACCTATGGCTGATTCATGCTGAGGTTTGACAGAAAACAGCAAAATTCTGTAAGGCAATTATCCTTCAATAAAAAATAAATTAATTAAAAAAAAGAATAGTGATTCATATAGTTTGGCTCAATATAGGTACACCAGTCTCTATAATCTACCCATTTCTGGGCTATCAACCTAAATTACAGTCTTAATTTGAAAGTCATTGTCTCAAATACTATCTTAAAGACATTGCTTATTGAGATTTGAGGTACTGAGAACTACTTAGAATTTCATTTCTATACAACTAAGAAGCATATGTATTTTTTCCTTTGAGAATATGGTATATGGAAGATCAGATTAAATGATGTCTCCACCATTCTCCTTAACCTTCCTGTAACATGTGGACGATGCAGTGAATAGTAAGTATTGGTGAACTTAAATACTTCTTTGGTAAGACATCTAAAGCATCCAGTAGAATAGGAAATAAAGCATGAAAATATGGAGTGACATCTATATATAAACTTACCTTCTCAGTCTGGTAATAAGGTCTATAAATGACTTTTCCCAAGCATTCATTTTTATTGTTTTGATGCCAGTTATGACCTCACTCATGGTTCTGATCCTGTCATCTGTGAGAGTAGCGGTATTATTCCTGAGGGGACAGAAGTGAGATGAGCCTTAGTGACCACAGCCCAACTTTCCTCAGCAGAAGCAGCAGCACCAGCAGCAGGAGTGGGCACAGGGGTGGGGCTAGGAATAAATTTATTCTCTACAGCCCTTTTGCACTTAGAACACAGGCAGGTCCTACTCAAAGTACAAATGGAGAAAAAGGCTTCAACTAGGAAGTCCACCATTCAGTCCATTTCAAGAAGTAACTTGGAGAATGTGCAGCATTGGCTAAAAGAGACCTGAAATGAATCAGATACAAACCATTTGCTCAAAGAGGTCACGGTCAGGTAGGGAGGCAGAAAGACACCCAGGAAGACAGAGTCTGTGCTGTAATAAAATAGGAGAGAAGTT
>NW_011495084.1:13971485-13973816 GCF_000754665.1 Bison bison bison | reverse complement strand
GAAACAATATGCTCTGAAGAAACAGACAGGAACCTAAATAGAAATGATCTCCTCACTGGGTTTTAAACCTGCTAAAGCAGAAATCCAAGTGTCCACCCCAGATGATGCTATTCCAGGGCAGCACAGGGCTGATTTCAGGGATGTGCCAGGAGAATCAGACCAGCAGCAATGAAGGAATATGTGGATTTTGACCACAACACAGACGAGCTCAGGGCTTCCCCAAATGCTCTCCATCCCAGAGTTTAGCCCCCATCTCCCCTGGGCTCCCCATCATTCCAGGAAAGCCTGTATTATGGTACCTACTGCTGTCTCCAGTAATTACTTGTGTATTTACCTCCCTGATATACTGTGGCTTCTATAGGGCAGAAACTAAGCTTTATTCATCCCTGAATGTGATTAGGAGCCTTACTTCATGTTTGATGAATGAATACTTGAAAGAGAAGTGTCTACTACAACACAGATCTGACCAACAGCTATGATGTTCTGGGTCATGTGATCTATGCTTAAGGTCAGTGGAAAAAAGAGTATGTGGGGACATCAGAGAGGAGGTTGTGTCTGGGGACCACTCACTTGAAGGCTCCCTATGCAGCAGGTACTGAACAGGGCACAGGGGAAAGAACAATCCCTAACCACCAGGCCTTTATCATCTAGAGGAGAAGGAAGACAGTTCAACAACACCTATACCACATGCCAAGAAGGGCCCCTCCAGGAGGACCCCTTAGGACACTAACCAAGCTGGGCAAGAACACTGCTGCCTTTTATTATTAGAAAAACAAAACTCTCACTTATGAAACAATAGATATAATTACATCGAATTTGCACACAGAGAAGTGAAAGTTGGATAAATAGAACCTTTGTCTTACACCCTCAATGGAATCCTGGCTGACACCAAACCCTGGCACCTGGCATCCCAATAAGCTGAACCCAGTGAGAAGAACAGGACATGGAAGAGGATCCCTCAGGGGCAGCTTACCTGGTCAAACTTGTTCACATCGTTGGACAGCAGGTTGACTATCTGGCCTGTGGTGGTCTTTCCCATGGCTGATCTACTCAGGCGAAGGGCCTGAAATGAGAGAGGGAGACAGAGATCCGGATTCCTAAGGTGATACCAAGTCATCTTAGAACATAACACAATGGAGCATGTGTTCTGGGGTCCTGAGTGGTCTCAGCAGGAGCAGGATGACCCCTGACAGCAGGGCTCTAGGGACCTTTGTTTAGCCTCTAACTCCTCAGTGTGGCAGCAGCCCCAACTACAAGGACAGCAAAGGGAGGAACAGGAGGTAGAAGCAAAACCCACCCCCTGTTTCAGTCAACTTGCACCTGTCTGAAG
Source organism: Bison bison bison (assembly GCF_000754665.1). Taxonomy (NCBI): domain Eukaryota; kingdom Metazoa; phylum Chordata; class Mammalia; order Artiodactyla; family Bovidae; genus Bison; species Bison bison. The sequence goes on along the minus strand of NW_011495084.1, from coordinate 13,972,486 downwards.
GTTAAAGGGTGTAGGTTTAGACTTAGGAGCCAACTAAGTAATTTTCAGCCAAATTAGATGAGACCGGAGAGGTTGCCTTAGGAAAGAAATTCCGAGATTGGATTCAATCATTCATCCTGTGGGTGACAGTATTTAAACACTTTGGGCTTAGTTTCCTCATTCTGAAACAAGCAAGTATGATGTTCAAAACACTGTTCCTGTGAGGAAACTGGTCTTGATGCCAGTCTTCTGATTTTACAAAATACACAACCCTTTATTTGTTGCTCAATCCCTCTATTTAGTAAGATAAATGCCCAAGAGATCTGAAGAAGCTGAAAAGACACCGGGAGCTGCTTCAACAGACCACCAACTAGAGCCACTAATCCAAATAAAATGTCATACTTTATAAGAAACTTTTTCTTTACTCCTCAAGTTAAAGAAGAAAACAATGATCAAGTGAGAAGGTAAAATGATATAACCACAATGGAAGAGAATACGGAAGTTCCTCAAAAATTAAACATGACATTAGCATACAATACAGCAATTACACTACCAGGGATACACTCAAGAAAACTAAAAACACAACCTTGAACAGACAATTTGTACACTCATATTCACAGCAGCAATGTTCACAATAGCTAAAAGGTGGAAACAACTGTCCACTGACAGATGAGCAAACACACAGCATGTTGCATAGGCCTACAGTGGAAGATTATTGAGCCTTAAAAAGGAATTAAATTCTGACACCTGCCACAACATGGATGAACCTTGAAGACATCGTGCTACAGAATGTAAGCCTCACATAAAATGACAAACACTGTATGATTCCACTTACATGAAGTACTCAAATTCACAGAGATAAGAAGTAGAATGGTGCTGGGTGCGGGGAGAGGGGTTGGGGTTTAATGGATGCAGAGGTTCAGTTTGGGAAAAAGAAAAAGTTCCAGAGATGAATAATGGTGATGGCTACACAACAATATGAGTGCACCTAATGTCACTAAATCCTGTACTTAAAAGGAGTG
>NW_011495084.1:13966438-13968616 GCF_000754665.1 Bison bison bison | reverse complement strand
AGAGAGGTACACACCATGGTACCGAGCGACACTCACCTTGTGGTATATCATGTGGCACACGGCTACTCTCAGCCTCATCCCCACACGCTGCATGTGGTAGCAGCACAAGTGGTGCAGAACGGCCCACAGGAGCACGCATGCGCTCAGCGCTGCCGCATAGCCGTAGGCTTCGTGCAAAGCGGCAGAATCATTGGGATCATAGTTTTCAACATAACTAATCATTTTCCCCAAAAATATGGGTTGAACTACTCTGGTGCCTTCCTAAAAGAAAAGAAAAAAGTCTTAATTAGAAATGTCAGTTTTTCTTTACACAAGATTTACTTTTATCATTAGCATGTTTAAAATGCATTTTGACAAAACGCTACATTCATGACTAATTTAAAAGAAAAATATGCAGATTTTTTATCTCCTATAAGACAAGCAGGCAACAGTTTAACCTGAAGGCAAAATTTTCCATTCAAACATAATAAAGCCTTAGTACATTGTGCTTAGCACACCATGGATGCTCAACAAATATCACAAACAGGCTCAATACCAACTGAGCCTTAAGATGAATAAAGAAAAAGGTGGCAGAAGAAGAGGAAGAAATCTGCTTCCACAGGAACAAGCCTGCTGGCAGCCTGCCCCTGACCCCATACTCTCAATGTCCCAGCCCAATAGAAAGTCAATGTGGTTCACATATGGGAGACACACTTTAATCACCTTCTTCATGAATCCTTATGAACCAAGACACTGGCACAAACACATCCTCCCTTTTCTACCCCAAACTCCACACGTAGATCCAGGGAATGGAAACTGGCTTTGGCAGGAGTACCACAAAGAAACCAGGTTTGGCAGCTCTGCAGGCTCTCAGCTCCCGAGAGCACTGCCTCACTATGCCTCTACCCTCTAGAAGTTGGAATGTTCCTTGGAGTAAAAAATTAAACATGGTGGAGGCCAAGCTAAAAAATCATGTTTTCCATAGTTCTTGATCCCCCATCCACTGAAGTTGGTGGTTTGGAAGAAATGTTACCAATCCTCTCTTCCCCAAGGCCTAAACCAATTGACACAGGATGCACTGAGGCTTCCACCCTGAGTAAGACTTAGGGAAAGCAAGTTTCTTTCCCAAAGAAAAAGGCAAAGGAACGGCAACACCTACCCACCCTGCCAAACAGCCACTCCACCTCACAACCTGCTTCCTCTCTCTAGTCACCCCTTGAAGGCCCCCTTCTTCCTAGGCCCCCTTCTTCACCAGCAAGGAAAATCATTCAACAAATACAAGTTACCAAAACTAAACACCTTGGGCCGCAATATCATTTCCTCCACAGACTTCTCAAAAGACAAAATGTTAAAAGTTTGGAAGTCTTTCAGGAACAGGGCTTTTCCTTTTTTGGCAATCCCGCAATACTAACACAGACAGGGTAAGCTTTGCTTACCTGACAGGTATGTTTTGATAGTTCTCTTCTATCTGTCTGAAGGTGAGGAACACACATACAAGAGGAGGGAAGGAGAATCCATAACACCAAACACCAAAAAAAAAAAAACAAGCATCTTCTGCCTAGCCAACCAGTGCTTGATCAGGATATTTATCAAAAGATGTCCCCTTCCCTCATATGGGGGTCTCATTAAACCTTAACATTCCTGTCTTGTTCTACCAAATGGACACATGCACACACACACGTTAACAGGCTGCACCAACTGCCTCTCCCTCCATGAAGTCATGGAGATTTTCATCTATGATAGAGGATAAAGGGAACACTTTAGTTGAAGAAGTGTAAGTAAGATGATCAGAACTGAGTAAAATGTAACTGATACATTTCCACCATGTCTTGTCATCCATCCCAAGAGGCACAGAGAGCTCTTGGAAGAGTCTTTCACACAGTTGATTGTCAAACACACTGTTTACAGTTTCCTGAAGTGGAAATGTGGAGGCCACACAGAGAAGCAAGAACATCAAACTGTACACACAGGCAGTCCCAGCCCAGGTGCCACCAAGGGCAGTCCAGTGCTGGAGCCACAAACCACCAGAAGCCCAGCAGTAATATCTGCCATCCAAAACTTTCCTGAAACTTATGATTCTATTTGGGAAACACTGTTGCCTGTTACTCAGCTCTCCATTTGAGCCTAACATCCTTGTAATTACAAGAGAAATAAGAGTAATAGCACTAACCAAAGATAATAAGGATAAATTCAATAAAT
>NW_011495084.1:13965852-13966338 GCF_000754665.1 Bison bison bison | reverse complement strand
GGGACCAAGTAAAGTCATATGAGGAAATGCTCAGAGCTTCTGGCAAGAGCCTTCACCACCTCCAGACTTCCTGGAGGGGCCACTGTGACAAAAAGAAGTCCCCACTGTCTCTGTCTGTCCTGAACAGCTATCACATCAATAATTTCCTTCACTAAAACACCCAAACTCCCCACAAGCAGTTCCCAACTGTGCAACATGAAACATCAAGAAGGAAAACACAGTGTGTGTTTATCCAGACTTATTTGGCCATGAAACCTTCTTGCAAACTAACATTCTATGGAACACACCTAGAGAAACACTGTTCTAGACACACCCAATTCAAACCCTGTCACACTCAGCTCTGGTCTCCACTCTGAGAATTTAACAGAAGCTGCAGCATTGCGTCAAACTGACAAAAGGCATCTCAACTTACCTTTCCTGCTCCCACAGGTCCGACCACAGCCAACAGTTCACCTGGTCTGACAGTAAACGAAATGCCTTTTAGGG
>NW_011495084.1:13962734-13963189 GCF_000754665.1 Bison bison bison | reverse complement strand
GTGTACACCCATGGCAGATGCATGTTGATGTATGGCAAAACCAATACAATATTGTAAAGTAAAAAATAATAATAATAATAATAATTTAAAATTAAAAAAAAAACAACATTATAAAAAGATGAGTCCAAATTAGCTGGAGAGTTATCTCTAAAAGGAGAAGGAGAATTAGAATAGAGCTAACAAGGATATCAGCCTTCTTTAAAAGTAGCCTTGTCTTGATTTTGGAATCATGAAAACATTATATAGAATTATAATTATAAAAGAATTAATTTTTTAAAAAGCAATTCCTAAGATTTCAGGGTAAATTTAAATAAAAGTACCTAAATATTGACCCATCCTGTTGGTGCAAAGAGCCATACAAAAAAGAACTATCAAAAGTGGTTTTAAACAAAACAATTTGAAAACACATTTTCTGCGTGATACACCCACGTGAAGACAGTATGAACTGCCAAAAG
>NW_011495084.1:13961050-13961810 GCF_000754665.1 Bison bison bison | reverse complement strand
TGACAAGGTACCTGCCTGAAATGCAAACTGCATGATGCACACGAACTTATTAATATAATGTACTTAGAATATTCAGGGGGAGGTTTTTAATCATTTATAAGTTTTCATCATGACCTCTGGTTTTACCTGTCTATCTCATTAATCTTCACAAGGTGGCAGCAGAAGTACCTAGCATGCCTCGTCTTTTAATAAATAATTTGAAATCACTAATGTCTCCATTTTCATTTGATAAAGAATAAACCTCAGTAATGCTCAGCAAGCAAAAGGGCACTTTATATGAAGAAGTCACTTATGCTAAAATAACTCTTATAAGTAACGGTCAGAGCTCTAATTTAACTAGAGCTCTAATGTAATACCAACAACAAAATAATGAAGAATAAAGAAATTAATTATGACATCATGGGTCAGAGTGATAAAGCCTCAATTTTATGTGTGATACATGCATTACCTATCCTGGCTACACAGGAGCAATAAAGTGCTTCTACTGCAAGGAAAACAAAAAAACATGGATTACACTAGACAGTGCATAGTCCAATATGATGGAGAAGGAAAAGTACCATCATGCCAATCACGGGTCATATTCCTGAAAGACTTAGGGCGTCTGTACATCTTTACATATCTAAATGTTAAGAGAATTCTCAGTAACTGCTATGTTTAAGAAAGACACACAGGCACAGGGGTTACATATGATTAAGTAAAAGTCTGGATAATCTTCAAATTATTTTTTTTTTTTTTCTGGAAAGAACTGAACTGATTAAAA
>NW_011495084.1:13960649-13960950 GCF_000754665.1 Bison bison bison | reverse complement strand
ACTCCTGAGAGTCCCTTGGACTGCAAGGAAATCAAACCAGTCAATCCTAAAGGAAATCAATCCTAAATATTCATTGGAAGGATGGTGGCTAAAGCTGAAATTCCAATAATTTGGCCACCTGATACAAAGTGCCAACCCATTAGAAAAGACCCTGACACTGGGAAAGACTGAGGGCAAGAGGAGAAGGGAACGACAGAGGATGAGATGATTGGATGGCATCACCAACTCAATGGACATGGGTTTGAGTAAACTCCAAGTGATAGTGAAGGACAGGGAAGCTTGCATGCTGCAGTCCATGGAG
>NW_011495084.1:13955694-13956226 GCF_000754665.1 Bison bison bison | reverse complement strand
CAGGGAATCTGGTGGGACAGGCCTTTAGATAATTGGATGTTTTTAGGAACAGATTTTATGATCTCAATCCTTGCATCTCCTCATATCTAGAGAAGCACTAAATCCCTGCATGGTGACATCAGAGCCTCATGACTAAGGAAAAACCCTTTTGTCAAATGAGTGCTTCATGGTATTGAACTCCCCCTTCACCAAAAACCCTTATATATTGACCTTCCCCCACTGCCACTTTGGAGCAGTCTCTCAGAGCTATCTGAGATGCTGCCTCACAGGCTGCAGTCCTCATTTTGCCTCTCCCTCCAAGGCTCTCTCACCCATGACCTAACCCAGACAGCCTTAATTACTAATGACCCCAGCAAGGGGCACAGTCCTTCTACAGGCAAGGCCTGGAGAACAGAAAAGGGTGTTCTGTACTATAATGCAATTTGCACAGAAGTCTGTGACCATGTTTTTAAGCTCTTGAAAGAACAAGATAGTTCATTCTAAAATGCTGCATAGCTGGCACAAAAGCAATTCAATGGACACCTGCACACAC
>NW_011495084.1:13955233-13955594 GCF_000754665.1 Bison bison bison | reverse complement strand
GTCAAAAAGTTAAAGTCCATCATGCCTAGGGAGCTCAAATTCAGTGCTCTGTAACAACCTAGAGGAGTGCAAGGTGGGAGGGAGGTTCAAGAGGTAGGGGACAGGCATATACCTACAGCTGATTCATGCTGATGTATGGCAGAAGCTGACACAATATTGTAAAGCAATTATCGTCCAATTAATAAATAAATAAATTTTTAAAATGTAAAATAAATACATAAATTTGAAGTAAGCCAGAAGGAAAAACATAAATACAGTATACTAACGCATATATATGGAATTTAGAAAGATGGTAACAATAACCCGGTGTACGAGACAGCAAAAGAGACACTGATGTATAGAACAGTCTTATGGACTCTGT
>NW_011495084.1:13950398-13950988 GCF_000754665.1 Bison bison bison | reverse complement strand
GTCCCTGGGATTCTCCAAGCAAGAATATTGGAGTGGGTTGCCATTTCCTTCTCCAATGCATGAAAGTAAACAGTGCAAGTGAACTTGTTCAGTCGTGCGATAGTTTGGTACAAAAAAAATTCAGTAGACACCTGTACACAATGCGGGGGTGTGTGTAGGGGACAAAAGGACAGACATAGCGTTGGGCGCCCCAGTTCCACTTGTACACCCGCATGGAGGACATGATATCCAGGCTCTCCCACCTGCTGCTCTGGGCATGGGCTGCCTGGCCATACTCTGTGTGATGACCATAGCTCAGGACACCACCGTGGCCCTGAATGTAACCATATACCCAGCTTTACTGACCACCACCATGAGAGCCCCAATGCCGTGCCTCCTGAGGGTCACCTCTCCAGCACCAGAAATCTGGGGAAACGACAACAGCTATGTCTCCTGTTTAGATGCTAAGGCTGCTAATATTACCTGCTTTTGTATTGAATGAAAGGCAAAAGCTACTGTTCAGATAATTCAACGTTAGTGACTGCCAGGTGATGAAAACAGCTGACACACCATAGCAACCACCATGAAAACCACAGTGCTGTTTTCCCCAC
>NW_011495084.1:13949667-13950298 GCF_000754665.1 Bison bison bison | reverse complement strand
AACACGGTGAGGGGGACAAGAGGGATGACATCACTGAGCAGAGAGAGTAATTGAGGTCAGGTGGACTGGCTGTCCGCAGGAAGTACCAGCACCCCAGGTGGGCTGGAAGAGAAACCTGCAGGTAACTGGGGCAATGGTTCCCCAGGAGACAAACCAAACAGACCTCCTGCCCTACTTGGGGAGCAAGACTCATTTTTTATCCCATCAGGTGGTGAAAGAGCCACACATACACTGTTGTGCAGGGCTGTCTCTGACTCCAGGTCCAGACTGGGCTGAGCCTGTGGGAAATCCCTCCAGTCCCTGCAGGAGGCTGGTGTGGGGAAGGACAGACAGCAGGATGAAAACTTCCCATGATGAAGACAGACTCCACTGAGAGGATGCAAAGAAATGCAATGGAATCACACAGAGTTGAATTATAAAGTATAAGTGCAATTTGCGGAATATGAAAGTAAGTAAATCTATAGGGGAAGTGGCACAGAACTTTCTAGGGCCTCATGCTCAGTCATAGCAGGGACTTGGGTAACTCCTGAGCTCAATTTCAATCTGTCAAAGGATGTTTAATAGAAATCACAGGTTATCTCTCATCAGAAATGCCTATGGGAGAGAAAGGAATTTACCAGAAGGTCTTGTT
>NW_011495084.1:13945050-13946036 GCF_000754665.1 Bison bison bison | reverse complement strand
TTCAATCCCCCTTTCTACTGAAATCATCTGAAACACATATAATACCATATGAGTTAGTATCAGAGAGTCTTTTTTATGGATGTTTAGAGACTGTAAATGAGATATTTTTCTTTTTTTATCTTTATATCTGATTTTATATGGTTCAGAATATCCCAGGTCTCTTAGCATCCACACAGGACAAAAACAGGAGTTTGATGAGGCCTTGGATGATTTGCAAATTTGTTCATCATCTTCAACACTTTTGCTTACAGCCACTTCCTTCAAATTTATATTAACACTAAAAGAATTAGAGAAATGAATGGTAAGATTTTATTGATCCACTTTTCACACCTGAATGAAAAACAAGAGCATTTTGTCAAAGAAAAGAATATTTATGGACACCAATCAGTAATGTGTGGCTACAGAAGGGCCATGTGTTATAGATAACAGAACTGGATGGTCATCAAACCTCCATTTAATTATTAGTCATTTTCTATTCTATTAGAAGAGAGAAGTGAAAAGATTTCATTTTTATTGCTTTTCTCCCTTTAGGAGAAGTTGCAAATATTCAAAACTGTATAATTTATATATTAACTAAGGCCTCCTGAACAACCATGACTCCACATCTTTGAGAGCACTTTCTGAGAGGGAGCTTATCCTACCAGAAAGAAGGGCCACCAGAAAATTCAGGTGTTCAACACACAAAGAATAAGTGATAAAATGGGGGAGGGGCAGGGGAGAGGAGCATATTAATTAAAGAAACCTCAAAAAACTGAATTATTTATTTAAAAAAATATGAGGAATCACCCATTAAGAAACAAAGGTAAACAAGCTGCTAAGAAATTAGCTTCTCTCCAGGATTTCAGAACCTCCCACCTACAGACATTTATTGTATTTGAGGACAGTTTCATGTGAATACAAAACGTTCTGACAATGGCACACGTAAGCCTGAGAAAAGACATACATACTTTATTTTACATTAACTTTAAGCAGATGAAGAAGAATGT
>NW_011495084.1:13940521-13941220 GCF_000754665.1 Bison bison bison | reverse complement strand
CATACTACTATATATAAAATGTTAAAATAGATAACTAATAAGAAACAAATGTAAAGTACAGGGAACTCTGTAATGACCTATATAGGAAAAGATTCAAAAAAGGAGTGTATATATGTATACATATTTCAGATTCATTTTGTTATACACCATAAACTAAGACAACTCTGTAAACCAATAAAACTTAAAAGAATGGTCCAAGCCAGCCAAAGCAGGGGCCCAAGACACCACAGGTCGGCTGGAGGCACTTTCATATCTGGTCTTTGCTGTTAAAGATTCTAAAAGTCCAAAATAGAAATTCTTTTCTAAAGGACAATGTATTTGAAGTATTAATTAGCATGCAAATTACTAAAAAAAGATACATGCACCCCAATGTCCATGGGGTATGGAAAAAGAATATTTAAAAAGGTAGGATATACATATAACAGATTCACTTGGCTGTACACCTGAAGCTAACACAACATCATAAATCAACCATACACCAATCAAAAAATTTTTAAAGAGCTCTCAACAAGGACATACTATAAATAAATAAGTAAATGGAAAAAAAGATGAAAGTTCTCATCAGGACACAAATGACTTCACATGGACCACACGGTGGAGTCACATGCTGCAAACACTTTAATTCATTATATTCATTTAATTCATCATAGCAGGATCCTCTATGACCCACCTCCCAGAATATTGGAAATAAAAGCAAAA
>NW_011495084.1:13940025-13940421 GCF_000754665.1 Bison bison bison | reverse complement strand
CTGGTTTTAGTTTTTAAAGGAACTCTCCTACACTGTTGCTGGGAATGTAAACTAGTACAGTCACTATGGAGAATGATATGGAAGTTCCTTTAAAAACTAAAACCAGAGCTGCCACATGATCCAGCAATCCCACTCCTAGGCATCTATCCAGAGGAAACCATAATTCCAAAAGGTACATGCACCCTAATGCTCACTGCAGCTCTATTCACAATAGCCAGGACATGGAAGCGACCTGAATGCCCATCAACAGAGCAATGGGTAAGGAAGATGTGTTATCATATACACAATGGGTTATTATCCAGCCATAATAAAGGGCACAATAATGCCTTTTGCAGCAACATGGATAGACCTAGAGACTTTCAGACTAAGTGAAGTAAGCCAGACAGGGAAAGATAA
>NW_011495084.1:13936137-13936389 GCF_000754665.1 Bison bison bison | reverse complement strand
GAACAGTCTGCTGCTTCCCCCGTCCTGGGCCTCCCCCTGCACCTGCGCCAGGAGCCTCTGTGTGGGTCATGGAGCACCCAGCACTGCATTGGCCTTGTGCCCACAGGACCCAGCAGATGAGGAGCCTTTGAATGGTCCTGACTTCTGTTCCAGGAACCTGATGGATGCTTTCATAACTGCCCTACTGGATCTCTGAACCACGACATGATCTAACACTTTCCCTTTGTCCCTTGTTCACACAAAGAGCTGAAA
>NW_011495084.1:13935601-13936037 GCF_000754665.1 Bison bison bison | reverse complement strand
GTTGTGACATCAACACTACTCATCACAGACAAGACTTCTGAGTAGGAAGGAGACATGCCTGTTCCCCCAGGGAGAGTCCTGGAATGAACTCTCCTGCATGGCCTCCCTTACCTGCTTCCCTGTCAGGAGATCAAAGTGTAGCTGATTCTCTCCAGCAGGGATGGAGGTCAGGATCGACTTTAGAAACCAGGTGTCATCTCAGCCTTGAACACCAGGGAACCAAATACCCATCACCTACCTCACCTCATGCCCAAGAGTTACAGGCTGGGGGAATCTGGACCCATGAAAAGCCATCCTGTTTCTCTTATATCCCATTTAGGGCTGAGCAGGATGCCAGGATGAGTGAACTGGAGGGTCTGCAAAGAAATTAACTAGTACAAGGGGAGAGGGGATGTTAAGGCTCTGGTGCTGTGTTGCCCAAAGTATCACTTTTCCC
>NW_011495084.1:13930861-13931636 GCF_000754665.1 Bison bison bison | reverse complement strand
GAATTGGGATCAGTTTCTCAAAATACTGGTCTCCCCATGTCGCTCTCTCTCTCACTCTGGCTGAGTCTCCATCTGGAGTGCGGAACCCGCCATGCTTACTAATTATGCCTGGGCTTCTAAGATCCGAACGGGGAGGCCTTAGTGTCTCCTCTCCTTCGGGAGAATGGAAGGATGCCTGCGGCCTACGTAAGTGGTGCAAACTTCTTGTCTTGAAGTTTTATTGGTTTCCCGCGTACACCAAGATACTCAGTCTCTTTTCTCCACTTAATTTTCCTACTGAGCTATCCTCATTCTATTACTCTTTACATCTCTAATTAATATCTAATTGAAGCTATTGTGTCCTGATCCTCGCTGACGCTGTCCCCGCTTCGAATACCCTGGATCAGCCAGGGCTGGACCCCGGCAGGTGGCGCCCGAGACAGGCGTTTCAAAGGTAGGTCCCCAACCCTATTCCCCTAGTGTTGAATTTTAGTGACAGCTAGGACCCCACCCACTCAGGGTGCCGCGGACCCCCCTGTAGGATAGACAGGGCGAGTAGGAGTGGGAAGTGTTGAAAGTGTTAAAGAGTTAGAGTTAGAGAGAAAAAACAGTTTCTGAAGTTAAAAGGCCAAAGAAAAGCCTGATCTTTTGAAAGCTAAAAGCTTTATCTTCTATTATATTTAACTTTCTGACATGGATAACACTGAAACTAAGAACGGCAATTCTTTATACAAGTAATCTTGAAACTTAAAGAGGATACTGTTAATTTAGATACTTGTGTGAAGGTAAAAAAAAA
>NW_011495084.1:13925981-13926586 GCF_000754665.1 Bison bison bison | reverse complement strand
GGATTAGAGAAAGTGGTATGTGGGGTGGGAATGCTGTAGAGAAAAAGGTGAGGGAAAGTTTAAAACCTTTAAGAGTAGTGAGTTCTCCATTGCTGGAGGTATTCAAGCAAAGATTAGATGGTTGTTTGTCATCTAAAAAGCTATAGACCAGATTTAGGTTACAAAACTATAACTGGAGAAGCTTATAAAGATGTTGTGCAACACCTCTTTACTTGCTTCTCATATTTAGGTGCCAAAAGTTTTGAAAACTGACAATGCCCTTTTGAAGCTGTGGAGAGATTGTTTACTAACTTTAAATGATTTCCAAAAATTATTAGGGGACATTAATTGGATACGCCCACATTTAGAACTGACTACTGTAGATTTAAAGCCTTTGTTTGTTTGCTTAAAAAGCGATCCTAATTCCAGTTCTAAGAGAAAGTTGACTAATGAGACAGAGTCAGCTCTTGTTAAAGTATATGAGACTTTAAATGATCAGTTAATTAAGATTAGTATTACCAAAAGATAGATTAAATTATTCTTGCCACAAAAGCATACACCTACAGGGTGCTTGTGACAAAAAGGCCCATTGGTTCCATCTACCAGTGACCCCAAGAAAAATAGTT
>NW_011495084.1:13925172-13925881 GCF_000754665.1 Bison bison bison | reverse complement strand
AACAGCAGTCATAGAGGCTTTTGCTATGTTTGCAGATGAGGAATTTAACCTTTATTCTGATTCTCAGTATATTGTCAGGTTGTTTCCACACATTGAAACTGCGGTTTTGCCTGAAAATAAAACTACCATATTTCATTTGTTAAGTAATTTACAGCAACAAATTTGGAAAAGAAATAAAATATTTTTCATTGGACACATTCGAGCTCATTCCAGATTCCCTGGCCCTTTAAATGACTTTAATGACTTGGCTGACTTGTTAACCAGAAATACAGTGGCTACGGTGATTGAGGAAGCCAGAGCCTCTCACTTACTTCATCATCAAAATGCTACTGCTTTAAGATATCAATTCCAAATTCCCAGAGAAACTGCTAGGGAGATTGTGCGCTCTTGCTTACACTGTCCCACTGTTTATAATAGTCTACCTATGGGAGTTAATCCTCACGGTCTCAAACCTAACATACTCTGGCAAATGGATGTAACTCATATCTCTTCATTTGGAAAACTTTCCTTTGTTCATGTAACTGTAGATACCTTTTCTCATGTCATTATTGCAACCTCTCGTACAGGAGAGGCAGTTAAAGATGTTATACAACATCTCTTTACTTGTTTTTCGTATCTAGGTCTGCCAAAGGCTTTGAAAACTGATAATGCCCCTGCTTATACTTCTAAGTCTTTTCAGGAATTTTGTTTACAGTTTCAAATTAAACAC
>NW_011495084.1:13924102-13925072 GCF_000754665.1 Bison bison bison | reverse complement strand
TTGGACTGCAAGGAGATGCAATCAGTCCATCCTAAAGGAAATCAGTCCTGAATATTCATTGGAAGGACTGATGTTGAAACTCCAATACTTTGGCCACCTGATGCAAAGAGCTGACTCATTTGAATAGACCCTGATGCTGGGAAAGATTGAAGGTGGGAGGAGAAGGGGATGACAGAGGCTGAGATGGTTGGATGGCATCACTGACTCAATGGACATGAGCCTGAGTAAACTCTGGGAGTTGGTGATGGACAGAGAAGCCTGGCGTGCTGCAGTCCATGGGGTTGCAAAGAGTCAGACATGACTGTGTGACTAAACTGAACTGAACTGAAGCTTCCAGAGGCAGTTAGGCAGTAGGATATGAAAAGAAACCTCAGGACATTAGTAGTCCTTCAGAGCACAAGGATGAAGCAGGCTTATGCCTTCTGGTCACAGCAATCAAGTGTCCTTCATTTGGCTGGTGGCTCCAGCAGGGACCTTAACATATACTCTTACTCCTTCAGTTGCTCAATTGTGTCTGACTCTTTCTGACCCCATGGACTGTAGCAGGCTCCTCTGTCCATGGGCTTATCCAGGCAAGAATACTGGACTGTTTGCCATTTCCTCTTCCAGGAAATCTTCCCAACCTAGGGACTGAACCCATTTCTCCTGTGTCACCTGCATTGGCAGGCAGATTCCTTTATCACTGAGCCACTTGGGAAGCCCTAAAACATATGATCAGTTAGTATTTAGAAAAAACAGTGGTGTCATTGTTTAGATGACCCACCACCTAGAGAGAACATAGATAGTTCTAATCAGCTGGCCACCACATGTGGTTATCATGGGTGTGTAGGAGGGGATATCTGGATTGAATTTAGGAGCTAACTTTTTGCAGCCTACTAGGATGCAGGAAAATCCAAATATTCCACAGAGATGATGTCAAAGTTCCCAGACTCTTGAGCTTAAATACTGAGAAAATCCTGTACTGCTTTTT
>NW_011495084.1:13923443-13924002 GCF_000754665.1 Bison bison bison | reverse complement strand
TTATAGGGACCTAAACTAAACATTACACCTAAATTAACATATCCCTAAATTTATGTTGTTAAAATGCAAATTTTAAAAATTTTAAAAATTAAATTGACAACTGCTTGACAATCCCTTTACCATAAAACCCCCATAGGTGCAATTGGGGTAGCCAGACAAAAAATTGGTTTTATGGCAAAACGGCCCCCTAGAATGGGTCCATCTCCCTGCCCAAGCTAAAAACGTAGCGGCTTCTTATCCAGGATTGATAGCTTCTTTGATACTAAAGGAAAAAAGCGGAACATTAAATTACTTGTTAAAGAGCCATCAGAAATTGTAATTGCATATAATAAAGAACAACTTGATGCTCTTATAATATTTGAGGATTGGCAGATTGCCATAGGAAATTATTGTTGTCAAATTTTGCATCATTTACCCTCGCATGTTTTGCTGAATTTTATGTCCAAACATCCAGTTATTTTTCCCATCAGATGCAAACAGTCTCCTATTCCAAATGCTCAGATAGCCTTTACTGATGGGTCAGCAAATGGTAAAGCCTCCATAGTTACTAAAAATCACC
>NW_011495084.1:13922396-13923343 GCF_000754665.1 Bison bison bison | reverse complement strand
GCAGCAGCAGGATGCCAGGATGAGTGAACTGGAGGGTCTTCAAAGAAATTAGCTAGTACAGGGGGAGAGGGGATGTCAAGGCTCTGGTGTTACCCAAAGTATCACTTTTCCCACAAGCACTGAGCTCGCTGTCCGAAGCAACTATGTCACAGTCATGGTGTCAGTCCGCAGTCACAGACACGTGTAACCCTACAGTTCACATGACTGATGCCTGTGTTTCTCTAAACCCTGAGGACACTTGGGGACACACCCCACCAGGACTACAGATCTTCCTGGGCAGGAGGACCTTGGGCTGACAGCGCTGCTACAGGTTATATTTCAAGCTATGTGAGACCTCTAGTTGTGAGTAAGTGTCTTGATCCCCTCATGTTCAAGGTTCCAGTGCCTTTGGTCATGGCCAGCAAGTACTTTACAAGCATTGATTCTAGAAATCCTCATGAGAACCCCAGAGACTGAGGGATTAAGAGCACTCAGTGCCCAAGATTAACTATATTAACCCACCAAAGTGACAGACCTGGGGGTGAGACATAACTTTCTTAATCCCAAGGTTGTGCTTTTAATCACAACTGCAGTGTCTCAGAGGGAGAATAATCAGAGTTAAGGATGCCTGTGTGCAACAATGTGCAATTTTCCTCCAAACTTTGTTATTTATGTTCAGAAAATCTTATTTATGTTCAGAAATCAAATCTTACTCAGCTAACCTCCAACAGCCTTCACCATTACTGCACATCTTATTAAGCAGCTGAGGTTGAACAAAGTTCCTGGTAATTTAGTATAAGAACTCCTTAAAACAGCAGACTCGATGATGATCTATGGTCCTAATACATCTGACACACGTGCTAACCCTTCCCTGGCAATGCTCATAGCAGACATTGCTAGTTGATCCCAGCACTTTTTCAGACAGATTTTGGATAGGGCTTCATCATTTAGGCATGCCAAATCAAAAA
>NW_011495084.1:13918088-13918741 GCF_000754665.1 Bison bison bison | reverse complement strand
AATGATTAGTCATAAAATGTGATTCCCATTATTCTATTATTTTTGTTTGTTTGTTTTGGCTGCAACTTTCAGGTTCTTAGTTCCCTGACCAGGGATTGAAGCTGTGCTCCCCACAGCAGAAGCACAGAGTCTTAACCACAGGACCACCAGGGAAATCCCTGTTCCCCATTATTCTAAATCTAGGCAGCTGAATGGGGTAATAAACTAAATGCATACTAAACAGATCCCACCCTTGTGTCCTCGGATTCTTTTCAGCATCGTTTATATGAATAGCTTTAAGACATGGGGGGCACACAAACAGTTTGGTATCACCCCAAATACTAGTAATGATAAAGAGCAAATCTGCAAATAACAGGATTATCTTTTCAGTAGGGCTTCCCTGGTGGATAAGACAGTAAAGAAACCACCTGCAGTGGAGGAGAACTGACTTCAATCCCTAGGTTAGGAAGATCCTCTGGAGAAGGGAATGGCTACCCACTCCAGTATTCTTGCCTGGAGAATTCCATGGACAGAGGAGCCTGGTCAACTACAGTCCATGGGGTCGCAAAGAGTCAGACACAACTGAATGACTAACATATGTCTTTTCAATACATTTAACAACTGCAACTTACTTGAACATGTGAAAAAAAAGTATTTTTCAAATATATCACTTC
>NW_011495084.1:13917229-13917988 GCF_000754665.1 Bison bison bison | reverse complement strand
CTAAAACCCACTATACCCTCCCCCTATAGGAATGTAACTTTATTTGGGTGGCGTCTGTTTTAAGAATAATCACCCCTGGAGAAATAAGTGTCCTGGTTGACTGACTGCTGTCACAAGGAGAGGGTCATAAATTGTCAGCAGGCCCCCTGGCCAGAAGATGATGTAACACCCCTAAGACCTCTGTATACATTTGTATGAAGCACCTGACTTTGATAAAAGTCAGGACTGCTGACCCCACGTGACTGTGGCATAACATCTCAGTGTATAAAAGTAGACCATGGAAAATAAAGAATTGGGATCAGTTTCTCGAAATACTCGTCTCCCCATGTCGCTCTCTCTCTCACTCTGGCTGAGTCTCCATCTGGAGTTTGGAACCCGCCATGCTTACTAATTATGCCTGGGCTTCTAAGATCCGAATGGGGAGGCCTCAGTGTCTCCTCTCCTTCGGGAGGATGGAAGGACGCCTGAGGCCTATGTAAGTGGTGCAAACTTCTTGTCTTGAAGTTTTATTGGTTTCCCACGTAAACCAAGCTACTCAGCCTCTTTTCTCCACTGAATTTTCTTACTGAGCTATCCTCATTCTATTACTCTTTACATCTCTAATTAATATCTAATTGAAGCTATTGTACCCTGATCCTCGCTGACGCTGTCCCCGCTTCGAATACCCTGGATCAGCCGGGGCTGCACCCCGGCAACTTAGGATGAATTTTACAGGCTGGGTTTACAAAAAAAACCCGGAGAAAAGGAAGGCTAACCACA
>NW_011495084.1:13914657-13917129 GCF_000754665.1 Bison bison bison | reverse complement strand
TACAGAGTGGATACTCTGTGTTAGGAAATATGTCATGAACAAGACAGAAATAGTCCCTGTACCATGATGCTCACATCCATCCCCCTTGTGCTAAAATGCAAAGCCACAGCTGACCTGCCACCAGCTCTATTTGCCTTAAGAACCACACTGACTCACAGTGGCCATAACATTCAGTTACCTAATGTTAACTTGTAAGAAATTCCAGAAGACAGAGTCTGTAGAATTTCAGGGGTCTTGTTAATTATGGCATAAATAGAAGCCAGCCTACACTGCCATCCCAACCTGAGAGCCCCGGTACTCACTTGTACATTCCAGGCGTTTCACATCTCGTGATGTCCTTAAGAAATACCACTGGAGAACAAAGAAAATGATGCCAAGCGGAATCACTGGTATAGCAGTCCAAGGAATTGCAGCCACGATCACGCCCACAACACCAATCATAAGAAGAAATGTCTGACATAGCAAAAATAAATACAGAGGCCTCCTTATGAAGGGTACTTTCAAGGATAAACTGTAATGGGTTTGTTCTGTTGGGATTAAACTCTTTTCCTCCAAAAGACTTGTTGGGACAGCAGGGAATGCTTTTCCTCCCAAAGAAATAAAATTACCGGTGGTCCTCATGATATTTAGGGCTTCCCTGGTAGCTCAGGTGGTAAAGTGTCTGCCTGCAATGCAGGAGACCTGGATTCAATCCCCAGGTTGGGAAGATCCCCTGGAGAAGGAAATAGCAACCCATTCCAGTACTCTTACCTGGAAAATTCCATGGATGGAGGAGCCTGGTAGGCTACAGTCCATGGAATCGCAATGAGTCGGACACAACTGTGCAACTTTACTCACTGGCATGATATTTAGTGCATGACTCAAACACGATGATAAGAACTTTCTAGGTATCAGCTCTTGTGATACACTCAGTAGCCCTATGAGGCAGGCATTACTAGTTTTAACAGAGGTGAATATTTGAGGTTCAGAGAGTAGGAGCTCAATCCCAACTGTCAGGAGTCAGCAGGTGGTACTAGAGAGATGAGCGAGCAGGTATCACAGGTGAGGAATGCAGAAGCCTCAGCAATGCATGGAGGGATAAAGAAGTGGTTAATTACAAATTCAGTTGTCCAGAAAAGTAGGACAAAATTTAAATGTTGACCTTCAGATGTAGGGATTCCTCTTTCTAGAATTTACTATCCATAGTTAACATATACTAAGTGTTGACTGTGTTCAAACTTTCACATGTATTAACTGATTAATCCTCATAATAGTTATATCTAGTAACAGTATTGTCTCATTTTACAGATGGAGAGAGTGAGGCACAGGGAGAGGAAATCAACTTGATGGAGACTGCAAAGCCTCAGTCATGAAGCTGGGAAGCCCATGTCATAAGCCTTTATGACATATTTAAGCTTGCCCCCAATATACAGCCATCTTTCTATCATTATAGTAAGTATTTAAAATGCTGTTCCAACGGCTAATGATTATAACAACAGGAGATCCCATTTACCATGTGTCTACTGTATGTAAGACACTGTGCTGAGTTCCATGAATGTTCTCTTAACCATCACATTATCCCATGAGATGATTCTATCTTAGGAAATGATCTCAATCAAAAAAAGACAGAAGGTAGAATAGAAAACAAAATCATTGGTTGATGCTGATTTAAGCATCCATCTTTATCAGGAAAATTATGATACCCTTACTTTTTAAGAATGCAATCAATAGTTATCTGCTTGCTATGACAGTGGGGTGGGGTGGTGGGTATGTGCAGATTCAATCTGGGCCAAGGTTTCCAAAATTTGTGATCTCAGGTGGATACAAATCCATAGTGACCTGCACAAGGCAGAGAGTGCTGGGAAAACAAAGGGAAGAATTCAGGAACATTTTTAGACAATTCTAAGAAGAAACTTATGTCTGAATTTTACAGGCTGGTTTAACAATAGAAAGACCGGCAAGAATAACTTGTGAGCAGTAACTAGAATTGATGGAAATTTTGACCAAAAAGGAGCTGGGATGAGGTTGAGATGCCCACCTGAGGTAACACTGGTTGTTCTGTGTCTTCTCAGCACTAGCACCTGGATCTCATGCTCACTGGCCAGGGCCTCCCCATCATGTCACCCAGGGCTGCTGGCCCAGGAGCATCTCTGAGGGATGGATTAGCATGGTAATGCTTGTATCATAGAGACATGTATCATTTCACAGCTCTTCCAGTTTGAGTTTTCTCAGAGGATCTTCGCATCTATCTTGTGAATGAGAAAAGTAAGAACTTCATTTTCACTTACAGATATGACATAAAGATGGGATGGCAAGTGGTTGTCCTGACTTTTTCCAGGAAGGACTGTAGGTCAAGGAGAAAGACAGGTACTTTGTACTTAGGGAATCCTAGAGCCACAGTGGCAGGAAGGAGGAGCCTGGAAGGAGTCCAGAACTGTGACTCTGTGTCCAGGAGCCCTTGGGAACCAAACCCTATTATCTGGATGGAGACCC
>NW_011495084.1:13913545-13914557 GCF_000754665.1 Bison bison bison | reverse complement strand
GGCCTCCCCACCTTGTCACCCAGGGCAGCTGGCCCAGGTGTGTCTTTGAGGGATGGGTTAGGAGGGTAACGTCTGTATCACAGAGACTCGGGTTATCATTTCACTGTTCTTCCTGATCAGTTTTTTCAGAGGATCTTCACAACCATCTTGTGAATGAGAAAAGTAAGAACTTCACTTTCATTTACAGATACGACATAAAGATGGGAGGGCAAGTGGCTGTCCTACGTTTTCCCAGGAGTGACTGCAAGTCAAGGAGAAAGACAGGAGCGGTTTGAACCCAGGGAATCCCAGAGCCACAGCCGCAGGCAGGAGGATCCTGGAAGGAGGAGGAAACGTCCAGAACTGTGACTCTGTGTCCAGGAGCCCTTGGGAACCAAACTCTATTATCTGGATAGAGACCCATGTGCTTTTCCTGTTTCTCCCACATCTACTGTGGTATCAAAATAAAACCTAGAGCGAAGAGGATGGGATTATGAAGGAATACATTACAGTCATAAGTGGAGAAATATAGGCCTGACTGACCACACTCTACTAGACCTACAAATGAACAATTGCTCACAGCCACTGCATTAAGTTTGCATTCCATCTGCTACAATTTTCATGCTCATGCAGAGGGGTCCTGCCAACTCCTTCTATGTCTGGTATTAAGTCACCTGTCTTGCAATTGTTGGTTGTCAGCTTTTTTAGCAGACTCACACCATTTGATGTGTAACATTCATCAGTTCCAATAATCTGGCTCTTCACAGGTAAGGGCCTTTTAAGACAAACCCAGCCTGTCATATAACCTGAGAAGCAGAGGAAAATAAAAATGAAGGCCTCCACAGAAGCTGAGCCAATGCATTTGCCTTAGGTATGCATTGAAGACTCATTACTAATGCTCTTAGAAGCTCCAAGGTTAGCTTACATCCTTCAGAGTCCATGCCCCTGAATTCTGAAGCAATTAAAAGAGGATGTCTCTAACATCTACTTATAGGTAATACTATGCTGCTGCTGCTGCCAAGTTGTGTCAGTC
>NW_011495084.1:13912930-13913445 GCF_000754665.1 Bison bison bison | reverse complement strand
CAAAGGAAAAGGTGGAAGCCTTCGCCATGGCTATGAAAAATGTTCTTAAACAGCCTGAGAAAAATGCCCAGAGGGGCCCAGGTGAAAAGGGATGGGCAAGCTATTACTGTGGAAAGGAGGGGCACCTCAAGCGGGATTGCCCTCAGGCATCTAAGCCACCCCCGGTTCCATGTCCGGTCTGCAAAGGACCACACTGGAAGAGAGACTGCCCCCAGAGGCGTAGGTCTCCAGGGTCGGACTCGCAAGACAATCAGGACTGAAGGTGCCCGGGGGTCACCACACAAGCTCCAGTCCTAATTACACCTGAGGAACCCTGGGTATTAATAGTTGTGGGGGCCAATCCATCGATTTCCTTTTAGATACTGGGCAACTTTTTCTGTGCTTACTGAAGCCCCTGGCCCACTTTCTTCCCCATCCGCTTCTATAATGGGACTGTCTGGACGAACCAGAAGGTATTATTTCAGTTATTCTTTATCTTGCAACTGGGATTCTGTGCTGTTTTCACACGAGTTTCT
>NW_011495084.1:13912295-13912830 GCF_000754665.1 Bison bison bison | reverse complement strand
AGTTTGTACAGAATGACAGCCTATATCTGGAGGGGAAATTCCACTAGCCCAGTATTGTGCTGAGACAGGGTTTAGGGCTAAACTTCCTGAATATTATTAACAGGGAGGGTAAGAATCTACACCCACTCTCAATCTTAGTAAAAACTGGGATATACCAAAAACATAAAAGAATGGTGGTAAGAATTTAATGATGTACATTACACTTTATGTAATGTACGTAAAGTGCTAACCAGTTCAAGCATAACAAACAGAAACTCTAACTCCATCATCACCACCCTCCAGTGTGCTCTGCATGCCAGCAGCCAGGGGAGGAGGGATGAGATATTCATAGATTTATGAGCTCCCCAAATATTAAGAATCTCATGAAGTTGAGCCCTAAGAGACCACTCATTCTAACCACTAGAACAGCTTACTATTATCTAGAGACATACCAGAGCAGGTTCTACTTTTCCTAGATGAGGTGATGATGTCACATGTACCAAAGTGACTGTGGCTTTCCTTTGGTCACAGTGAAAATCATTTTGGAGGTCTATTT
>NW_011495084.1:13911108-13912195 GCF_000754665.1 Bison bison bison | reverse complement strand
CAAGACTTTGTTAGCCTTTGCCCTACTTCATTTTGTACTCTAAAGGCCAAACTTGCCTGTTACTCCAGATACCTCTTAATTTCCTACTTTTGCATTCCAATTCCCTATAATGAAAAAGATATCTTTCTTTGGTATTAGTTCTAGAAGGTTTTGTAGGTCTTTATAGAACCAGTCAACTTCAGCTTCTTTGGCATCAGTAGTTTGGGCATAGACCTGGATTACTATAATGTTGAATGGTTTGCCTTGGAAGTGAAACAAGATCATTCTGTCATGGTTTATATATATATATATATATTTTTTTTTTTTTTTAATTATTGTTTTTACTTTACAATATTGTATTGGTTTTGCCATACATTGACATGAATCTGCCATGGGTGTACATGTGTTCCCCATTCTGTCATTTTTGAGTTTGCACCCAAGTACTGCATTTCAGACTTTCTTGCTGACTATGAGAGCTACTCCATTCCTTTTAAGGGATTCTTGCCCACAGAAATAGATACAATGGTCATCTGAATTAAATTCGTCCATTCCCTTCCATTTTAGTTCATTGATTCCTAAGATGTTGATGTTCACTCTTGCCATCCTCCTGTTTGACCACATCCAATTTACCTTGCTTCATGGACCTAAAATTCCAGGTTCCTATGCAATATTGTTCTTTACAGCATTGGACTTTGTTTTCACCAACAGACACATCTATAACTGAGCATCATTCTTTTTCAGCCCAGGTGCTTCATTTTTTCTGGAGCTATTAGTAATTGCCTTCCACTCTTTCCCAGTAGCATACTGGACACCTTCCAACCTGGAGGGCTCATCTTCTGGTATCATATCTTTTTGCCTTTTCATACTAATCATGGGGTTCTCACCACAAGAATACTGGAGTGGTTTGTCATTTCCTCCACCAGTGGACCACGTTTTGTCAGAACTCTCCACTATGACCTGTCCATCTTAGTTGGCCCTGTATGACATGGCACACAGCTTCATTTGAGTTTACACAAGCCCTTCACCACAATGAGGCTGTGATCCATGAAGGGGGAAAGGACATGAACAGTCAGTTATTTAAGCTCAGCCAAGTTGTTGATTCTTTTTT
>NW_011495084.1:13910415-13911008 GCF_000754665.1 Bison bison bison | reverse complement strand
CTCAAGTATTTCACAAGCTTTGTATAACCTCATCCTTACATCAATATGAGGAGGGATTATCCTCTCCATTTACAAAGCAGGAAACTGATACTCAAAGAGGTTTATCGATTTGCCCAGATGTAAGTAATTCAGTCATTATGACCCCAAGTCTTTTCTTTTAATTCTGTCTGATACTGTATCACATATAGAGATAAACTTCACATTCTAAAAATTAATATCTAAATAAACTCCTCTATTACATATTTCACCTTCTGTCTGCATTTTCTAATTCTGTTGGGTTTCTTGCAGTTGTATCTGTTGTCTCCCATGAGGGGACCATTAGTTTCTAGATTCCAAGCTAATTAGGGAATAACAGCCCACTCAGTTCAGAGAGCAGACTGATCATTAAAAGATCCTAAAAGCGCTTGCTGGGCTTCCCTGGTAGCTCAGTGGTAAAGAATCTGCCTGCCAATGCTGGAAATGTGGGTTTTATCATTGTATCGGGAATATCCTCTGGAGAAGGAAACAGTAACCCACTCCATATTCTTGCCTGGGAAATACCATGGATAGAGGAGCCTGGAGACCTATAGTCCATGGGGTCGTAAAGAGTCGAA
>NW_011495084.1:13909882-13910179 GCF_000754665.1 Bison bison bison | reverse complement strand
AAGTCACTCAGTCATGTCCAACTCTTTGCGACCCCATGAATTGCAGCACGCCAGGACTCCCTGTCCATCACCAACTCCCGGAGTTCACTCAAACTCACATCCATCGAGTCCGTGATGCCATCGAAACATCTCATCCTCTGTCATTCCCTTCTCCTGCCCCCAATCCCTCACAGAATCAGTCTTTTCCAATGAGTCAACTCTTCGCATGAGGTGGACAAAGTATTGGAATTTCAGCTTTAGCATCAGTCCTTCCAAAGAACACCCAGGACTGATCTCCTTTAAAATGGACTGGTTGGA
>NW_011495084.1:13908806-13909782 GCF_000754665.1 Bison bison bison | reverse complement strand
GAAGAGTTGACTCATTGGAAAAGACTCTGATGCTGGGAGGGATTGGGGGCAGGAGGTGAAGGGGACGACAGAGGATGAGATGACTGGATGCCATCACTGACTCGATGGATGTGAGTCTGGGTTTACTTTGGGAGTTGGTGATGGACAGGGAGGCCTGGCGTGCTGCGATTCATGGGGTCGCAAGGAGTCAGACACGACTGAGTGACTGAACTGAACTGAACTGAAGGGGAAAAGTGATGGACCTCTGAATCAACAAAACCAAACCAGATTATTCAATATAGTCCAAAGAGAAGAATAATTTGACATTTTCTATTTCATGCACCATGAACTGGCATATAATACCAATGGAAGTACAAAATCTAGGTTTTGTAAACTTATGAATCTCAGGAAATGCAACTGTGTCCACTCCAGGTTGGCATTCTTGGTGGAAGCAAGCAGCCTGGCTAGAATGTCAGGATGACTAAGGCAGAGGACATGTCACACCACCTGTGGAAGGAAGTCTCATGAGCACCTTTCTTCCTCTGAAAGGATACTATACTGTAAGCAGCTGTTTAGATGCCACACTAGCCTCTAAATGAATTGTAAATGAAATATATAAAAAAGCAGCAAATAAAAAAATATTTCCTGTGAAAATGTTAATGGTCTTGTTTAAAAGCCTATCCAAACAAACAAATTGAAAAATAAGACATTGCTCTATTGCTAGAGGCCATGACAAGTTTTCTCATAACACAGAAGTTCCACAATTCTCTAAATCTAGCCAACAAGCAAAGAAGTGATGGCTACCCCACGATCTCAAATATCAATTACAGATGACATTTTATAAGACTTGCCATGAGTCCCAACCTCAAGTATTTCCCAGGCTTTATGTAATCTCATTCTTACCTCAATACAAGGAGGGATTATGCTCTC
The DNA here is from genome assembly GCF_000754665.1 of Bison bison bison. Classification (NCBI taxonomy): domain Eukaryota; kingdom Metazoa; phylum Chordata; class Mammalia; order Artiodactyla; family Bovidae; genus Bison; species Bison bison. The sequence goes on along the minus strand of NW_011495084.1, from coordinate 13,908,873 downwards.
CATTTACAAAGCAGGGAACTGGTGCTCAGAGATGCTTATTGAAATTGGACTCTTTAGAAGTAATAAA
>NW_011495084.1:13908265-13908706 GCF_000754665.1 Bison bison bison | reverse complement strand
GTTTCTTTCCTTTTTTATTTTTTTTAAAAAGATGTTTCTTTTCTTATTCCATATCTTCTTTCTCTTTCTTTATCCTTTTTCTTAGTGAAGACTTACTGCTTTGACACTTATAAGTATTTATGGGATGTGAACTGTGAACTTCCTGATGTTCAAGCTGGTTTTAGAAAAGGCAGACAAACCAGAGATCAAATTGCCAACATCTGCTGGATCATGGAAAAAGCAAGAGAGTTCCAGAAAAACATCTGTTTCTGCTTTATTGACTATGCCAAAGCCTTTGACTGTGTGGATCACAATAAACTGTGAAAAATTCTGAAAGAGATGAGAATACCAGACCACCTGATCTGCCTCTTGAGAAACCTGTATGCAGGTCAGGAAGCAACAGTTAAAACTGAACATGGAACAACAGACTGGTTCCAAATAGGAAAAGGAGTACATCAAGGC
>NW_011495084.1:13907351-13908165 GCF_000754665.1 Bison bison bison | reverse complement strand
AGCGTTTCTCATGATGTACACTGCATATAAGTTAAATAAGGAGGGTGACAATATACAGCCTTGACATACTCCTTTTCCTATTTGGAATCAGTCTGTTGTTCCATGTCCAGTTCTAACGATCATTAAAAGATCCTAAAAGTGCTCACTAGGCTCCCTGGCAGCTCAGTGGTGAAGAATCTGCCTGCCAATGCAGGAGATGCAGGTTTGATCACTGGATCGGGAAGATCCTATGGAGAAGGAAACAGCAACCCATTCCAGTATTCTTGCCTGGGAAACCCCTGAACAGAGGAGCCTGGAGGGCTACAGTCCATGGGGTCACAAATTGTCGAACACAACTTAGTGACTAAACAGCAACAGCTACAGTGCATTCTGTTCATAGGTTTTCAGGCACTCTGTCTACCAGATCTAATCCCTTGAATCTGTTTGTCACCTCCATTGTATACCCGTAAAGGATTTGATTTAGGTCAAACATGAATGGCCTATTGGTTTTCCCAACTTTCTTCAGTTTAAGCCTGAATTTTGCAATAAGGAGGTGATGATCAGAGCCACAGTTAGTTTCAGGTCTTGTTCTTGCTAACCATATAGAGCTTCTCCATCTTTGGCTGAAAAGGACATAATCTGATTTCAGTATTGATCATTTCATGATGTCCACGTGTAGAACAGTCCCCTGTGTAGCCAGAAGAGGGTGTTTGCTACAACCAGTGTATTCTCTTGACAAAACTCATTTAGCCTTTTCCCTGCTTCATTTTGCACACTAAAGGCCAAATTTGCCTATTACTCCAGGTATCTCTTGATTTAGTACTTTTACACTCCA
>NW_011495084.1:13905226-13907251 GCF_000754665.1 Bison bison bison | reverse complement strand
ACCCAGAAGCAAGTGACTCAAGTCCTGATGCCTCCAAATAAGGAGAATCATTATTTTTATATATTTCCCATTTGGAGCACACACCATTTGGGAAATTCTACCCAAAGTCTATTAATCCACATGAAAAAATATTTTAAAATTCTTAGATGAAATCTTCAACTTGAAATAAAATGGTGATTTTTCACAATTCAGAAAAATTCTTTAGTGTGTGAAGAATGACAACCTATACCTGGAGGGGAAATTCCACTAGCCCAGTATTATGCTGAGGCAGGGTTTAGGACAAACCTTCCTGAATATTGTTAACAGGGATGGTAAGACTCTACACCCACTCTCAATCTTAGTAAAATCTGGGATATACCAACAACATAAAAGGATGGTGGTAGGAATCAAATGAGGTAATGAATTAAAGTGCTAGACAGTTCACGCATAACAAACAAAAACTCTAACTCCATCATCACCACCCTCAAGTGTGCTCTGCATGCCAGCAGCCAGGGGAGGAGGGATGAGGTATTCATAGATTTATGAGCCCCCAAAATATTAAGAATCTCATGAAGTTGAGCCCTAACCACTAGAACAGCTTAGTATTACCTAGAGACATATCAGAGCAGGTGCTACATTTCCTAGATGTGGTGATGATGTCACATATACCAAAGTCACTGTGGCTTTTCTTCGGTCACAGTGAAAACTGTATTGGAAGTCTATTTTGTTTGAAGATGCACTTTTAAAATAATATGACCAATAAACTTCATGCCTACTACAATTGTTGTCCTCTCTGTATTATCCTCCCCACTCTAGGCCTTCCAAAGATTGATAAACTTACAGACATGGCAGTAAGTAACATTTTTTGAGATGGTTCTTTCCTTTTTTAATTTTTTTAAAGAGACATTTCTTTTCTTATTCCATATGTCTTTATCTTTCAAGTTATCCTTTGTCTTAGTGAAGACTTACCGTTTTGACACTATTAAGTATTTATGGGAGACTAAGGGAAAAAGTGATGGACCTCTGAATCAACAAAACCAAACCAGATTATTCAATATAATCCAAAGAGAACAATTTGACAGTTTCTATTTCTTGCACCATGAACTGGTATATTGATACCAGTGGAAGGACAAAATCTAGATTTTGTAAACTCGTGAATCTCAGAAAATTCAACTGTGTCCTCAGGTTGGCATTCTTGGTGGAAGCAAGCAGCCTGGTTAGGATGTCAGGATGACTAAAGCAGAGGACATGTCACCACTACCTATAGAAGGACGTCTCATGAGCACCTTTCATCCTGCAAAAGGATACTGTGCTGTGAGCAGCTATTTATGACAAGCCACACTGGCATCTAAATGAATTGTAAATGAAATATACAAAAAAGCAGCAAAGAAAAGAAAATAATGCTTGTGAAAATGTTAAAGGTCTTGTTTAAAAACCTATCCAAACAAAAAAATTGAAAAATAAGACATTGCTTTATTGCTAGAGGCCACGACAAGTTTTCTCATAACCTAGAAGTTCCACAGTTCTCTAAAACTAGCCAAAAAGCAAAAAAGTGATGGTTACCCCATGCTCTCAAATATAAATTACAAAAGACATTTTATAAGACTTGCCGTGAGTCCCAATCTCAAGTATTTCACAGGCTTTATGTAATCTCCTTCCTACATCAACACGATGAAGGATTTTACTCTCCATTTAAAAGCAGGAAACTGACGCTCAGAGAGGCTTATCGATTTGCCCAAATTCAAACAATTTAGTCATTATGACCCCCAAGTCTTTTCTTTTAATTTCTGCCTGATACTGTAACACATATAGAGATAAAATTCACATTTAAAAAATTAATATGTAAATTATATTCCTCTTTTATATATTTGCCCTTCTGTCTGCATTTTCTATGCTGTTGGGTTTCTTGTGGTCATATGTGGCCTCTCCCATGAGGGGACCAGTTCTAGATTCCCAGCTAATTAGGGAATAACAGCCCACTCAGATTGGAGAGCAGAATGATCATTCTGTTCAATTAAGTCACTCAGTCATGTCCAACTCTTTGCG
>NW_011495084.1:13904169-13905126 GCF_000754665.1 Bison bison bison | reverse complement strand
GACCCCATAGACAGTAGCCCATGAGGCTCCCCCGTCCCTGGGATTCTCCAGGCAAGAACACTGGAGTGGGTTGCCATTTCCTTCTCCAATGCAATACAAACACTTGAAAAGGTATTTATGGGCCTGGAAACTGTATCTGACAATAACTTTAATGCAACATAATGCCAGTGTCATCAGACAATTTTCCTCACTTAAAAACACATACAGTGTTTTAAAAGTAAGTACCCATTACTTAGTGTTCAACATGCATTTAGATGTTATGCAAAGAATAACATTAAAACAATTTAATTTCATCTTCCCAACAACATTTATAGAGTTGGCATTACTTTCTCTGTTTTACTGAGAGGAGACTGGCTTTGTGGGGCAGAGACAGGAAGAGGGAGAGCTGGGATTTAAGCTTGGAAAGGGAGACTGCAGGGCTCCCCACAGCACTTTAAAGCTTTTGCCATCATAAATGATTACTAGGTGGAATCATAAGACATAAATTGATTTTTATGCTGCTTTTCCTTCATCCTTTTTGAAATGGCAAACAGCTCCAATTTGCCCAACCACTCATATAACATGACTGAATAGGCAACATATCTGGTATCTGTAAGAGTCAGTGTACAGGATGGTGTACACACACATGATCACCCTCTGTTGGGATATGGTCTCTGAGTGACATCATCTCAGTAGATGTTCTATCCTGAAGTGTAGACCCACTACTCAGAACCCAGGTTTGCATTAGCCACACTTGGCATCACTATTACAAAATATTAAATAAATTATCTGAGATATCATTTAAGGGAATGAGAAGGAATTAAATGAGGAAAAGTATATGAAATGGACTCTTTAGAAGTAATAAAAATAAAAATGATCAAGAATCTTCCAAGGTTTATCAAGTACACCAAGGACAAGCAGAATCATCAAAAATGAGTTTGGAGACTCTGAGCATGAACTATGTCCTTTAAAACAAAC
>NW_011495084.1:13903121-13904069 GCF_000754665.1 Bison bison bison | reverse complement strand
TTCTAACCTGGAGGGCTCATCTTCTGGTATCATATCTTTTTGCCTTTTCATACTATTCATGGGGTTCTCATGGCAAGAATACTGGAGTGGTTTGTCATTTCCTCCACCAGTGGACCACGTTTTGTCAGAACTCTCCACTATGACCTGTCCATCTTAGTTGGCCCTGTATGACATGGCACACAGCTTCATTGAGTTACACAAGCCCTTCACCACAATGAGGCTGTGATCCATGAAGGGGGAAAGGACATGAACAGTCAGTTATTTAAGCTCAGCCAAGTTGTTGATTCTTTTTTGTTGTTGTTGCTGTTGTTTTCTCTTCCTGAAAGAGGGTTGTGCGAGGAAGAAAGGTTTTGCAATTCAGTTTTCCTCAATAAATTATAGCATTTTGCTGAGGGCAGCTGTGTTCAACTTCTCATACTCAAAGTGGTCCCATTTTTTTTTAATTTAAAAAGTTATTTTGGGGAATTTTTAATCTATTTATTTTTAATTGAAGGATAATTATAATGTCTAAATCTAACTTCCATATCTTACTTTCATTTTCACTTGTTTTACTAGTAGGAAGACTTCTAGGAAGTGATGATTTCAATGATAAGAACTGTACATAATTGAGACTTTTTACTCAGTGTTATTTGGGACTTTGGAAAATTGTATGAATATTACATTAATTTGAAATATTTAGGGCCCAATAGTCAGTTTTGAAAACAACTGATTTTTATTCCATGAGTCTACAAAAGAAAGTGTCCATTAAAATTTTCAAGAATTACAAAGGAGAATGGCAATGACATATGTATAATATCATATATGAAACGAGTCACCAGTCCAGGTTTGATGCACGATACTGGATGCTTGGGGCTGGTGCACTGGGATGACCCAGAGGGATGGTATTGGGAGGGAGGAGGGTTCAGGATGGGGAACACATGTATGCCTGTGGTGGATTCATTTTGATAT
>NW_011495084.1:13902469-13903021 GCF_000754665.1 Bison bison bison | reverse complement strand
ACATGAACCATGGACTTCCAGATGTTTAAGCTGGATTTCAAAAAGGCAGAGGAACCAGAGATCAAATTGCCAACATCCATTGGCTCATTGAAAAAGCAACAGAATTCAAGAAAAACATCTACTTCTGCTTTATTGACTATGCCAAAGCCTTTGTGCGGATCCCAACAAACTGGAAAATTCTTAAAGAGATGGGAAAACCAGACCACCTTATCTGACTCCTGAGAAATCTGTATCCAGGTCAAGAAGCAATAGTTAGAATTGACATAGAACAACAGACTGGTTCCAAAGTGGGAAAGGATTATGTCAAGGCTGTATATTGTCACCCTGATTATTTAACTTATATGCAGAGTACATCATGGGAAATGCTGGGCTGAGTGAAGCACAACCTGGAATCAAGATTGCTGGAAGAAATATCAATAACCTCAGATACACAGATGACATCATCTTTATGGCAGAATGTGAAGGACTAAAGAGCCTCTTGACAAAAGTGAAAGAGGAGAGTGAAAAAGTTGGCTTAAAACTCAGCATTCAGAAAACTAAGACCATGGCATC
>NW_011495084.1:13901929-13902369 GCF_000754665.1 Bison bison bison | reverse complement strand
GGTATTAGTTTTAGAAGGTGTTGTAGGTCTTCATAGAACCATTCAACTTCAGCTTCTCTGGCATCAGTAATTGGGGCATAGACTTGTATTACTGTCTATGGTGGAATGGTTTGCTTTGGAAGTGAACCAAGTTCGTTCTGTCGTTTTTGAGTTTGCACCCAAGTACCGCATTTCAGACTCTTTTGTTGACTATGAGAGCTACTCCATTCCTTCTAAGGGATTCTTGCCTACAGAAATAGATACAATGGTCATCTGAATTAAATTCACCTATTCCCTTGCATTTTAGTTCACTGATTCCTAAGATGCTTATGTTCACTCTTGCCATCCTCCTGATTGACCACATCAAATTTACCTTGATTCATGGACCTAAAATTCCAGGTTCCTATGCAATATTGTTCTTTTTAGCACTGGACTTTGCTTTCACCAACAGACACTTCCAC
>NW_011495084.1:13901435-13901829 GCF_000754665.1 Bison bison bison | reverse complement strand
GGTCCCATCACTTCATGACAAATAGATGGGGAAACAATGGAAACAGTGACAGACTTAATTTGGGGGGGGGCTCCAAAATCACTGCAGATAGTGACTGCAGCCCTGAAATTAAAAGATGCTTGCTTCTTAGAAGAAACAACCTAGACAGCATATTAAAGACAAGAGACATTACTTTGCTGACAAAGGTCTGTCTAGGCAAAGCTATGGTTTTTCCAGTAGTCATGTATGGTTGTGAGAATTGGACCATAAAGAAAGCTGAGTGCCAAAGAATTGATGCTTTTGAACTGTGGTATTGGACAAGACTCTTGAGAGTTCCTTGAACAGCAAGAAGATCAAACCAGTGATTCCTAAAGGAAATCAGTCCTGAATATTCATTGGAAGGACTGATGCTAAA
>NW_011495084.1:13900051-13900670 GCF_000754665.1 Bison bison bison | reverse complement strand
AGTTGAAATTGAGCCCTGATTTTCAAAAGAATGGGGGAAATCTTGTGGCAGTACTGGGAAGGGTTGGTGGATTTTAGAATGTTCCCTCCTTTTAGATCTCTTATCTAAGACTCACTCCAAGTGCTAAGTCAGTAATAAACACCTGCAAAATATTTAAGTCAATCCTGATTGTTATACTAATTTTGCTTTAGTTATCAAAATTAATTTTGGCATGATACTTTTTAAATAAACATAACTTCTCTGTAATTATTTTTCCCCTCCAGATGGTTCACGTCCCCTCACATTTTGGGAAATTGTGGATTCCAGCCATTTCCAAGTGTGAGTTTAATACTGGGGTAGTAAGCCATTATTTTCAGAGGTGTACCAGGTGTGACAAACACAGATTTGTGAATAAGCATCTAAGAAGACCAGAGGGATGTAGGCAGGAAAACAGAAATATTACTAAATGACTAAGGATCACTTATAATCATTGATTTTATTTCCCTTCTCAGAATCCACAACAACAGTATATCCTAAAGGCAGTAAAATTAGACGATGATAACTAATTTCTAGTAAATATGTGGTGTGAACTAAAAATGCCACCTGTCACATCAGTAAACAAAGGATGTTGTAGCCCTCA
>NW_011495084.1:13898455-13899951 GCF_000754665.1 Bison bison bison | reverse complement strand
TCTGGATGTCTTCCTTCTCTGAGGGAGCTGGAGGAGATCCATGAGGGGAGGGCTTCATGCCTGACTCACCCCTGTACCTCAGGGCCTCAACTCTAACCCTTGTTTGTTGAAGGGAAGGACGGAGAGAGGGAAAAAAACACCCACCACCTCACACACATCCCCAACTCACAAACTATACACCCCGACAACCAGCAACAACCCCTCAGACCCTACATTCCAGATGGACCTCTCTCCTGCTTCAGTCAAACTCCTTCCAGGAGTAGACTGTCTTCACCTCAACTCCCTTCACACCTCCTGGATTCTCAGCCCTTTGCACTCTGGCCTCCTCACATCTGAAACCTGCTTCTTGGGTCACCAACACCTGATTCCAAATCAACCAACAACTTTCCATGGACTCACCTTCTCATTTGCATTGAGAAGACCTGTCCTTCCTTGATTCGACAACCTACCTCCTTCTTTCTCCCTTGCTGTTCACTGTGAGTCTCCTCTCCTCCTCTTTCTTTCTCTACTTACTCTCTGATATCGAGTCTTCTTATCTTGGCCCCTAAAAATGCTTCCCTCTCTCTGGGCTATCTTGTCATCCTCACAGATTCAGCTACTACAGCTTAGTGAAGGGTACATAGGCTCCATGCTCATCCTAGATCTCCCCCTCAAACACCAGACTCTTACTTCCAATGACCTGCAGGACAACTTCAACGTCAAGATAATTGAACTACAAGTGGCAGAGCTGCGGTTGCAAATCAGCAAGACTAGACTTTTCTCTCCTCTTTAATGAGAATGTTGCCTACTGAAATCAGGTAGCATTTATCCCTGTCTCTATCTGTCATGCAAAAATATGTGACAATTCTGATATGACCACTAACTAACCATGAGCTAAGTACATGGCCAAAACCCAACCTTGGCCTACCTTGCCATAGCAAAGAAACAGAACCTTTTGCAAAATCTTTTCAATGTAATTCATAATCACTGTTAAAATGTGAACCTGTTTTTAGGAAAAAATTGTTTCTGGGAATAAATTCCATAGTTAAACCCAGCAGGGCACATTTATAAAATAAGTTTGCAAAATAGAAAACAATCAGACATCTTTGCAGTACAAGTCCTCTGCCTCTGCCTCTCAGCTTTGTTCACATTGGTAACAGTGGAAACCTTGCCCACAGGCTATGCTGTCTGCACTGAGAAGTTCACTGCTGCATTTCTGTGTGCAGTCTTTCATAATCCATTTCATTTCCAAAATTAACACTTGGGAAGAAAAGGAAAATCCCCCGCAAACTTAATCACTGAAAAGTAGACAGAATTAAATAACAGAAAAAAACAGCCCATGTGAGCAGCGATACTAAATGAGATGAGAGCAGAAATGACACAACATCATTCTTTAGAACCTCAAGTTCACAGACAAAACAGAGGCTGGATAGAAGGTATTCCATAGGTCTCTCTCTCTCTCTCTCTCTCCTTTCTTTAAGACATCTCAAGGCAGAGCAATCAACCCGTGAAAAGAA
>NW_011495084.1:13895963-13898355 GCF_000754665.1 Bison bison bison | reverse complement strand
CTATGCTACTGAGAGGAGACTGGCTTTGTGGGGCAGAGACAGGAAGAGGAAGAGCTGGGATTCAAGCTTGGAAAGGGAGACTGCAGGGCTTCCCACACCACTGTACTTTAAAGTTGTTGACATCATAAATGATTATCAGGTAGAATCACACTACATAAATTGTTTTTTTTATGCTGCTTTCCTTCATCCTTTTTGAAATGGTGAACAGCTCCAATTTGCCCAACAACTATAATGTAACTGAACAGGCAACATATCTGGTATCTGTAAGAGTCAGTGTACAGGATGGTGCACAAACTCATGATTGCCCTCTGTTGGGATGTGGCCTCAGTGACATCGTCTGAGTACATGTTCTGTCCTGAAGTGTAGGCTCACGACTCAGAACCCAGGGTTTCCATACACTTGGCATCACTATTACAAAATATTAAATAAATTATCTGAGATATCTTTTAAGGGAAAGAGAAGGAATTAAATGAGGAAAAGTATATGAAATAGACTCTTTAGAAGTAATAAAAATAAAAATGATCAAGAATCTTCCAAGGTTTATCAAATATACCAAGGATAAGCAGAATCATCAAAAATGAGTTTGAAAACACTTGGCATGAACTATGTCCTTTAAAACAAATGGAAAAATCCCCTTCCAGCCCCTCCCTTCCCCCCTCTCAGCTAGGGATAAAAAGAAAGACTGGGTCCCACACCTGAACTCAGCTTCCAGCAGCACCTTCTGTCCCACCATCCACAGAGGCCTTTCCCTCTCATCTGGGATCAAAGATCACCTCCTAGAAGCTCAGCCCACCTCCTAGACCAGGCTCCCTAACTGCCTCCAGCCTCCACATCCAGTTTGCCTTCCAGGACTTCTTCCACAAAGCTCCCACAATTAGGATTCCAAAGCCATCAAAGGGTGAATCTCTGGATGTCTTCCTTCCCTGGGGGACTGGAGGAGACCCATGAGGGGAGGACTTTGTGCCTGACTCTCCCCTGTACCTCTCGACCTCAATTCTTTCTTGTTGAAGGGAAGGACGGAAGAGAGGGGAAAATCACCAACCATACTCCCCTCCCAGAAACCAAAATCTCAAACAACCAACACCACCTCCTCAGACCCTACATTCCAGATGGGCCTCTCTCCTGATTCATTCAAACTCCTTCTGGTCTGTCTTCACCTCAACTCCCTCCATAACTCCTGGATTTGCAGCCCTTTGCTCTCTAACTCCTCCCACATGAAACCTGCTCCTCAGGTCACCAGATGCCTCCTCACTCCAAATCAACCAACAGGTTTCTGTGGACTCACCTTCTCATTTGCACTGAACAGACCTGTCCTTCCTTGGGTCTCTACCATATCTTCTCCTCTCTTCCTTGCTATTCATTATGTGTCTTCTGTACTTCCCTTCTCTCTCTGATTTCTCTCTGAATATCAGGGCTTCCCTAAGCTTCTGATCCTGGCTCCTAAAATACTTCCCTCTCTCTTGGCAATCTTACTCATCTTCAGAGATTTAGCTACTTGTTCAGTGAAAAATACTCAGGCTCCATGTTCATCTCAGGTCTCTCTCTCAGAGAACAGACTCTTACTTCCAACTACAGGACACCTCCACCAAACTTCAAGATAATTGAATTTCAAGTGGTAGATTAAAGACTGGAAATAAGCTAGACTAAAATTTTCTCTCCTCTTTAACGAGAATATTTCCTGCTGAAATCAGGTGGCATCTATCCCTGTTCCTCTATATGCCATCCAAAACTATGTGATGAATTCTGATTATGATGACTAACTAACCAGATGCTAAGCACACAGCAGAAAAACAACCTTGGCCCAGTTTGCTGTAGCAAAGAAACAGAACCTTTCACAAGACCATTTCAAAGTAATTCACAATCACTGTCAAAACATGACACTGTGTTTAGGGAAAAATTGTTTCTGGGGATAAATTATGTAGCTAAATTCAACAGGGCACATTTATAAAAGAAGTTTGCAGAAGAGAAAGAAAAATAAACATATTTTCAATAAGTTCTCTGCCTCTGAGTCTCAGCTTAGTTCTTATTGGTAATAGTGGAATCCTTGCCCACAGGCTGTGTTGTCTGCAGGCAAATGTTCAAGACAGAGGCTGAATAAAAGATATTCCTATAGGACTCTCTCTCTCTCTCGCTCTCTCTTTTAAGACAACTTAAGACAAAGCAACCAACTTATGAAAAGAAAATCTGCCTACAAAAACAAAAGACATTTTCTGAGATGACTTTGATATAGAGATCTCTTCAAGAAAATTAGAGATACTAAGGGAACATTTCATGCAAAGATGGGCTCAATAAAGGACAGAAATTATGTACCTAACAGAAGCAGAAGATATTAAGAAGTAGCAAGAATACACAGAAGAACTATATAAAAAAGATATTCATGACCCAGATAACA
>NW_011495084.1:13895216-13895863 GCF_000754665.1 Bison bison bison | reverse complement strand
CTAATTTCTAGTAAATATGTGGTGTGAACTAAAAATGCCACCTGTCACATCAGTAAACAAAGGATGTTGTAGCCATCAGGACTCTGCAGACACCCCTGCAAGGGTGGTGCACCCTGAGGAGACTCAGGATGAGAAAGCACAGGACACCGGCCCCAGATAGCGGAGATGCAGATCAAAGGAACTGTAACAGGGAGGAGCCATTTTGACTGCATGTTGGATCTCTTTGACTTTAGCTTTTGCTACTCATCGCTTTTGTTGTGGAATCCTACTTCTCTGCCTGAATGTTAAACTAAAGTGGCTTTTTTCTGCTCACAGAGAGACAGTCTGACCTTGGCCACTTGTGAATGGCTACAGAAAAGAAGAAATGAACACATCCCTCTCCAAATTTGCAAGATAAATGGCCTTTTGACTTGACTTCCTTGTCTGCTCTCCTCTTTGTTCTATAAAAGAAGCTGGCATCCAGACCCCAATAAGACTGTTATTTTGAGACATTAGTTTGCTGTCTTCTCAGTCTGCCAACTTTCCAAATAGAGTTGTTATTCCTTGCCTCCACACCTTGTCTGTAAGACTTACTGGGCTGTCATGAGGCAAGCAGAACAAGCTTGAACTCGGTAACAAGTGACACTACTATATGTGGTTTTCTCTTC
>NW_011495084.1:13894777-13895116 GCF_000754665.1 Bison bison bison | reverse complement strand
CGATACTAAATGAGATGAGAGCAGAAATGACACAACATCATTCTTTAGAACCTCAAGTTCACAGACAAAACAGAGGCTGGATAGAAGGTATTCCATAGGTCTCTCTCTCTCTCTCTCTCTCTCCTTTCTTTAAGACATCTCAAGGCAGAGCAATCAACCCGTGAAAAGAAAAAAGCCTACAAAAACAAAGGGCATTTTCTGAGATGACTTTGATCCCGGAATCAAATTACTGGCTTAAAGGCTTTGTACCCTCAACAACTGCTCTCTGTCGTCCTTGTTGGACCTCCCAGGTGGCTCAGTGGTAAAGAATTCACCGGCCAATAAAGGAAACACAGGTTT
>NW_011495084.1:13893576-13894677 GCF_000754665.1 Bison bison bison | reverse complement strand
CAAGTAACACTACTATATGTGGTTTTCCCTTCATGACAAAACATACCAGAAACAAAGTCCACCATAAATAATCTATTGCAAATTCCACTTCTGAAAATAATCACAGGAAAGGGTTCAATCTAATATACCTACCACTAAAAGAGTAATTAATTTATGGCCCCTAAACCTTTTGCACAAACTAGGTCGATCTTTGCAGTACTCATTTGGGCTTCTATTTTCTTGAAGGAATGAAGTCATGTTAATAGACACAAGAGGGGAGACAAGATATACCCTAGTGTGCTAGCTGCTCTAGGATTAGTAACCTTGAAGATTTAAACTTCATCCCAAATCCTTGAATAATAAATAAGTCAGCATCTGGAGATACCCACAGGTCTTGAATACCAAAGAGTCTGGTTAACTGTGGTCATGAGCACTCAAAGGCTTTGAGAACAGAAATCCAGTCCCACTTGATACTCCCAACTTCATGACTGTAGTTTTCAAATTAACTGACAAAAGTGGAGCAACTTCACAACATAAAAGCACAGACTCCTCGAATCATTTCCTCATTACAGCTTCATAATAAAATGAGATCTGTGTGGCCCTGCACAGTTTATTATCCTATGCTCTGCTCCTGCCTGGATCAAACAACATGTGCTGAGTAAATCTACACATGATGCTGACCTCAACAGTCTTATTTAATTATCGTAAGAGTCTTGTGGAACAGGAAAGAGCAGGAGTTACTTCCATTTCACAGGAGACAAAGTTCACAGACGCCATGTCATCATCCTCACTAAGGTTCCTTAGGCACTGCCCATGTGCTAAGTGTTGCGAATGTATTAATCTGTTTAATGCCCACAGTACTGAGATATTCAAAAGTGTGTGAATCAGTCAGTTCAATTCAGTCGCTCAGTTGTATCTGGCTTTTTGCAACTCTATGGACTGCAGCACGCCAGCCTCCATGTCCATCACCAAGTCCCAGAGCTTGCTAAAACTCATGTCCATTGAGTCGGTGATAATATCCAACCATCTCATCCTCTGTCGTCCCCCTCTCCTCCCTCCTTCAATCTTTACCAACATCAGGGTCTTTTCAAATGAGTCAGCTCTTCACATCAGGTGGCCAAA
>NW_011495084.1:13892861-13893476 GCF_000754665.1 Bison bison bison | reverse complement strand
CTCTTTCAGAATTTTCCAGAGTTTATTGTGATCCACACAGTCGAAGGCCTTGGCATAGTCAATAAAGCAGAAGTAGATATTTTTCTGGAACTCTCTTGCCTTTTTGATGATCCAACAGATGTTGGCAGCTTGATCTCTAGTTCCTCTGCCTTTTCTAAAACCAGCTTGAATATCTGGAAGTTCTCAATTCAGGTACTGTTGAAGCATCACTTGGAGAATTTTGAGCATTATTTGCTAGTGTGTGAGATGAGTGCAAAGTTGTGCAGTAGTTTGAACATTCTTTAGTATTGCCTTTCTTTGGGATTGGAATGAAAACTGACTTTTTCCAGTCCTGTGGTCACTTGCACAGTTTTCCAAATTTGCTGGCATACTGAGTGCAGCACTTTAACAGGAGCATCTTTTAGAATTTGAAGTAATTTAGCTAACCATCAACTGCACTAGCTTTTTTATAGTGATGCTTCCTAACACCCATCTGACTTCAGACTCCAGGAAGTCTGGCTCTAGGTGACTGATCACACCATCATGGTTATCTGGGTCATGAAGGTCTTTTTGTATAGTTCTTCTATGTATTCTTGCCACCTTTTCTTAATATCTTCTGCTTCTGTTAGGTCCATA
>NW_011495084.1:13891922-13892761 GCF_000754665.1 Bison bison bison | reverse complement strand
CAACCTTGACGTGACTGTGTAGCCACTCCTGCCCCAGGTGTTACTCATGTTAACTCAGCCTCTCAATCACAACCACACCTCTCTCTTACAAACATAGCCTCTTACTGAAGATAACAGGACACATCACCAGTTTGAAAGGCCCACCCTCAGCCCCTGTGAAAAGGCCTTGAGAAACAGGCACCTGCTTTTCCCCATGAGAGCTCTGACAGGACAGCTACGTTACCTGGATGAAATCAAGAAATGTCAAGGGCAGTAAGTCATCCATTTGACCTGTGTCTTTCGAAAAACGATTTAAAATTCTTCCTGCAAGAACAAGATATAAAAAATTACTCATTTCTTCAGGTAGGAGCTTTAAGAGAAACAATTCATGAAATAATCAAAACAATATTTTTTAAAACATATATATTTAGGGGCTTCCCTGGTAGTACAGAGGATAAGAATCTGCCTGCCAATGCAGGGAGATTCCTAGGTTTAATCCCTAGGTTGGGAAGATCATCTGGAGACTAAAATGACTACCTACTCCAGTCTTCTTGGCTGCAAAATCTCATGGACAGAGGAGCCTAGTGAGCTACAGTCCATGGGGACACAAAAGGGTCAGATATGACTTAGCGACTAAACAACACCAGCAAATTTAACATATTACAAATTCACATAAAATGGAATAAGAAGATGTAAGTGGTAAAAAGAAAGAGAAAATAGGATGACACCTAAAGAGAAACAAAAATATCACCAAATGTCAGTGGGTGGGGAGTTGAAATTGAGCCCTGATTTTCAAAAGAATGGGGAAATCTTGTGGCAGTACTGGAAAGGGTTGGTGGATTTTACAATGTTCCCTCATT
>NW_011495084.1:13891476-13891822 GCF_000754665.1 Bison bison bison | reverse complement strand
AAGTTGTTATTCTTTGCCTTAACATGTCATCTGTACAACTTATTGGTGTTGTGAGGTAAGCAGAGCGAGCTTGAACTCAGTAACAAGTAATACCGCTATATGTGGTTTTCTCTTCATACCATACCAGAAACAAAGACCGCCATAAACCATTTATTATAAATTCTACTTTTGAAAATAAACACAGGGGAGAGTTTGAGTTAATATACTGCTAAAAGAGTAAAAATTGATGCCCCTAAACTTTGGGCCTATCTTTTCAGTACTTATTTGGACTTCTATTTTCTTGAAGGAATGAAGTTCGGATAATAGACACAGTAGGGAGAGACGAGACACATACTGGTATTCCTGC
>NW_011495084.1:13891012-13891376 GCF_000754665.1 Bison bison bison | reverse complement strand
CAAGCGTCTTTTAATTTCATGGCCGCAGTCACCATCTGCAGTGATTTTGGGGCCCAAGAAAACAAAGTATCTCACTGTTTCCACTGTTTCCCCACTTATGTGCCATGAAGTGATGGGACCAGATGTCACGATCTTAGTTTTCTGAATGTTGAGGTTTAACCCAGCTGTTTCACTGTCCTCTTTTACTTTCAACAAGAGCCTCCTCAGTTCCTCTTTGCTTTCTGCCATAAGGGTGGTGTCATCTGTATATCTAAGGTTATTGATATTTCTCCTGGCAATCTTGATTCTGGCTTGAGCTTCATCCAGCCCAGGATTTCACATGATGTACTCTGCATATAAGTTAAATAAGCAGGGTGACAATATA
>NW_011495084.1:13890311-13890912 GCF_000754665.1 Bison bison bison | reverse complement strand
GCTCTAGGATTAGTGACCTTAAAGGCTTAAACTTGGTTCCAAATCCTTGAATAATAAATACATCAGCATCTAGAGAAGCCTACACGTCATCAAGAGCCTGTTTAATCATGGTCACGAGCATGTAGTGGCCATGATAACAGAAATTCAGTCCCACTTGATGCTCCCAAATTTACAACTGTTGCTTTCACATTAACAGGCAAAGTAGAGCAGCTTCACAGCCAAAATAGCATGGAATCCTCCAATCACCTCCTCACTCCAGCTTCATAATGAGATCTGTGTGGGCCTCTGTAGTTTACTGTCCTGTGCTCCACACTGTGACTGAACCAAACGACATGTGCTGAATAAACCTACACAAGATGCTGCCCTCAACAGTCTTATTTAATCCTCACAACAGTCTTGTGAAACAGGAAGGGCAGCGGTTATTCCTATTTCATAGGAGAGGAAGTTCCTAGACACCGTGTCGTCATTCTCACTAAGGTTCATTAGGCACTGCCTGTGTGCTAAGTGCTGGAACTGTATTAACCTGCCTAATGCCCATGGAAATCACGATATTGGTAAGTGCATGAATAGTGTTCTTATTTTATAGGTAAGAAAATCAAGA
>NW_011495084.1:13889704-13890211 GCF_000754665.1 Bison bison bison | reverse complement strand
CGAGTACCCTTGCCTTAGAAATCCCATGGACAGGGGAGCCTGCAGGGCTGTAGTCCATGGGGTCACAAAAGAGTTGGACACAACTTAGTGACTAAACAACAACATTGTCCTTGCTAAAGTATTATTTTCAACTTATTTTTACCAATCTTTTCTTTGTAAGTAACCACATATGGCTTTATTCAAACAAAACCATGCAGTAAATATGTGCCCTCTGTGGTAATAAAATGCATCGTGCTGGTGCTCAGTCATGTCTGAGTCCCTGAAACACTATAGACTACAGCCTGCCAGGCTCCTCTGTCCATGAGATTTTCCAGGCAAGAATACTGGAGTGGGTTGCCATTTCCTTCTCCAGGGGATCTTCTTTACCCAAGGACTGAACTCTTGTCTCTTGTCTTTCCTGTATCTGCAGGAAACTTCTTTACCACTAAGCCACCTAGGAAGGCCGATACAATGCATAATTTAGTTTATCAAGGCTATCTTTCTGTGAGAGATGATTGTCTCTCTGTT
>NW_011495084.1:13888267-13889378 GCF_000754665.1 Bison bison bison | reverse complement strand
ATCTCACATGCTTGTAAAGTAATGCTCAAAATTCTCCAAGCCAGGCTTCAGCAATACATGAACCATAAACTTCCAGATGTTCAAACTGGTTTTAGAAAAGGCAGAGAAATCAGAGATCAAATTGCCAACCCCGCGGAATCATTGAAAAAGCAAGAGAGTTCCAGAAAAACATCTATTTCTGCTTTATTGACTATGCCAAGGCCTTTGACTGTATGGATCACAATAAACTTTAGAAAATTCTGAAACAGATAGGAATAAAAGACCACCTGACCTGCCTCCTGAGAAATCTGTATGCAGCTCAGGAAGCAACAGTTAAAACTGGGCATGGAACAACAGACTGGTTCCAAATAGGAAAAGGAGTACGTCAAGGCTGTATATTGTCACCTTGCTTATTTAACATATATGCAGAGTATGTCATGAGAAATGCTGGGCTGGATGAAGCATAAGCTGGAATCAAGATTGCCAGGAGAAACAGCAATAACCTCAGATATGCAGATGACACCATCCTTCTGGCAGAAAGTGAAGAACTAGAGCATCTCTGATGAAAGTGAAAGAGGAGAGTGAAAAAGTTGGCTTAAAGCTCAACATTCAGAAAACGAAGATCATGGCATCCGGTCCCATCACTTCATGGAAAATAGATGGGGAAACAGTGGAAACAGTGTCAGACTTTATTTTGGGGGGGGGCCCTCCAAAATCACTGCAGATGGTGACTGCAGCCACAAAATAAAAAGACACATACTCCTTGAAAGAAAAGTAATGACAAATCCAGACAGCATATTGAAAAGCAGAGACATTACTCGGCCAACAAAGGTCCATCTAATTAAGGCTATGGTTTTCCCAGTGGTCATGTATGGATGTGAGAGTTGGACCATAGGAAAGCTAGCACCAAAGACTCGATGCTTTTGAACTGTGATGTTGGAGAAGACTCTTGAGAGTCCCTTGGACTGCAAGGAGATCCAACCAGTCCATCCTGAAGGATATCAGTCCTGAATATTCATTTGAAGGACTGATGCTGAAGCTGAAGCTCCAATGCTTTGGCCACCTGATGTGAAGAGCTGACTCATTTGAAAAGATCCTGATGTTGGGAAAGATTGAAGGTGGGGAGGAGAAG
>NW_011495084.1:13887102-13888167 GCF_000754665.1 Bison bison bison | reverse complement strand
CCCAGTAGTATCTACCTGCTTTATCCTTGGTCACACAGCTAGTTGATGACCAGGCTGGGGCTATACCTATCCTCCCCCAGCCCTCATCCCTGCCTCGACTGGTCCTGTCAATCATCACCTGCAAAAAATAAAGCCACCCTGGGTCTCAGCACAAGTCTAACCAATTGAACAGAGTGGACATATACACTGATGAACTAACTCTTCATAGGAAGACGGGTCAGGAGGCCACCTTCCGAAGCAAGACAGGTCAAAGGCCTCAGGGTGGAAGAAGCAACCACTGGGAACCCTTCAGGGACACTCTTACTTAATACTGAAGATCCACCTGCTAGGTACCACAAGATTCTTAAATGTAACCAAAAGTCTACTGTAAAACTAGAAAGTTTATTTTATTGAAGAGGATGTGTACATTTCAGTGACTTTGCATTTTAATTAATTTTCCATTATATTTAGGTAAAATTCAAAATATGAGCACAGGCCAGAGCTCTGTAGTCCCAGAAATGGATGGACAAAGAAAGAAAGAAACACACAGTCTGTCTTCTGTAGAGATGTTCCTGGCAAAAGGTCCTTCTATAACACAGCCAACATTTCAAAAACGAGTCAAAAACACTTCAACACATTTGCATCATATTTTGAGTGTTTCATATGCCACATAACAAATGGACTCTTAAACAATCCTGTAAAGTAAATATTCATTTATCTTTACAGACACACATGAATTGGAATAAAAGCTTCAGATCAGATCAGTCGCTCAGTCGTGTCCGACTCTTGGTGACCCCAAGAATCGCAGCACGCCAGGCCTCCCTGTCCATCACCAACTCCCGGAGTTCACTGAGACTCACGTCCATCGAGTCAGTGATGCCATCCAGCCATCTTATCCTCTGTCGTCCCCTTCTCCTCCTGCCCCCAATCCCTCCCAGCATCAGAGTCTTTTCCAATGAGTCAACTCTTTGCATGAGGTGGCCAAAGTACTGGAGTTTCAGCTTTAGCATCATTCCTTCCAAAGAAATCCCAGGGCTGATCTCTTTCAGAATGGACTGGTTGGATCTCCTTGCAGTCCAAGGGACT
>NW_011495084.1:13885272-13887002 GCF_000754665.1 Bison bison bison | reverse complement strand
ACCTTCTCCAAGTCATCTTCCCAACCCAGAAATAGAATCCACATCTTTTACATCTCCTCCTTGACAGGTGAATTCTTTACCACTGAGCCACCTGGAAAGCCCAATACAATGCATAATTTAGTTAACCTAGGCTATCTTTCCATGAGACATGTTTATTTCTATATTACGAAATGTGCTCACAAAAAAAAGGAATTGAGATAACTGGAAGGCAGAGGGAGAATCACTTACCCAGCAGTTGCTGCTTCGGACCAACCTTGACGTGACTGTGTAGCCACTCCTGCCCCAGGTGTTCCTCCTGTGAACTCAGCCTCTGAATCACAACTGCACCTTTTTCTCACAAACACAGCCTTTACTGACAATAACAGGACACACTGCCAGGCTGAAAAGCCCACTCTCTAATCCTATGGAAAATCCTTGAGAAACAGGCTCTCTGCTACTCCCTGTGAGAACTCTGAAAGGACTTGTGCATTACCTGGATGAAATCTTGAAATATCACAGGCAGTAAGTCATCCATATGCCCAATGTCTTTGGAGAAACGATTTAAAATTCTTCCTGCAAGAACAGGATATGAGAAATTACTCACTTCCTCAGATAGGGGCTTTAAGAAAAATAATTTATGAACAGATGAAAATGATAGTTTTGAAGTACGTGTAATTAGGGACTTTCCTGGTGGTATGGTGTCCCCAGTGCAGGGGACATGGGTTTGATTCCTGGTCTGGAAATATGCCACATGCCACAGAGCTACTGAGCCTGTGTGCCACAACTATTGAAGCCCATACGTTTAGAGTCTGACCCCCACCAGCAAGAGAGGCCACCTCAATGAGAAGCCCACACACTGCAGTGAAGAGTAGACCTTACTTACTGTAACTAGATAAAGTCCATGCATAGCAACAAAGACCCAGTGCAACCAACAATAAATAAACAAATCTTTTTTAAATATAAAGTACATGTATTAAATATTTGGACTTCCCTAGTTGCTCAGTGGTAAAGAATCCACCTGCCAAGGCAGGAAACATAAGAGACGTGGATTCAATCCCTGACTTGGGAAGATCCCCTGGAGAAGGAAATGGCAACTCACTCCAGTGTTCTTGCCTGGGAAACCCATGGACAGAGGAGCCCTGCAGGCTGCAGTCTATGGGACTGCAAAAGAGTCAGACAGACACTATTCAGTGATTAAACAGCAATAAATTTAATGTATTACAAATTCATATGATATAAGCCCATGTCAGTGGTAAAAGAGAAAATAGGATGATAAGTAAAGAGAAACAAAAATACCACCAAATGGCAGTGGCAGGGGAGTTGAAATTTAGCCCTGATTTTTAAAAGAATGGGGGAATCTTGTGGCAGTATCAAAAAGGGTTGGTGGATTTCAAATGTTCCCTTCCATCCCTTTAGATCCATCCCATCTGAGACTCATTCCAAATGCTAAATTGGTAAATAAATAGTTGTAAATACCTAAGTATGCAACAGTTAATACAACAATGCAGCAATTAATCCTAATTGTTACCAATTTTGCTTTAACTATCAAGATTAATTTTGCCAAATGATACTCTCTAAATAAACATATTTATAAACTCTCTGTAGTCTTTTCCCCTCCAGATAGCTCACAGCACCTCACATTTTGGGAAGTTGCATATTCTGGCCATTTCCAAGTTGTGAGTTTGCTGCTGCTGCTGCTAAGTTGCTTCAGTCATGTCTGACTCTGTGCGACCCCATAGATGGCAGCCCAC
>NW_011495084.1:13884724-13885172 GCF_000754665.1 Bison bison bison | reverse complement strand
AGTCACTTCAGTCGTGTCTGACTCTGTGCGACCCCATAGATGGCAGCCCATCAGGCTCCCCTGTCCCTGGGATTCTCCAGGCAAGAACACTGGAGTGTGTTGCCATATCCTTCTCCAAATTAGCAGTTTAGGACTCATCTAACATTTATATTATACTTCTTCAACAGAACCCAAGATGAACCACTAGTAAAACAGATTATAAGATTATTTGGATATTGGATGAATTGATCTGCTGAACTCTAGAATTCACAGAAGGAATTAAAACTTTTAATTTGTTTTTTAACAAATAAAATTCTGCACTGTGCTAATCTCATTTTGCATATAATTTAGCAAATGGCTATTAAGGCTTTATTGTAAGGGATTACAAAAAAACAGTCCTATTGTGCACCATGCAAGATATAGAAAATAATGATTCACAAATAACTAATGAACAACTAAGGGAATCATG
>NW_011495084.1:13883928-13884624 GCF_000754665.1 Bison bison bison | reverse complement strand
TAGCTATTGGGGTAATAAATCATTATTTTCAGAGGTGTACAAGGTGTGATAAGCATAGACTTCTGAATAAGCATCTAAGAAGACCAGAGGGATGTAGGCAGGAAAACAGGAATATTACGAAATGACTAAGAATCAGTTATCATTGATTTTACGTCCCTTCTCAGAATCCACAATAAGAGTATTTCCTAAAGACTGCAGGATTAGAGTATGATCTGGTGTGAACTAAAAATGCCACCTGCCACATCAGGAAACAAAGGATGCTGCAGCCATTGGGACTTGGCAGCCTCGCCTTCAAGGGTGGTGCTCCCTGAGAAGACTCAGGACGAGAAAGCACAGGATACTAGCCCCAGATAGCGCAGGTGCCCAACAAAGGAACTGTAACAGGGAAGAGCCAATTTTGACTCCATGTTGGATCTGTTCCTTTGACATTAGTGTTGCTATTCATAGCTTTTGTCAGGGAACTCTGCCCTTCTGCCTGAATGTTAAAGTACCTTTTTTCAGCTCCCAGGGAGACAATCTGACCCTCACCACCTGTGAATGGCTACAGAAAAGAAAAATTTCCACACAAATAAATCCTCTCCTATTTTGCAAGATAAATGTCCTTTTGACACTACTTTCTCACCTCCTCTCCTCTATGTTCTACAAAAGAACCTGGCATCCAGACCTCAATAAGACCGTTATTTTGAGAAATTAATC
>NW_011495084.1:13882786-13883828 GCF_000754665.1 Bison bison bison | reverse complement strand
TCTTTTGTTGACCATGATGGCCACTCCATTTCTTCTGAGGGATTCCTGCCCGCAGTAGTAGATATAATGGTCATCTGAGTTAAATTCACCCGTTCCAGTCCATTTCAGTTCGCTGATTCCTAGAATATTGACATTCACTCTTGCCATCTCTTGAATAAAAGCTTATATACTCCTATATTCATATTTTCTCTGGTAGGAAAAATTATCAATGAAACTTTTTGTAGAAAATGAATAAACACACACAGTGATTTTCTTCCAAGCATCTCTTCCATTTTCAAATATGAAAATATAATCAGGCATTGAAGTTTTAACAAGATATATTAACTGAGAAACTTCATATCTGACTTACCTATTGGATTTCTATTGAAGAACAATACTGGAGCTCTTAAAATGGTCTCCAACATTTTTCTATGCAAAGTTTGTGAAGAATTAACAAGGACGTAGAATATCAACAGAGACCTTGTGATACCAAAAAGGATGGTAGATACAGTTAACCCTGAAATAAAGAAACATCACTCAGCATGAGATATCTGCCTTATCCTCAACAATGCTAAAGTATGCCAGACAGTTTATAAAGATACTGTGCATTTTATTCTATTAAGTTTGTATAGAGATTTACATATATACAATATAGAAAAAAAAATATATGTGTGTATATATATAGTAGTCTCTGTAAGAGCTTAATGCTTTCACCAAATACACTTATAAAGAAAAATATAAAAATCACTGTTTTCCTCTCACTAAATAGAAACAACACAGGGGGGGGGAAATCAAGTGTAAACTACAGTTTCATTCTCGGTTTTCCTAATTTAATTACAACTTCTAATAAAAACTCACAAGAAAGATAATTATAAAAGTAGCTGATCTTCATCTCTCTGCATTTCAAATCTCACTATTTAGAATATGTCTCATAATCTAAAACTGAAGTATACTTTGATACCAGCATGTGAATTAACAGGTCACAGGAGAAATGATTTACCACTTCTTGTAATTTACAAGGAAATTTACTTCCATGTAAAGCAATTTCTTAAAAACTTACTCT
>NW_011495084.1:13881510-13882686 GCF_000754665.1 Bison bison bison | reverse complement strand
ATCTTCTGCTTCTGTTAGGTCCATACCATTTCTGTCCTTTATTGTGCCCATCTTTGCTTGAAATGTTCCCTTGGTATCTCTAATTTTCTTGAAGCAACCTCTAGTCTTTGCTAGTGTGTTAACAGTATCCTCATATTTTACAGGTTAGAAAACTGAGACACAGAGAAATGAAATAACTAGTACATACATAAAGATTAAAGTAACTATAACTGGCTACTACTATTAGTAACTAGCAACAGGACTGAACCGAGACAGCTTGTTCTAGAATCCATAATTATAACCATGGCACCATCCTGCCTGGAGATTTGCCTGCCCAGTAGTATCTACCTGCTTTATCCTTGGTCACACAGCTAGTTGATGACCAGGCTGAGCTTATTCCTATCGTCCCTCCAGCCCTCATCCCTGCCTGTCCCAGAAACAATCCCTGATTGACAGGTCCTGTCAATCATCACTTGCAAAAAAACAAAGCCACCTTGGGCCTCAGCACAAGTCTAACCACCTGAACAGCGTGGGCATGTCCACTGATGAACTAACCCTTCAGAGAAACCCAGGTCAGGAGGCTACTCTCTGAAGCAAAACAGGTCAAAGGCCTCATGGTAGAGGAAGCACCACTAGGAAACCTTCAGGGACACTCTTCCTTAACACTGAAGATCCACCTGCCACATACCACACGACCGCTTAAATATAACCAAAAGTCCATTGCAAAACTAGAGAGCAGATTTTATTGAGGAGGATGTATACATTTAACTGATCTTGTGTTTTAACTAATTTTCCATTACCATTTAGGTAAACCTCAAAATATGAACGCATGTCAGAGCTCTGTGGTCCCATAAACGAATGGGCAATGAAACAAAGACACAAACAGCCTGTCTCCTTTAGAGATATTCCTGGAAGAAGGTCCTTCTTAACACCATCTTAGCTTAACACCATGTAAGCTTAACACCATGTAACACAGCCAACATTTCAACAACTTGTCAAAAACATTTCAACATGTTTTCATTATCTGTTGGATGTTTCATATGCCACACAACAAATGGACTCTTAAACCATCCTGCAAAATAAACATTCATTTATCTTTAGTGGTGCTGCTACTGCTAAGTCACTTCAGTCGTGTCCGACTCTGTGAGACCCCATAGACGGCAGCCCATCAGACTCCCCCATCCCTGGGATTCTCCA
>NW_011495084.1:13880593-13881410 GCF_000754665.1 Bison bison bison | reverse complement strand
ACCTGTGGCAGATTCATTTTGATATATGACAAAACCAATACAATATTGTAAAGTTAAATAAAATAAAATAAAAAAATAATTATCCTCTCAAGTACTTTTCTTCCATTCAATTGACACATCAGTGTCATTTAAATTCTGAAAGCTGCTAAAATTCCTGAATTCCATCAATACGCATTTATTTGCTTAACCCACCATCCAATATGAATGTGTAACAGAATCCCTTCCTTCTTCAAACCCCCATAGTCCACCAGTTGAGAAAGAAAATAGCCAATAGATTCAAGTTTCTAACACAAGTGATCAACAAAATAAATACCTAATTTCAATGAGTGGATTTTTACATAAATCGTTCTTTATAAAAAGCTTATACAAGCATTTCCTGTGAGGATATTTAAATTTTTATTTGTTTAAAAAAATTTATTGGGGTATAGTTGTTTTACAAAGTTGTATTAGCTTCTGCTGTACAATGAAGTAAATCAGCTCTATGTAAACAGATATCCTCTGTCTCTTGGACCTTCTCTCTGGTCACCACAGAGCACTGAATTGAGCTCCCTGTGCTACACAGCAGCTTCCCACTAGATAGCTGTCTCACATATGGTAGTGTACATATGTCAGTTCTAATCTCCCAATTCATCTTTCCCACCTTCCCACCCCACCCCCCATGTCCACACTTCTATTCTCTACATCTATGATTCTATTCCTGGTCCTGCAAATAGGTTCATCTGTGTCATTTTTAGATTCCATCAGTTCAGTTCAGTTCAGTTGCTCAGTTGTGTCCAACTCTTTGTGACCCTATGAATTGCAGCACATCAGGCCTTCC
>NW_011495084.1:13880100-13880493 GCF_000754665.1 Bison bison bison | reverse complement strand
AAAATATTAAAGATAAACGAACTACTTCTATGCCCAAGTAGCTTTAAAGAGTATGAAAAGACCATGTTAAGTTGCAAGTGGGCAATCTCTTACATAATTGAATTGCAAGAAACTACAAATTATATTTTGACATGAGATAATTAATCTAAACAAGCAACTAATCTCTCACTAAGTGTTTGGTAGTTCAGATGAGAATAAAGAATCTGCCTGCAATATAGAAGACCCAGGTTCAGTCCCTGCGTTGGGAAGATCCCCTAGAGAATGGAATGGCTACCTGGTCTAGTATTCTTGCCTGGAGAATACCAAGGACAAAGGAGCCTCGCAGGGGGCCCACGGGGTTACAAAAATAGGACATGACTGAGCAACTAACACTTTCACTTTCAAAACACTCAA
>NW_011495084.1:13878779-13879569 GCF_000754665.1 Bison bison bison | reverse complement strand
CTTTTCCTATTTGGAACCAGTCTATTGTTCCATGTCCAGTTCTAACTGTTGCTTCCTGACCTACATACAAATTTCTTAAGTGGCAGGTCAGGTGGTCTGGTATTCCCATCTCTTCCAGAATTTTCCACAGTTTGTTGGGATACACACAGTCAAAGGCTTTGACATAGTCAATAAAGCAGAAATAGATGTTTTTCTGGAACTCTATTGCTTTTCCATGATCCAGCGGATATTGGCAATTTGATCTTTGGTTCCTCTGCCTTTTCTAAAACCAGCTTGAATATCAGGAATTTCACGGTTCATGTATTGCTGAAGCCTGTCTTGGAGAATTTTGACCATTACTTTACTAGCATGTGAGATGAGTGCAATTGTGTGGTGGTTTGAGCATTCTTTGGCATTGCCTTTCTTTGGGATTGGAATGAAAACTGTCCTTTTCCAGTCCTGTGGCCACTGCTGAGTTTTCCAGCATCATCTTTCAGGATTTGGAATAGCTCCACTGGAATTCCATCACCTCCACTAGCTTTGTTCGTAGTGATGCTTTCTAAGGCCCACTTGACTTCACATTCCAGGATGTCTGGCCCTAGGTGAGTGATCACACCACTGTGATTATCTGGGTCGTGAAGATCTTTTTCGTACAGTTCTTCTGTGTATTCTTGCTACCTCTTCTTAATATCTTCTGCTTCTGTTAGGTCCATACCATTTCTGTCCTTTATCGAGCACATCTTTTCATGAAATGTTCCTTGGTATCTCTGATTTTTCTGAAGGATCCCTAGTCTTTCCCATTCTATTGTTT
>NW_011495084.1:13875340-13876606 GCF_000754665.1 Bison bison bison | reverse complement strand
CACAGTCCAACTCTCACATCCATACATGACCACTGGAAAAACCATAGCCTTGACTAGACGGACCTTTGTTGGCAAAGTAATGTCTCTGCTTTTCAATGAGCTATCTAGGTTGGTCATAACTTTCCTTCCATGGAGTAAGCATCTTTTAATTTCATGGCTGCAATCACCATCTATAGTGATTTTAGAGCCCAAGAAAATAAAGTCTGACACTGTTTCCACTGTTTCCCTATCTATTTACCATGAAGTGATGGGACCATGAAGTGATAATGATATAAGATTTAGGTAAAACAACCTATTAGGACAGACAATAGCCACATATTTCCAGTGGCTGATTTTCTGAATAGATAACCCTGGTTTAACTACCAAAATCCAGTACAGGGCAAAGTAAGAGTCTTCATTCAACCTCTTTTCTTCTAGTAGATCCATAAAATAATTATTCTAGTTAATTCACAGAGTAAATGTGACTCAGACACTCAATCTGTTAAGACATTACTGAATTTCTCCTGGAAGCCCTAGTTGCTCATATAGACTCATTGTAAACACCTTAGACTCTGGTATAATGGAGCAGATGACTTAACTTCACCTGAATAAACTCCTAAGTACCAGTTCAGAATGAACACTGCATCTTCATCTTCTTTTACAAATCCCCCAAAATACAGGTCACTTTGTACATTCGCCCTAAGAACAGGAAAGAAAAAATATTACACTACAAATATACATAGAACTCACACAAATATAAAAAATAATCACCTCAATTTTAGAAACATGTTTCATGTTGCAAAGTGTTTCCCAACTCACAAGACCTCTGTGTGTCTCCCTGTTAAAAATCTGAATCATGACTTTCAGTTCTAAAAACTGTGAAGACAGACTTAGAAAATGAACCTGTGGTTACTGGACAGGAAGGGATAGTTAGGGAGATTGTGATGGTCATGCACATACTATATTTAAAATAGATAACCAACAATGACTTCTTGTATAGCACGTGGAACAGGAACTCTGCTCACTGCTGTACGGCAGCCTGGATAGGAGGGGATTTGGGGGAGGGCGGATACGTGTATATGAATGGCTGACTCCTTCCACTGTTCACCTGAAACTATCACAACATGGTTAACCAGCTATATTTCAATACAAAAGAAAAAGTTCAGAAAAAGAAAAAAAAAAAGTCTGTAAAGAAGCTACCAAAGAGAGGGACATGGGGAAAGACCATGGGGTGATCATACTCACCTGCAAGAAGTTTACTTTTTCTTCAGGGAAACTACGTGAGGG
>NW_011495084.1:13874029-13875240 GCF_000754665.1 Bison bison bison | reverse complement strand
GCCCCTCTGCATTGGGAGCTCAGAGTCTTAGCCACTGGACCACCAGGGAAGTCCCTTAAGCAAGCTTTTTCACTCTCCTCTTTCACCTTCATCAAGAGACCCTTCAGTTCCTTTTCGCTTTCTGCCATAAGGGTGGTGTCATCTGCATATCTGAGGATATTGACATTTCTCCCGGCAATCTTGATTCCAGCTTGGGGGTCATCCAGCCTGGCATTTCATGTGATGTAGTCTTCATAGAAGTTACATAGACAGGATGACAATATAAGCCTTGACATACTTCTTGCCCTACGTGGAACCAATCCACTCTTCCATGCTCAGTTCTATTACTTCTTGATCTGCATACAGGTTTCTCAGGAGGCAGATAAGGTGATTTGCTATTCCAGTATGGAACTTCCTTAAAAAACTAAAAATGGAACTACCATATGACCCAGCAATCCTGCTACTGGGGTACCCTGAGAAAACCATAATTATAAAAGACACATGAACCCCAATGATCATAGCAGCACTATTTACAATAGCCAGGACATGAAGCAACCTAAATATCCATCAGCAGATGAATGGATAAAGAATATATTTAAAATTTTAGGTGAAGATATGCTTTAAATAGTATGTAATGCTATATTTATTCTAAACACTTTTGTGACTAGAGACAGTCATGTTAATACCAGTCTGCTAAACCAAATGTTAAGTTAATCACACAGTTTGGGAGGAGATAACACTGTGAAATCAAGGGAAGAAAGAGATAGAATCTAATCCCAGATTTTGGATTTCCCCTGCTTAGCTTCTCAAATAACTAATGAAGCCCAAGATGAGCAGTGTGGTAAATGGGAGTATGCATATCTCAGAGAGAATAACACTTTTATTCAGGGTCCATGCTGCCAGAAGATTTCATCCAAGATCAATAAAATTCAAGGTTTATTCAGACAGAATTCGAAAATTTGAGCCACAGGGTGGGGATCCATTTCCAATCTCCTTGCCCACCCATATAATGATATAGCTCAGCTCAGATCAGTTGCTCAGTCGTCTCTGACCATTTGTGACCCCATGAATCGCAGCACACCAGGCCTCCCTATCCATCACCAACTCCCGGAGTTCACTCAAACTCACGTCCATCGAGTCAGTGATGCCATCCAGCCATCTCATCCTCTGTCATCCCCTTCTCCTCCTGCCCCCAATCCTTCCCAGCATCAGGGTCTTTTCCAATGAGTCAA
>NW_011495084.1:13870390-13870879 GCF_000754665.1 Bison bison bison | reverse complement strand
GAGAAACCGAATGAAGCATATGGGTACCATCTAATACAGCAGAACTAGAAAATTATGCAGGATATATTGTGTCTTGTTCCACTTGGGAGGCAAAATTCACACACCTCTTTAAGGAAATCACCACTCACCACTTCATATCTGTAATATGAACAATGAAATGACTAGAAGTACAAAGACAGCAATTTCACTCAGCAGCTAATCGCTGACAATTCTGAGGGGACAAGTGGGCAGCCATAACCCCTCTACTGTGAGAGAGGGAACAGACAGTGAGGAGGGACCCCAATTCATCCAGGGATGCTCATCAGTGGACAGATAGTTGTTTTGTTAGTAGTAAAACTGGGGGTAGTATCCTCAAAGGAAGCATCTCACATACTAGTAAACTAATGCTCAAAATTCTCCAAACCAGGCTTCAACAATACATGAACCATGAAATTCCTGATGTTCAAGCTGGTTTTAGAAAAGGCAGAGGAAACAGAGATCAAATTGCCA
>NW_011495084.1:13869482-13870290 GCF_000754665.1 Bison bison bison | reverse complement strand
ATGAAAAATTATTTGGTCTTAAATTATAATATTTGAAGGAAATAAAGATCTCTGGGTCTAGAATTCTTGTTGAGAAATCTAGTCAACTCAACACAGAACTGAGCATTCTGTTCTCTGCCAAACCCTGTGTTAGGTGCTGGGGGATTTGAAAGAAACGTGTGCTCGTGGGTTAAAAATGGAGGTCATTCACATAACTACCATGGGCACTGAGGGAAGCAAGAAGAACAGAAGTTGCTGGGAGGATAAGCACAGTCTCTAGAGACAACATGAGAACTGAGAGAAACCTCAAGTGAAAAGCAGAATTTTAAAAAACGCTGGGGAGAGTATTCCAGAAAAGAAAATTACTGACACAGAGGTGGGCATGAGCACATCTGCATGGGTAAGAGTCGCTCATCAAATTTCACCACGACCACTGTCACTGTCACAATATCATGTACCCAGCTGGGACAGGACATGTAGGAACCAGCCCTGAATAGAGAACCCATAAGCTGCATCTTCATGGTCTTTACAACTGTCTGGAGGAATTAGAATGCATTATAGGGTCACAAAGATCAAGGAAGTTCCCAAATGAAAATTCAATGTTCCATCTATTAAAGTAATTGAACACGGAGGCCATGAGGCTGGGGTGTCTCTGTGCCCACAAATTGAAACCTAAGCCACAATCAGTGTACACAGATCCAAGAAAAAACTTAGCATCAACCAACCACAAGTAGCTAACCAGGCTTCCCCAATCAGGCAGCTGCTTAAACTACAGCCAATCTAATCATGTTCTTTGAACATGTGTGGGGAGTTGGTGACAGACAGGGAG
>NW_011495084.1:13864661-13865519 GCF_000754665.1 Bison bison bison | reverse complement strand
AATTGAGTGCTACAAAAAAAATTTTAAACCAGTTCAGTGAAGGAGGCACTAACAGCTAAGTCTTCTCCTCTAAAACTCAGCTTAACAATTATTTCCATGTTTTATAAAGGAAAACAACTGAGTAATACTGAGATTTCAAAACCTGACTAAACTAAAACACTATTTTATCGCTATTTGGGAATAGGAGAAGAGGGATCCATGTCATTTAAAAATGTGTACATTCTTAGCTTTCAAGGAGATTATTTACAATTAGTGAAGTAAATATTCACAACAAAGAATTAATAGATTCTTAATACACTTGTCAGAGTGTATTTGCTAGACACTTGTTCCCAAAGAATATTAGATAGAAAATGAATGCCAGCGGGGCCTCCATCAGTCTCTACAACATGCTCAGTTCCATCCAGGAAGCAAGTCTTCTTTCATTAGGACTGAACAACTTCCAAACATGAAAGTAAAAGAACAGACTCCAAATGGTCCAAATCACAGTGGAAATCACCCAATGGCTCAGAGCACCCACCAGTTCTCTTAGTCAAAACACCCTCAGTATTGAACCTTATATTTTTTTCACAATTAAAAAAAAAAACAAAAAACAAAAAAAAAACTACTTCTACATTTCAAATGTAAACCCCTAGGGCCCAGTCTCATCCCACAGGGTCCACAATGCCTCCAGGGAAGCAAGTGGGTGAATCTGGGCCCCAGTGACCACAGGCAGGGCTCCAGGCAGGTACTCTGGGTGCCCCAGCTCTTCACAGAGAAAATCTCAGGAACCTGGGCTAGAGCTCAGCCTGTGAGTGAGTCAGATGGAGAGTCTTGAGGCAGCAGACTTCAGCTCAGTCCCTCTCAGGAGCCTGACAACAT
>NW_011495084.1:13864167-13864561 GCF_000754665.1 Bison bison bison | reverse complement strand
AACCTAGGTATGACAATCACCTGGATACCAACAGATCATAGAATCTCTAATTTCTATGTAATACACTTTGACTAAAGTCATGGAAGAGGAAAATAAAAAGTTCTAAATAAATTACGTCATTATCCTTAAGAAATTTTATTAGAGCAGGGATGATTCAATAACCCTGTG
The DNA here is from genome assembly GCF_000754665.1 of Bison bison bison. Taxonomy (NCBI): domain Eukaryota; kingdom Metazoa; phylum Chordata; class Mammalia; order Artiodactyla; family Bovidae; genus Bison; species Bison bison. The sequence continues at coordinate 13,864,393 of NW_011495084.1, read as the reverse complement.
GTTTCAATGTTATACACTTTAAGGTTTATATGGCTTAGAGTGTAATAATGACATTTCTACAGGGCTTTAGATTCATCCTCCAAGGCGTGAACATTAGCTCTGAGAAGAAGGGGATGAAAAACTGAGGGAGAAGAGGGTGTTTACCACTAATCCAAGGCAAGTGACCAGAAAGGAGGTCTGTCCTTCAACACACCTGGGTGCTAGAAATTCCACAGACTTCTATTCC
>NW_011495084.1:13859324-13859736 GCF_000754665.1 Bison bison bison | reverse complement strand
TCAGTACCTTAGAATTTGGTGTCATGGACTTTAAAGAGGTAATCATTACCCTTAATTATACTAGACCTAATCTAATCTGACGGCTCTGCTTAGATGAAGAGTAGATTAAGACATAAGGACAGAGACACAAGCATGTTAATCAATGAAGTTAGAACACACCCCTCCTCATGCACAAAATAACTCAAAATGGCTTAAACACTAATCATAAGATGTGATACAATAAAACTCTCAGTAGAGATTATAGGCAAAACATTCTCTGACATAAATTATACCAATGTTTTCTTAGGTCAGTCTCCTAAGGCAATAGAGATATAAGCAAAAATATACAAATGGGGACTTCCTGGTGGCTCAGTGGCAAAGAATCCACCTTCCACTGCAGGATACACAGAATTCCTCCCTTGTCCAGGAAGAC
>NW_011495084.1:13858318-13859224 GCF_000754665.1 Bison bison bison | reverse complement strand
TTGATAGAATCCACTATGTTCACAGCATAAAGTTGTAAAAGTCATGAACCTCAATGACCATGGATATAAATTCATGACTAAAGGAAACTCTTAATGGCAAGTAGAAGTGTGACTCATTCACTTTTAATACAAAACCATCCCCATGACTAAGCTTCACCACCATATCTCACAGCATATTGTTCCATCCTATTCTCTTAATTTGAAAGCACTCTCCAGTTTCTGCTGAGTGGTTTCCTAAACTGCTTTCACACCCTCTGCTTTAAGTTTCCGTAGAGAATGTGGTTCCGATTACAAACAACAGTCATAAGCTTGCTTCTATCAACTATATAGCCAAAGTGATATATTCAAAATATTTGAGAGGATTTTATAAATATCTCCAGTGTTTGAAAAAGAACTCAGGAGAACGTCTGTGATCAGCACACTGTATTTGGCATCAAAATGCCTTGCTCTCCCCTCCCTGTGACACAGATGTAATGACCAGCAGATTCTATTCCTGCCCTGATGCAGAACTTGTGCAGATGCTCACAAGGTGAGGTGACACACATTTGTGAGCTCAGGGTGGGGTGCTGGGAACAAAGAGGCTGAGCTACTCAGGATGCCAGGAGGGTGGAGGTGGGGAATCCTTGTCACAGCACAAGCTCCTGTCACTGAACTCATGACAAGACACAAGGCACTTCTCTAAGAGAAAATTCATCATCATGAATAAGACAGGTTGGGAAAGGGGGCTCAGATCAGAGAGCTGGAGACCATGCCATGTGTCATCTGCTCTGTTCTCTCGTGTTCTCAAAGATTAAGTGCTACTATGCAGGTTTGTGCGTATGTGTGTTACAATATACCTAACATGAACTTCACCATTTTAACCATCTAGCCATATAGTGGCATTAAGTACATTCACATTACTGTACA
>NW_011495084.1:13854996-13855420 GCF_000754665.1 Bison bison bison | reverse complement strand
ATATAGTAACAATGAAAAATCAGAAAGAGAAATTAAGGAATCAATCCCATTCACCATTGCAACAAAAAGAATTAAATATCTAAGTAAACTTACCTAGGAGACAAAAGAACTGGAAACAGAAAATTATAACACTAATGAAAGTAATCAAAGATGACATAAACATATGGAGAGAGATTTCATGTTTCTGGGTAGGAAGAATCAAAACTGTGAAAATGACTATAGTACCAAATGGAATCTACAGATTCAATGTGATCCCTAGCAAATTACCAATGACATTTTTCACAGAATTAGAACAAAACGTTTCATATGGAAACACAAAGACCCTGAATAGCCAAAGCAGTCTTGAGAAAGAAGAATGGAGGTGGAGGAATCCACCTTCCTGACTTCAGCTTATACTACAAAGCTACAGTCATCAAGACAGTAT
>NW_011495084.1:13854137-13854896 GCF_000754665.1 Bison bison bison | reverse complement strand
ACACCATGAACCTGTAGCCTCAAGAACTGTGAGAAATTTAATTTCTATTTTTTGAGCACCTCCATCTGTGACGACTTGCTATAGACTGAATGTTTTTCTCCTCAAAAGTCATACACTGAGACCTAATCCCCACTGTGTTGGTATTAGGACGTGGGGCCATCAGAAGAGACCAGATCATGAGGATGGAGCCTGCATCAAAGGGATTAGTGTCCTTATAAAAGAGACCCACATGGCTCCCTCACCTCTGCCACCACATGAGGCCACAGGAATAGGACCCTCACCAGACTGAATCTTTCAGCACCCTGAATTGGACTTTCCCAGCCTCCAAAACCATGAGATAAAAACTTGTTATTTCTAAAGCCACTCAGCTCCAGTGTCCTGTGAGAGCAGCCTGGACAGACACAGTGCTAGAAACTAACACAGGACCTGACAGAGAGAATTCCCAAATAGCTCCTCCCTGTTGAACACCCCGCCTCCTCCAGGAGAGGACTTGCCTGCTGTCCTCCTCACAGCCTTACTTCCTCCTCCCTCCACACCCGAGCTTCTACTCTTGCTTCAGTACTTTCCGCCCAGCCCTGGGCACAGGGAGCTTTCCAACTTCAGTGAAAGCCCCCAGCTGACACTTCCACTTTACATTCAGCACTTAGTATCCTGTATTAAAACACTCTAATATGGCAAAACCAATACAATATTGTAAAGTTAAATAATAAAATAAATTTTTTTAAAAAATCTAAAATAAAAAAAATGAAATCTATTGTA
>NW_011495084.1:13853012-13854037 GCF_000754665.1 Bison bison bison | reverse complement strand
TGTAAGGGTATTGATCTCAGTGCACACAGCAGGGAGTTAATAAGTACAGCTGGAAGGCTCATTGGCTTTAACAAAGTGAACAACAGCAAGCGACCTGATTGTGGGGGAGATGTGAAGGCTGTTTTAGGGAAAAAAACAAGTTCACAAGGCTTTCAAAAAGGCCAGACTAGACTCCACAAGAGGCCTCAGTCAGTGTGTGTTAGGACACATTATACACAGAAAAGAATCAGAGTTGTTCTACTTTAGTCACTGTATAGCCAACCAGGAGCCACTGACAAATTCTACATTTTAGAAACAGGAATGAGAGTCAAGACTTAAGCCAGATTATACGTGACTCTACATTGTAGGTCTAAGTATTAATTCTAGTAAGCATCCATGAAATAACATGAAATGACTGAAATCATATTCAAATGTGGAATAAATGATTCTCAAGTTCTAGCCTTTATTAAGTCTAGACTTAATAAAGACTTTATTTCCAAAGTGATAGAATAACAAGCAAAAACCAACAGGGTCTTTCCATGGAAGCCCTATGTCAGTACTGAAAACTTCGCTTCTAACATGCCTTAAGCAAATGATAGAGGAAAAAATTAGCAGCCAAGTACCAGGTTATAGAGTCTCTCTCTCTGATTTTAAAACCTTACATCATCTTTCTTATTCCTGGCGTCTGGATCTACCCGGAGTGTCTGGTAATCAACTGCAAGTAGCAGGAGGGAAACTGCCATCTACTTGTCACTCCCTAAAGCACGGACCCCACTGGCCCCCACACACTGGAAGCACCTGCTGTGTTTTCCTGTCCTGACCTCATCATGATGCAAGATTTCTCTATGATGGATCTTCTGTGGATGGAAGGGAGGGGAGGGAGGGACACCAGGGCAGAGGGAGCTGAGTCTCCTGGAGCACAAAAATCTTCCTGAGCTCTCTTCCCTCATCTCTACAGGGCTCTTGGAAAGAAGAAATGATAGAAAACAGGAGCAAACTCACTGTTCAAACAAGTGCCTGCTGACTCTTGCATCCACTGCACTGAG
>NW_011495084.1:13851454-13851735 GCF_000754665.1 Bison bison bison | reverse complement strand
ACCGCTCTTAGTGTTTTCTATTTGTTTTCATTCTTTAGCTTTTCACACCATCTATGCATTTGACTGTTTGAACAGATATTTATTGGGAATCAATGAATTCAGTTGTGAATAAACAAAGCTCCTAGAGTTTCTCTCCATGGTGGGAGAGGGATGATATGGAAAACAACCTGAGTGTAAGTACTGAGGATGAGAATGAAAGGAAGCTGCTCAGGGGGATGGAGAGTGAAGGAGGGAAGTGAGTCCACACTGTTGGGGGAGGGCTCTGCTCAGAGCCGATGTGA
>NW_011495084.1:13849836-13851354 GCF_000754665.1 Bison bison bison | reverse complement strand
GTGGTGTTTGGGGTGAGGAAGGGGAAGGACAGGGTCTCCATTTACTGAGTTGGGGGAGATGCTGGATACAGGCTTAGGAGACTTTGCTAGCAGACAAGCTGAGATGACCTCTCGGTGATGTCATGGTGCAGCTGGACATGCAGGTGTGAACGTCTGTGCTAGAGACACAGGCATGAGAGCTGATAGCCCAGGTTGGTGAAGGCATAGGACTTGTCTCATCAGGGAATGAGTGTGTCTTCAACTGGACATTTTGCTGATCTCGGCCTCAGCTTCCCACTTTCAGAGAAGGGATAACACCTGACCCGAGTCCTCATAGTGATACTTAAGGCAAGCGACAGAGTGACAGACAAGGTCTGTACAAGAAATGGGAGCAGAAAGAGCAGGCAGGTCAAGAAAACCAAAAGGAAAGAAACAGTGTGCTCGAGGGACACCCAGCAGATCAGTTGGACTAAGTAGATACTTGTTTGTGGATGAGGAAAAACTCAAAGCTAAGAAGGAAATGAAGTTGCAACTTGAGGATCTGGGAATCAATCAAAAGTAGTTATATATGAATATTATTCAAGAAGTAAATGGACAAATCAGCCTATTTTCCCCAGAGCATCATGGGGGAAAAAAGAATAGATCACAAGAACATTCCCAAAATAACAAGATAAAAATCAGGCTTAAGTTACACAGTATTATATTAGAAGTCTTACATTGCCTATAGTTATCCCTTGGCATATTTTGACATAGACGAACATTTTGTTTGGAGTTTTTATCACTAAACCCCTCAGGCATCAACCTAGGAAGCACAGCAGTACATTTCTGCAGATGAAGCCTTCATTTCTTTAGTTCCTTTCTGCAGATGAAGCCCTCACAATTTATCGTTATTTCACCTTCTTTCTTTCTTGAGCTCAGGAATTAATACTACCTCTTGCTTTTGGTTTTCATTTTTAAAAAAGAATGAGCTGTGTTCTCAGCCTCACACACACACAGAATTTCTTGGCTTCTCTTTCACTTTTGACGGTCCTTGCAAACTGTTCCACCTAGTTTTTAAGCTTTGATTTTCTCTTGTTCAAATGGTTTTCTTCTTAAAATGGCACCATAGCAATCTTAACCACATTCTAGAAAAGGCACTTATGGCCTCTCTTTCCAGGACATAAGAAACTATCGCTGAGTCTAGTAGTAATACTTTAAGTGTGTTGTTGACCCTGCAAATTATTTATGAACAAGCCACCAAGAGGAAAAACATTTTTGAGGATTTGAAGTAAAACAAATCAAGCTGATTTATCAGTCACCATTTTCTGATTAAAGAGGAAAAGCTTGAGTTGAGAATATATTACAGTTCCTCCCACTGACAGGAAGGTGTTCTTATTCACATTTGTTATTCTAGGTTCAGTTCATTTCAGTCCCTCAGTCATGTTCGACTGTTTGCAACCCCATGGACTGCAGTACGCCAGGCCTCCCTGTCCATCACCAACTCCTGGAGTTTACTCAAACTCATGTCCATTGAGTCAGTGATGCCATCCAACCATCTCA
>NW_011495084.1:13847581-13849736 GCF_000754665.1 Bison bison bison | reverse complement strand
GTTTTTCTTCCAAGGAGCAAACGTTTTTAATTTCATGACTGCAGTCACCATCTGCAGTGATGTTGGAGCCCAAGAAAATAAAGTCTGTCACTGTTTCCATTGTTCCCCCATCTATTGCCATGAAGTGGTAGAACTGGATGCCATGATGGTAGTTTTTTGAATGTTGAGTTTTAAGCCAACTTTATTATTCTCCTCTTGCACCTTCATCAAGAGGCTCTTTAGTTCCTCTTCACTTTCTGTTATAAGGGTGGTGTCATCTGCATATCTGAGGTTATTGATATTTCCCCCAGGAATCTTTATTTCAGCTTGTGCTTCATCCAGTCTGGCATTTCACATGGTGTACTCTGCATGTAAGTTAAATAAGCAGGGTGACAATATATAGCTTTGATGTACTCCCTTCCCAATTTGGAATCAGTCCATTGTTCCATGTCCAGTTCTAGCTGTTGCTTCTTGACCTCCATGCAGGTTTCGTAGGTGGCTGGTAAGGTGGTCTGGTATTCCCATCTCTTTTAGGAATTTTCCACCCTTTGTTGTAATCCACACAGTGAAAGGCTTTATCATATCAATGAAGCAGAAGTAGATGCTTTTCTGGAATTCTCTTGCTTTTTCTATGATCCAACAGATGTTGGGAATTTGATCTCTGGTTCCTCTGCCTTAGACTTAAGTTACATGGTATTATATTATAAGTCTTAGGTTGCCTATAATTGTCAATTGGCACATTCTGTCACAGAGTTTGGAGTTTTTATCACTAAACCCCCCATGCCTCAATTTAGGATGCACAGCAGTCCCTTTCTGCAGGTGAAGCCCTCACTTCTCTGTCTCTACTGCAGCAAATCTGGGGAGAAAGCAAGTAGCTCACTGGTGCCACCATGAAACACAAGTCCTTTGACTTCCCTAAGTCTCATTTTCCTCTGCTATAGAATGTGCTGCAGAAACCAGAGTCACTGAACTCAAGGATGCTGTGAGAATCTAAAGGTGTGTGTGAACACCTCCACAAATGAAAAAACGACATGAGTTGATTGTAACTTGCTGTTGGTGACTGATCCCTATTTTCTCACCAAGCCAACATTAGGGCCCTGTTTACAGTGTGAATCATAACATACAAAGCACATGACCACCATGGAAGAAAGAGACTGCATCGTAACCCTCCCTGACAACCACAAAGACACAGACACACAGGTTCTCCACTCACTCAAATCTTAATAGAGGGGCATCTGATGAAAGGCAGAAAATGCTCTGTTGTGATAATTTATAATTACCTCACATTCTTTCTTTCTTGAGATCAGAAATTAATACCATCTCTTGCTTTGTGTTTTCATTGAAAAAAAAAATGAGCTTTGTGTTAAGTTCTCAGCCTCATGCACACACATAGAATTACTTGGCCTCTCTTTCACTGTTCACAGTCCTTGCAAACTGTTCTGCTTAGTTTTTCTGCTTTGATTTCATGTTGTTCAAATGGTTTTTGTCTCAAAAAAGCACCACATTGTAATACAGCAATCTTAACCACATTCTAGAAAAAGCACTCACAGCCTCTCTTTCCAGGACATGAAAAACTATCTCTGAGTCTGGTAGTAACACTTTGAGTGTGTTGTTGACTCTGCAAATTATATATGAACAAGCCACCAAGGGGAAAAACATTTTGGAGAATTTGAAGTAAAACCAAGTCAAGCTGATTTTTCATCTACCATGTTCTGATTAGATTAAAGGGGAAAAGCCTGAGTTGAGCATATATTACAATTCCTTCTGCTGACAGGAAAGTGTTCTTATTCATATTTGTTACCTCTAAGTTAAGTAAGTAAGTAAGTGCTAGTCAGTCGAGTTCAATTCTGTGATCCCATGGACTATAGCCTACCGGGCTCCTCTGTGCATGGAATTCTCCAGGCAAGAATATTAGTGTGGGTTGCCATTTTCTTCTCCAGGGGATCTTTCCAACCTAGGGAGTGAACCTAGGTCTTCCTGCATTGCAGACAGATTCTTTACTGTCTGACCCACCAGGGAAGCCCCAAAATTTAACCAATTCTCACTGAATAGCAGACACACACACTAGAGGAAAACTAGGAAATGGTGATGCTGGTTTGATGCCATCTGTCCAGAAGCACATCAAAGGCCCTTCAGCGATGGTGGAGACTTACAGTAGAAGCACCACGGAGAAGAC
>NW_011495084.1:13847125-13847481 GCF_000754665.1 Bison bison bison | reverse complement strand
TTCCAGGCTCAGCCCACACATACTCTCCATGAAACCATCCTGGAGTCACTCTCTTCCTGCTGGGTTCCTAAGGCCCTGTTTACATCTCTCATTGCTCTTGAAGAACGGTCTTATTCTGCTCCATCATTTGTACACATGCACACAGCTTCTCTCAGCTCCTGGGAGTAAGATCTGTGCACCAAGCTCTGTGCTGGACCCTGACGATGATTATCTCTAATCCCCACAACAAGCTGCACAGGAAGTACTGGTCCCATTTCACAGACGAGGAAATTGAGATTAAGTGAGGTCACATCACTGGTCTGAGGACGGTAAGCTGTTAAACAGAAGAACAGGAATCTTAACCAGCTCATGTCAGT
>NW_011495084.1:13846376-13847025 GCF_000754665.1 Bison bison bison | reverse complement strand
GGGGTAAGTTCTATACACCAAGCTCTGTGCTGGACCCTGATGCTGATTATCTCTAATCCTCACAGCAACCTGCACAGTAAGTATTGGCCCCATTTCACAGGTGAGGAAACTGAGAAACTCAGATCACATCACTGGTCTGAGGGTGGTCAGCTTTTAAACAGAAGAGCTGGAATCTAAATGAGCTCATGTCAGTTCAGAGTCTTCTGCTCTTTCATGTCATGCTGCCCAGGTGGTGACTGAAGGTACGTTTGAAATGAAGACAACACTTAAGTAATTCAAGACTTGAAGGCCTCTACACTTAGACATGTCAGTGTCAAAAAACTTACTATCCTATGGCCAAGTAAGTGATCTATATGGAAAAACTATAAACTAGAATTTATCAATTGGATATCTTTAAATATGTGTTCATGAAACATTTTCAAAAGCCTTAAAGATAACATGGAGACAAATGTTGCACACTATATTGCTTATATTATGGTAACAGAATATTGTTATTGTTGATTTACATAATATACTGTGTGTAGAGCACCTACAGAAATACCAACTCAAACAGTGGAAGTTAATACTCACATACCTTCTTTCTTACATGTCACATTTTATGGATGTAATTTTACCAGAAACTGACTGAGCTTATAATTAAAAACTAATT
>NW_011495084.1:13845102-13846276 GCF_000754665.1 Bison bison bison | reverse complement strand
GGTCCTGGGTGTTCATTAGAAGGACTGATGTTGAAGCTGAAACTCCAATACTTTGGCCACCTCATGTGAAGAGTTGACTCATTGGAAAAGACCCTGATGCTGGGAGGGATTGGGGGCAGGAGGAGAAGGGGATGACAGAGGATGAGATGGTTGGATGGTATCACTGACTCAATGGACATGACTTTGAGTAAACTCTGGGAGTTGGTGATGGACAGAGAGGCCTGGCATGCTGCTATTCATGGAGTCGCAAAGAGTCGGACACGACTGAGTGACTGAACTGAACTAAACACACCTGATCAACAGAGAGACTGGGACTCAATTCCTGAACCTTCTGACTCCTAGACCTTGGAGTTGATGTCATCAGCCTGAATCAATGTTGCCAATGTGATTACTTCATGTCTCCCTATTTTGTTACAGAAATATTTTCAGGTCAATGAACTTAAAGGATTACTTTAATTAGATCTGGTATAATACATCTAGTTGTTATTAACAGATGTAATATAAAAAATGTTTGTTTTTGTTTTATCCTCCAGGATTTGGAGGAGGTGGGAATAGGAAGAAGAGTAAGGAGAAATTTTTATTATATTTATATGGATGGATGGGTGGATGGATGGATCAAGTCAGGGCCAGGGCTCTGCTCTCTGTTACTTTTCTACCCTGACCCTCCCTTCCTGCCTAGGAGGAAATGTGTGCGTGGGGCCCTGACTCCATGTCCCAACTACACAGAGAATAGGAGAGCAGTCCATGTTTATAAATGTCACATTTAGAGAGTCATTTCCTAGGCAGGTTGATAAGAAGTCCAGGGGTCCCCAAGGAGAGAGGGGTCTGGAATTCTCAAGGAGGAAGAAAGGACAAACTTTTTTTCCACTACATTCTTTAGGATTATATAACAATAATGTATCCTGCTTGAGGACAGCCTCTGGAAAAAAACCTTCTGGCTAATCCTGTTATCTTAAGGTGTAAATTATGGGAGTAGGTCTAGTGAGGTCTTTAAGACCTCCAGACATTCTTTTGATTCACTGTAATAACTAATTAGAGAGTATATAACTCCATGGCTAACACTAGCAAGGGGGTACTCTTTCTGCCCCTTCTGATGCCTGTGTCAGAAGCTTTTCTCTATCTCCTTTTATACTTTTAATAAAACTTTTATTACACAAACCTCTGAGCGATCAAG
>NW_011495084.1:13844463-13845002 GCF_000754665.1 Bison bison bison | reverse complement strand
CCCACGAGGCTGCAGAAAGCATTGGTCCCCAGGATCTGAACTTGAGCTACAAATGTAGGGATGAGGTGTTTCATCTGTCCAGGCCTCAGTTTTACTAACTATAAACTGAAGATGGGAATATTGCAGATATTCATAAAGAATGAATAATTAATAAACCTTTTTACATGTGTGCATGCACATGTGTGAAAGGCAGAAAAATGATTTGCACGTGGACTCTGAATTAATGGGAGCTACTGTTCTCACTGTTCTGCATTTGCTTTCCCTTCTTATATGGTATCTGCTGCCAAGTCGCTTCAGTCGTGTCCGACTCTGTGTGACCCCATAGACATCAGCCCACCAGGCTCCCCCTTCCCTGGGATTCTCCAGGCAAGAAAACTGGAGTGGGTTGCCATTTCCTTCTCCAATGCAGGAAAGTGAAAAGTGAAAGTGAAGTCACTCGCCTCGTAGCAACCCCATGGACTGCAGCCCACCAGGCTCCTCCATCCATGGGATTTTCCAGGCAAGAGTACTGGAGTGGGTTGCCATTGCCTTCTCCAATC
>NW_011495084.1:13843511-13844363 GCF_000754665.1 Bison bison bison | reverse complement strand
TAAATTATTCTCCTCCAGAGGCCAGGAATCCCAGCATCTTTTCGTGTGTCAGCAACAACCTTTCAACATCATGTACAGAAGAATTGCTGCATAGTCCAGTCCAGCAGGGCCCCTTCCCACCAAAGTCTGTGCTGCATGGACGCCCCAGGGTGGGTGAAGCCCCGGACACTGATGAGGTATCTCATCTCTCCAGAACTCAGTTTTACTAACTATAAAACGAGGAAGGGAATATCAAAGACACTCTTAAAGAATGAATAACTCAAAAACCTTTGTATGTGTGTGCATGCACATGTGTGAAAGAGAAAATTGATTTGCACATGAACTATAAATAAATGGGAGCTACACTTCTCACTGTTCTACACTTTCTTTCCCTTCTTTACTTATATGGTATCTATACCATTTAATAAATATTCAGCTCATTCCTGCTAATTTGACATCATTTCTGAAAATGTAAGATCACCTATGAATGAGAACTCAGAATAAAGAAATAAGCCCATTAAACAAGCAATTCTGTTTGTCCATATCATTATAAAATGTTGCTCACCTGATTCAGGGTTTCCCAGGTGGTGCTAGTGGTAAAGAACCCACCTGCCAATGCAGGAGATATAAGAGACCCATGTTCATCCCTGGATTGGGACCATCCCCTGGAGGAGAGCAAGGCAACCCACTCCAGTATTCTTGCCTGCAAAATCCCATGGACAGAGGAGCTTGGTGGGTTATAGTCCATAGGGCTGCAGAGTTGGACATGATTGAAGTGACTTAGCACACACACAAGCACCTGATAAAACCTATGATGTCTAAGCCATTGTTTGAAGAGAATTAAAATTTTCTCAGAAAGCAGGTTTGGAGCCT
>NW_011495084.1:13842541-13843411 GCF_000754665.1 Bison bison bison | reverse complement strand
GCTGATTTATCCAGAAGACCAACTTAAATATTAAGCAACATTCAAAAATCTATTTTTTAAAAAGAACTTTTAACAAACCTTGTAGTGTAAACCACTATCATCATTTGAAATTCAAGTATAGGCAACTCAGAAGTCATTACTCACCTCTTCCAAAGCACAAGCCCTTATTACTCCTTCATATCTGTCTTCTTTATATTTCTTCCCAAATAAAATGTTACTCTTTACAGTCCCTGGAAACACCCAGGGCTGCTGAGAAACATATGCGATCCTCCCGTGCACGCTGACCTGTCCCTGGCTCGGGGACAGCTCCCCCAGCAGAGCGTTTAGCAGTGATGACTGAAACAGAGGGCAACACACATGTGAACAGGGTGCATGCAGGATGGAACATGCCCCACAGCACAGCCGACCCCACCCTGGCGCTTCATACATGATAGAACCCTTTCCTTCAACAGGATAAAGTACAGCCCTCACAGTTGAGACCAAAATAAAAAAAAGTGAAAATAACATTCATGGTCAATGAAAACAACTGATAAGGAATATATTAATAGTATAAACAATCTACTCTGCCCGAGTATCGCCCCAGGTGAAATTCTACTCAGCAAAGAACAATTGAGAATGTTTAACATCCTTCTCTCAGAGAAGACAATAGCACCTCACTCCAATACTCTTGCCTGGAAAACCCCCTGGACGGAGGAGCCTGGTAGACTGCAGTCCATGGGATTGCTAAGAGTTGGACATGACTGAGCAACTTCACTTTCACTTTTCACTTTCCACTTTCATGCATTGGAGAAGGAAATGGCAACCCACTCCGTGTTCTTGCCTGGAGAATCCCTGGGAAGGGGGAGCCTGGTGGGCTGCCGTCTATGGGGT
>NW_011495084.1:13841704-13842441 GCF_000754665.1 Bison bison bison | reverse complement strand
GCAGCTCCCCCAGCAGAGCACTTAACAGTGACGACTGAAACAGAGGGCAGTACACACATGTGAACAGGCAGCACTCAGGATGGAACACGCCCCGCAGTACAGCTGACCCCACCCTGGTGCTGGATACAGAATAGAACCCTTTCTTTCAGAACAGGATAAAGTACAGCCTTCACAGTTAAGATTTAAAAAAAAAAATAACAATGAAAATAACACTAATGAAACTTTAGGTTTTGAAATGAAAGCAATGGCTGATAAAGAATATATTAATAGCATAAACTAACTACTCTGCCTAAGTATCCCTCAAATGAAATTCTACTCGTCAAAGAATAATTAAGAATGTTAACATCCTTCTCTAGCCGAGCAGCCCAGCAGGATATGTATTTCTTGCATCTGATGTTTAGTGCAGTTGCTCCTGCATCTGGGTATCCTTTACTTGACAAACAAGTGTTTTATTCTTAAAAAACTTTGTTTGAAGAATATATCCAAAGATGATTAATTGAAAGAACTCTGAAGTGAGTTGTATCTGCAGAACAAAAGTCCATCATTGAGAAAATCAGCACCCTTTCATGTACACATTCCACATTTTAAAAAATAATTTTATTTATTTATTTTTCCAACTACAATTTTATTTTATTTTTAAACTTTACAAAATTGTATTAGTTTTGCCAAATATCAAAATAAATCCACCACAGGTATACATGGGTTCCCCATCCTGAACCCTCCTCCCTCCTCCCTCC
>NW_011495084.1:13841247-13841604 GCF_000754665.1 Bison bison bison | reverse complement strand
TGGGACCAAGGAGGCATCAGCCAAGTGCAAGGGGGCAGACCTTGTGTGGGTTCCAACAGTGGTGAAGATTTCTCAGTGAGATGATCAGCAGCATGTAAACACAGATTAGCATGTGGGTGATATTCAGGAATTTGAGGCATTTTTCAGATGAAATAAAGTAGTGGTTTTTTTCCCCAAAGCTTTCCCATCTTTTAGAGACAAATAATGAAATGTTTACAGATGAACTGATCTGAGGTCTAGGATCTGCTCCACGATACTCTGGGGTGGGGGTGGGGCTGGGACTGGCAGGGGCACAGATTCCACAAGACTGGCCACCACTGATTCTGGCTGAAGCTGCGGGGGGGACAAGGGGGGTCC
>NW_011495084.1:13840557-13841147 GCF_000754665.1 Bison bison bison | reverse complement strand
TTTTGCCAAATTGCAATCTCCTATCAGTTTAGTTCTCATCATTTATGCATTAATCTTATTTAAATCCCAATTTACAGTTTAAACCTTTCAACTCACCATTTTCTGTGCAACTCAATGCCATTTCTGAAAATAATCTCTCCCTCAGTGAAATGACACAGTATTAAAAAGAAATTTTAAACCATTCCAGTTTCCTTAAATAATAAATTACAGGTAAAAGATGAAATGGAGAGAGAAACTCACAGACTGAAGGCATCGGTCAAGTGCAGGAGGCAGACCTTATGTGGATTCAAACAATGGTGAAGGAGATTTCTCAGTGAGATGATCAACAACATGCAAACACAGACCAGCAGATGGGTAATACTCAGGAACTTGAGGTATTTTTCAGGTGAAATAATGTAGTAATTTTCCCCCCAAAGCTTTACTGTCTTTTAGAGAAAACTAATGAAATGTTTACAGATAAACTAATTTGAGGTCTAGGATCTGCTTCACAATACTCTGGGTTGAGGATGGGGCTGGCAGGGGTAGGGATGCAGCAAGACTGGCCACCTGCTGATTCTGGCTGAAGCTGGTGGTGGGTACATGAGGGTTCA
>NW_011495084.1:13838522-13839803 GCF_000754665.1 Bison bison bison | reverse complement strand
CCACTCGCCACGTTAGGTTTCTGTATTTTGTTGTTTCATACGAAGTATATGTGCACATTTCCTTCAAATCTTCAATATCACAAAGACGTGGCGTGTGTGTATCCACACCATCAGAGCTCTCACCACATTGGGCTGAAATAATATATCTGTGTATCTGTCTTGCCCCAGAACCTGGTTGCCTCTGAAAGGCAGAGTCAGGGACTTGCTCACATCTGTACCTGTATCTCCAGCATGTGGCTGCACGTTCACTACATGTGTACTGAGAGGATCATGTCAAGTCACAGGAGGAAATGCTCAAAGCTTCCGGTAAGTGTCTTTATGACCTCCAGATTTCCTGGAAGGGCCACTAAGATAAAAAGAAGTCCCCATTGTCTCGATCCATCCTGAACAGCTGTCACATAAGTAATCTCCTTCACTGAGACGTCCAAATTCCCCACAAGCAGCTCTTAACTGTGCCATGTGAAGCACCAAGAAGGAAAACACAGTGCTCATTTATCCAGACTTTATTTGAACACAAAACTTCCTTATAAAATGAATGTTCCATGGAACACACCTAGGTAAATACTTTTCTAGATATACTCAATTCAAACTGTGTCACACTTAGCTCTGGGCTCAACTCTGAGAATTTTACAGGAGCTTCAGCGTTGCACCAAGCTGACAAAAGACATCATTAACTTACCTTTCCTGCTCCCACAGGTCCGACCACAGCTAACAATTCACCAGGCCTGACAGTAAAGGAAAGGCCTCATACGATTGGGATCTCTGATGCCTACAAATTAAAGTTTTTAATTTAATTTACCCATTTTAATAACGTAACACAATTTTTTTAAGAAAGTGGAAAATATAACAATAATCAACAAAATTGATATGCAAAATATAACCCACATTTTTCTCTTTCCTATTTTAAGATATTGTGTCCTGGAGACTTCTTCATCAGATTTTATCTCTTTGGGGATTTGAGGTAGCTTTAGCTCACTTTAGGAAGTTTCCTTCTTTTTTCCAACTACCACAAACTGCGCTCATTTCATATGCTAGCAAAGTATTGCTCAAAATTCTTCAAGCTAGGCTTTAGCAGTACATAAACTGAGAACTTTCAGATGTATAAGCTGGAATTAGAAAAGGCAGAGGAACCAGAGATCAAATTGCCAACATCTGTTGGATCACAGAAAAGCAAGGTAATTCCAGAAAAACATCTACTTCTGCTTCATTGACTAAAGCCTCTGACTGTGTGGATCACAAAATACTGTGGAAAATTCTTCTAGAGATGGGAATACCAGACCA
>NW_011495084.1:13837293-13838422 GCF_000754665.1 Bison bison bison | reverse complement strand
TTCCTTGGAGACTAAAAACTTTCCTTTTAGACTTTTTTCAATGCATATATGTCTTTCCTCTGATAAGCATAAAATTTTCTTTTAAAATGCATTTTACAACCTGCTTTTTAAACTGTAGCACTTTAAAATATATCGTCATTTGATTCCTATAAAATAGTAGCTCTGGCACTCACTTTATTTCTTTTTCTTTGTGTAAGAGCCTTTAAATCCTTAGGATGGGGTATGAAGACAAGAAAATCTGCATTGTGTTGTGATTTTTACATATTAAATTCTTGATCCTTGAATTATTAACTTCGTAATAAATACTCTCAGAGGTAAAAATAAATAAATAAATAAAATTCTCAATAACTTTAAGTGTTGAGGAAAAAAAAAAAACTTAGATGTGATTAGTAAAATGTCTAAAAGATTAAAAGCACAAGTCCATGATAAAATGGTACAGAATCCACCTGCACTGTGTGAGACCCAGGTTTGATCTCTGGGTTAGGAAGACCCCCTGGAGAAGGGAATGGCAACCCACTGCAGTATTCTTGCCTGGGGAATCCCATGGACAAAGGAGCCTGCCAGGCAATCCATGGGATCACAAAGCATCAGACATGACTGAAATGACTGACACTTGATACTTCTGGATAAAAAGGTCTGGGAAATATTCTAAATGAAAAGTTTCTCTGGAAATAACTAAACTGATTATGAAACAGTTACTTAACAACAGTTACTTTGAATCATCAAAAACTTAACCCCATATTTTATAGGAATTATAATATTTCCCAAGAGGAAGCTAGATTTTAATACATGAGAAATATGTTTTAAGCTTCTCTTCTTATCTGACACCTAGGGTTCCTATTTTACTACTTTCCACTCAGTTATGAGAACAAAACAATGATACACACAGATAATAACCCACGCCAGCTCCTGTCACAGCCCTACAGTCTGTCAGGGCCAGAGTTCACGCCTGTTCAGGCTCCACCACGGTCAGAAGGGGGCAGCATGTGACAGCCCAGGGGTTCTGGGGATCTGCCTCTGTGTTATTTGGGATGGGGAACACATGTATACCTGTGGCGGATTCATTTGGATATTTGGCAAAACTAATACAATTTTGTAAAGTTTAAAAATAAAATAAAATTTTAAAAAA
>NW_011495084.1:13835916-13837193 GCF_000754665.1 Bison bison bison | reverse complement strand
AATCTCAGATATGCTGATGATACCACTCTAATGGCAGAAAGTGAAGAGGAACTAAAGAGTTTATTGATGAGGATGAAAGAGGAGAGTGAAATAGTTGGCTTAGAACTCAACATTCGAAAAACTAAGATCATGTTATCTGGTCCCATCACTTAATAGCAAATAGAAATGGCAAAAGTGGAAACATTGGCAGATTTTTTTTTTCCTTGGGCTACAAAATTACTTCAGAAGTGACTGAAGCCATAAATTTCAAAGATGCTTGCTCCTTGGAAGAATACCTATGAAAAATCTATTAAAAAGCAGAGACACTGCTTTGCCAATAAAGGTCCGTACAATCAAAGCCATGGATTTTCCAGTAGTCGTGTATGGATGTGAGAGTTGGACCACAAAGAAGGCTGAGTGCCAGAGTACTGATGTTTTCATATTGTGGTGCTGGAAAAGACTCTTGAGAGACCCTCAACTGCAAGGAAATCAAACCAGTCAATCCTAAAGGAAATCAACCCTGAATATACGTTGGAAGGACTGATGCTGAAGCTGAAGCTCCAACAATTTGGCCACCTGATGCAAAGAGTGAACTCATTGGAAAAGACCCTGATGCTGGCAAAGATAGAGGGCAGGAGGAGAAGGGGACAACAGAGGATGAGATGGTTAGATGGTATCACTGACTCGATGGACATGAGTTTGAACAAGCTCTGGGAGATGGTGAAGGACATAGAAGCCTGGCGTGCTGCAGTCCATGGGGTTGCAAAGAGTTGTTCATGACTTAGGGACTGAACAACAACAACAAAACATGGGGAATGAGGACATTAATTATGGCATCATGGGTCAGAGTGATAAAGCCTCAATTTTACACGTGTTACATGCATTTCTTGTCCTGACTAAACAGGGACAACAACAACAAAACACGGAGCTGTGCAGTTTGTTGTGTGTACAATCCAACTCGAGGGAGAAGGACAAAATCTCGGCATGTCAGGTGCAAGTCGGATTACTGCACAATCTAAGGTAAACAGAGTTAAGTGTGTTTGTGTCTTTACATGTACTAAGTGTAAAGAAAATTCTTGGGCATCAAACCTGGACTGGCGACTTGTTTCATATATGATATTATACATGTTTCAATGCCATTCTCCCAAATCATCCCACCCTCTGCCTCTCCCAAAGAGTACCAAAAAGCTGTTCTATACATCAGTGTCTCTTTTGCTGTCTCGTACACAGGGTTATTGTTACCATCTTTCTAAATCCCATATATATGTGTTAGTATACTGTATTGGTGTTTTTCTTTA
>NW_011495084.1:13833586-13834783 GCF_000754665.1 Bison bison bison | reverse complement strand
TGGTTGGATATCCTGGCAGTCCAAGGGACTCTCAAGAGTCTTCTCCAACGCCACAGTTCAAAAGCATCAATTCTTTGGTGCTCAGATTTCTTCACAGTCCAACTCTCGCATCCATACATGACCAATGGAAAAACCATAGCCTTGACTAGATGGACCTTTGTTGGTAAAGTAATGTCTCTGCTTTTCAATATGCTATCTAGGTTGGTCATAACTGTACTTTCAATTCAACATCTGCTAATGCTTTGAAAGCTCTCTTGAAAATGAGATAGAGTTCAAATGTTTAATATGACAAACATTTAATCATATTAATGTTTAATATGACATTGTTTAATATGATAATCTCTCAGATCTTACATTATCTTGTCTTACTTAAATATTTGCCTCATACTTCTATTTTTAAGTTACCCTGTTGCCCACTACCACAACACATAAAAAATGCTACTTTTCCTCTTAATATTTTACAAACTGATAATTTCCATCATTAGCAGTGGATCTTTTTATTACTCATCCCCTGTTCCCAAACTATAACAAGAATAAGGATCATATTAGTAAACTTAGCATCTTTTTTTTAACAATGTGCTTTCTTATCCCTGCATACGTGCCCACTATACAATTTGTGAATGATACCTCTGTTACGTATTACAGCATCTACCTCTGTTACATATTACAGCATCTGCCCTTCTAAGTATTTACCTTAGTCTTTCACGACCTTGCCTTGAACAATCAGAAATGTCAATAGCCAGAGTTTAAAGAAAAGCAGTTACCACCCTAAGACCCAAAATTGGATAAATGTTCTTGTCATTATGGCTTAACAGTAATATGGCTATAACATAGGGACCCCGCCTTTTCCTTTATTAACAATGTGACCTGACCACACTTTTTAAAGTCTAGACTAGTTTTCCATATATTTTACATATTTTATTCTGACATCATATCTTTAAAAAAAACAAAGAGATGAAAACATTTGCACTTATCAATGCCATTTTCTTTAGATGTGGTTTGACTTCTTCCTTCAGGCTCTTTGTCATCAAGAAGCAAGGTCTGATTTCAATACTGCCCATCTGCTATGAAAATATCAGAAGGGGTCATGTTCAAAGCAATACTCCAGCTGGGCGTATTCACTGATTAGATTAGCTGAATAATTTCTTCTAGAATATTTGTAACAGACAGGAAACATATAGGATTTCAGTTTGGGTT
>NW_011495084.1:13832923-13833486 GCF_000754665.1 Bison bison bison | reverse complement strand
ATTGAAGCAAAATACTACTTTGCCATTGATTTCCATTTTAAAAGTTATGAAAGGTTTTCACCTGAAATCCCACGAATAGTCAGGGTCAGATTTTGGGTGATCAAAGTATTAAGATTCTGACTAGCCCTTTGTATGATGGGTGATGACGTATACTTGTGTATTAGGATTTAGTAGCAGTTTTTGACCTCACCAAGTGTTTCTTTTCCGTGGCAGAGAACACTGTACTGGCCTATCTATCTATTGGCATGTACCTGGGGATGCCTCTAGTAGGATACCTGAGTTTATTACTCAATTTTTTATTTTATTAGGGCATTCATAGTATCTATGTGTATATATTCCATCCTAAATATTTTAATATTGAGATCTGGAATTATGTGAAATGAGTTTTATTTTTCACCTGTGTTTGCATACATACAGCCTATAAAAAGAGATGAAATGTTTAGATGAAAAAGATGAATAATTCTCTGCTGCAGTACTTGTACACTTCAGACTAGCTCTTGGGAAAAGCTTAACTCAGAATTACACATTTCTAATTCTTGACTTAGATGATTAATATTATGCTT
>NW_011495084.1:13831560-13832823 GCF_000754665.1 Bison bison bison | reverse complement strand
ACTTTTTCTTTAGAAAATTTTATTTAAAAAGTGTGTATGAAAAGACATAAATACATTTTGTTGTTATAAACTAAAAATAACTTGGTAATCAAAACTAACCTAAGGGCTTCCTTTTTCTCCTCCACACATTCAGTTACTTCTAATCCTCCATCACCTTTAGTCTTCACTTTCCGATTTTGTTTCTAGAGAGTTCACAATGGTTCATAAACTAGACCATTTGCAGATGCAACCATTGTTTCTGCTGTTTATCATATTAAACATTTAAACTGTAAAACTGTA
Source organism: Bison bison bison (assembly GCF_000754665.1). NCBI lineage: Eukaryota > Metazoa > Chordata > Mammalia > Artiodactyla > Bovidae > Bison > Bison bison. The sequence goes on along the minus strand of NW_011495084.1, from coordinate 13,832,544 downwards.
TTATGAAAGAACTATCTTCATTCAGAGTGTCCTGAATGTGATTGATTCTGTATTAGATTGTGTTGGTCTAGATTTCTTACTATTTAAGGATTAATTTTAAATTTCTAGATGATATAAAAGATTTAAAAAAGAGAGGTATATCACTCAGGTGCTGTTAAAACCTAAATTTGGAATATGTGTGCCAACATCATTTTTCCTTTTGCAATGCTTTATAATGACAGTAGAAGAATCATCAACCAGTTCCTCGTGGTTTAAGTCTTTTAGAGAAATGGGGAAACAAAAATTCCAGGTAAGTAACAAGACCAAGACTAAAAGACAAGATTTTAAATGGTTTTTAGAGAATAGGACACCACAAGTGAGAGTTTTTCAAATTCCTTTCTGTTAAAAGGTAAAAGAGAAAAATGTCCTGTTGAAAGCAGTTGGGGCAGATAATGGAAAGAAGAAGAAATACTGATAAAACTACTTTATAGTAAAGCTTATATAAGAATGCTATTTTGAAAATAATAAGCATCATTGTTTAAAATATACAGTTAATATGATTAAGAGCCATTAAGTTAACTAATATGTGATAAGTTTACGCTTTGAAAGATTTTCAAATTCAGAAAATTCCAAATAATGAATGGCCTTCTCATTATTTAGAAGTTTCTGATTTCTTCAGATGTTATTTCCAGTAAAGGTAGACTGGGAAAAGGAATTTTTAATTAGAATTTTAGCTATTTTAGACTGAATGTTGGTTCTGTGAATCTGCTTGTCAGAAAATTCAGTTAAGTTTCAGGGTTATTTTAATAGGAAAAACTATTGATTTAGAATTATTTTCTTTCAATTAGGATTATAAAAGTTGAGTATCTTTAAGAAGGATTTAAAAAATTATTTTGGTACTTATATATGATTTTTAATTGTTATCGTTTTGTTTTCCAAATACTATATTAAAATTGTAATGGTATTAATCTGTCCCATTAAAACAGTATAAAAGGAATTTCTTTG
>NW_011495084.1:13830962-13831460 GCF_000754665.1 Bison bison bison | reverse complement strand
AGGCTGGGAACACAAGACCAACGATAGAGACTCTGAGTGCAAACCCCCCTTGTGTGTGTCAATCCATATCACTGCTTGTCAATAACTATCACTTAAGTTATCATTCTAAAAATAAAATTCTCTTAAGTTTCTACATTTTAAAAAACATTTTACAAGCATCTTTTCACAATCACTGCCTCTTTTTAGTCCATGCCCTCTCTCCTCCACAGCAGGAATGGCCACACCTCCCATTTCTTGTTATCTTCTACACCACTTAGCAGCTAACTGATGCAAAGTAGCTGAATAAAAGTCTTATAAGCTGCTACAAAGCTGACAAACACATACAAGAAAACTCCCTCTTGTCTTGCAAATGCTAGACATAATTCAAAGAGGAAAGCTAGAGTGGCAGAGAAGTTGAACAAACAATTTATACCACTTCTACTCCCCCAAGGTTCCCAAAACTGTGAGCATGAGGCAGAGACTGCTGGCTGTCCTTGAAATCTGCTCTTGTTCTTCTGA
>NW_011495084.1:13826146-13826788 GCF_000754665.1 Bison bison bison | reverse complement strand
CTTCCTACTAAAATAAATTAAAGAAAGAGTCTGGGTCCCTAACACCACAGAGGATCACACTAACCATGGAACTTATTATGAGATGAATTGGATCCCCACAAAAAAAGATACACTGTGGTCTTAGCCCCAGTTACCTCAAAATATGACTTTGTTTGGATAATTAGTTGTAAATGTAATCAATTAAAGTGAGATCACAGAACAGCAGGCCCTGAATCCAATATGATTGGTGCCCTTATGAGAGATGCAGAGACAGATATACACCCAAAAAACAGTTACCTGATGAGGGAGACAGAGGCTGGAGTGATGGCAATTACAAGTGAAGGAATGCCAAGGATTGCCTAAAACCACTCAAAGCTAACAGAGGCAAGAAAGGATGCTCCCTTATCAGATTCAGAGGGATCCCGACCCTGCTGACACCTTGAATTCAGACTTCTATCCTCCAGGGTTGTGAAATAATGCATTCCTGTGGTTTTAAGCCACCTGGTTTGTGGTACTTTCTAACAGCAGTGCCAGGAAACCCATTCAGAGCCTCACAAGGATTCTTGCATGAGAGAAAAACAAATGACCTGTATAAGCAGCTTTAACATGGGTACCTCTGGGACCCACAGGCAAACTGAATCCTTACCAATAAGTGGGGAAACT
>NW_011495084.1:13825234-13826046 GCF_000754665.1 Bison bison bison | reverse complement strand
AAGACGAATGGATAAGAAAGTTGTGGTATATATACACAATGGAATATTACTCAGCTATTAAAAAATGCATTTGAATCAGTTCTAATGAGGTGGATGAAATGTAGCCTATTATACAGAGTGCTAAGACGCTCATATTTGTGAACATTTCTGCCCTACCAGACAACGTCTCAGAGCCCCTCAACTCCCTGTGCTTTGCCTCCAAGGTGTGGTCACTACCAGCCCCATCCTCGTCAGGCTTCCTGCTGATTGTAGGCTTCTCCACTCTGACCCTGCTCTCCTTCAGGCCAGTGTGCAGGTTCATCCAGAAAGGATGTACATTTGCCAGACATTTAACTATTGACTTTTGAGGGGTTTTAATTAAGTTTTTAAAACTAGATAGTTAAAAGGTCAAAACTATGTAGTAAGCTGAATATAAGTGAGATTGAGCCACCGCCCCATCCACCTCATTCTCCCCACCTGTCCTACTAGTCATTTTCAGCATTTATCCTTTTACTTCTCCTTTCAATGTTTCTTTTTGCAAATATAAGCAATATACATGGGATTTCCCTGTTTCTTATATAAGATATCTCTGTCCCTCTCTCTCATATATGTTGTACTGCTTTTTTTTTCTTTTATTAACAAGACAGCCTTATGGAGGGGGCAGTGGCCAGGAGAGTGGGGGGAGGGGAACAGACAACCCAGGATGATTCCCCACCAGCACACAGAGATCACCCTATTATTTTTAAATTTACCTAGGACTCCACTGTGTGGATGCACCAAAGTTTATCCACCTAGTTCCCTCTACTGGACACTTGAATTCTTTCTACGTTTTT
>NW_011495084.1:13824375-13824888 GCF_000754665.1 Bison bison bison | reverse complement strand
ATAGCGTGAATGTAGGCTCCAGTTCCCACAAGGGTCAGCTGTGCCATGCTATGAATTCTCTAAGACACTTAAGCTCCCTCTACAAGAGTTAAATCAGAAAGTTTCTTGATAGACTGCCTTGGAGGGTAATTTATTCCTCTGATAACTCATTTTCCTGAGGATAGATCCTTGCAAACCTTTCTGGCTTTATTCACGGTCTCAGATCACAGGTTCTCTTTTGCAGCTATGGAAGTAATCAGCCCCCTAGTGCCCTGCTGTGGTCTTCTGCTTTAATCAGGATTTCCCTTGCTATCTTATAAGTTCAGTTAAAATTCTACCAACATCATTAATACCCAACAACATGAACTCTTTGATATCCTCTAATACCCAGTTGAGAGGGTATGGTGGCTTTCCTGGTGGCTCAGAGAGTAAAGAATCTGCCTGCAATGCAGGAGACCTGGGTTCAATTCCTTGGTTGGGAAGATCCCCCGAAGAAGGAAATGGCAACCCACTCCAGTATTCTTGCCTGGAAAA
>NW_011495084.1:13821554-13822193 GCF_000754665.1 Bison bison bison | reverse complement strand
AAACTGAAACAAGCATGTGAGGATGTTTGAGGAAGAAAATGATACATAAACAGTAATCTACTACCTTAAACATCTTGACACCCCATCTATCATGCCTCAGAGTCATAAATGCGATTGCAAACTTCTACTTCAAAAGAAGAACGGGTAAAAACTGAATGTGAAAACCATTGTGAAGAAAAAGAAAGACAGGGTGCTTGCATTTCTCTCAAACACCTGCTGGTAGAAGATGTGATTCATTCATTCCTTCCTCCTCTCATCCAGGCTCACTGAGAACCTAACTTGAGGCACGGAGACTCCTATCCTCCCTGAGCCCATGTCCACCAGGAGGCAGAATGGACAGACAGTGGTCTGAGAACATGTTTGCAGGCTTTCAACCACCGCAGCCTGAGTTCTCTCTCCAAGCCACCTCTCCCATCATTAGCCAGGCACCAGCTCTCACCTGTTCTGACACAATTCACATCTCTCCTAATTCTCTTTTCCTCTTGAAACAATATAATTTCAGAATCTCACTCACTATGAGTTATTTCAATAATGCAACTTTTATTTTTCTGGTTCCTTCCCCAGTCCTCCCCAACACCACTGACCCCACCTCAAGACAATTCCCTCCTGATCTCCTTACAGCCCCTCTGAGAGTGTCCA
>NW_011495084.1:13820924-13821454 GCF_000754665.1 Bison bison bison | reverse complement strand
GTCACACAGAGGGGAGACACTACATCATCTGTGTGCTTTTACAGTCCCAACTACAGCTAAGACTGAGCCTCTCACTCTCAGCCCATCGTGGGTATCAGCTAAAGGAAGAAACATACTGCATGGTTGTTCAAACCATCCAACCACTGACTGCATGGCTACAGTCTTACATAGTCTACACTAATACAGCAACAAGCAACAGGTGATGGGATAGGCTGGGACCTGGGACCCTGTGTGGGAGCACTTGCATCTGGAGAAACGTCTCCTTGAGCAACAAAATACAAAGAAATCATAAGGGACTAAACATAACTGCATGCATGCAAAGGCAATTATAAACAGTAAGATATGAAAACACCACAAGCCAACTGCCATTTCTGAGCTTCTGGGAGCAAAGAAGGGAACTGCGTATGATCTTGGCACATGGCACCTACAAGACAGTGGGCAGACCACATAAGTCACCCCTGAGGCTCAAACCACCAAACTTCCCCCACCCTCACCCCACATAAGGTACTAGCCTGCCCTGTTGAGTCAAC
>NW_011495084.1:13820207-13820824 GCF_000754665.1 Bison bison bison | reverse complement strand
CAGAAATCAATGAGAAAACATCTGTGGAGGAAAGAATCCATTTTTAAACACAGAGAACTAAGTGAATCTGAGGCCACTCTTCCTGTCCAGGGAAGAGAATTTCTCAGCAAGTTCCTCCCCTCCCGGCCCAGAGAGGAATCCTAGTCACCCTAGGACTGTGCACAGCCACTGCCTAGTCATTCCAGTCAGCACAGCAGATGCATCTGTTCACTTCTCCTGCTTTTAGACATTTCAATCGTTCTGCAGCCATCACTACTGATGAAGAGCATGTGTTGCTGCTATTTATACTACTGGCCCTAAGCAAGCATGGACCTTATGATACTTTTAACGCACTTTACCTAAAAAATACAGACATTTTGGAAAGACTGCCAGCTTGGCACTGAAAGAGTTAAATCTTACCTAACTGGCTCACAGTGACATTACATAAAAGGTAAAATTTTAGGTAAAATCTGCCTATAACTTAAAAGTTATTTTTCACTAAACCTTGATTCTTTGGATGCTGATGATGGCCTCTGACACCTTCTTGATGGCCATGGAGAAGTAGAGGGTGCTTGAAAACTGCAGAGTTTCGAACAGCATCACCACCATGAACACTTGGCTGCCTGTGATCAGGTTGT
>NW_011495084.1:13818381-13820107 GCF_000754665.1 Bison bison bison | reverse complement strand
GTTGTCAAGGAGCTCATTGCTGATGAAGGTGACCAAAATTATGCTTTTGCTCACAGCGAAAAATGATGCCAAATTCATGCCCTTAAGGTAGGAACTTTTCAGAATCTTGGAAATTTCCTTCCTGGAAAAGAAAGTAGGACTTAAGTTTTTTGTTTTTTGTGGTTTTTTTGCTTTTCTAACTTGTTTTATTTTATTTTTTATTTTTTAACTTTACAATATTGTATTGGTTTTGTCATATATCAACATGAATCCGCCACAGGTATACAAGTGTTCCCCATCCTGAACCCTCCTCCCTCCTCCCTCCCCGTACCATCCCTCTCGTTTATAAGAAGTATCAACAAATAAGACATGGATTCAGTGCCCCATGTCAGTGGCCCCTTTCTAGGGAGTAGACACAGATTAATATAAACCATCCTTAAGATAAACCTCCTTGTCATCCATCATGGAGACACTACAAAGTGCACACCTGGGACTCTGCGTGATACCAGGACCACACACTTCATCACCACTTCACTCTTCCAAGTAAAAGGAGGCTTAATGTCACACTTTCAAACATTCTGGGTCAATCAGATGGGGTTTGAACATTCACTCAACAAACATTCATAATCACAAGTCCTGTGCTGGGCTCCTCACAGAAAGACACAGCCTGTCCCCTCCAGGGGCTCATGTACTTGTGAGGGAAGAGAATAAGACACCCCAAAATTGTGAGACACAAAGACAATAGATAGAGGCAGTCAGCACAGCCCCCTCAAGAGCCCAGCGCAGAGGCGTGTACCCCAGAGCAGTGGAGTCAGGGCAAGTAACACACACAAGGATTCTGAGAATATGAGCTGGAGTCAGTCAGGCTTGGCGGAGGCCAGAGTAGAAGGAAGATGGGAGTGTATTCCTAGCAGAGGGAGGGACCCCACAAAGGTGCAAAGATGAGGTGACAAGGTGGGGTCAAAGAAATGCTCATCATATATTTAAATGAAAGATCGAGAAGCATCCTACAAATGTGAAGCAAAACAAAAGGAACAGTATTTTCATAGCTCCATTTGAAATGAATAATAGTGATTCATGAGGTTTTCTGGTGGTAAATAATGCACCTGTAGTGCAGAAGACACGGTTTCAATCTCTGGGTTAGGAACATCCCTTGGAGGAGGAAATGACAACCCACTCCAGTATTCTTGCCTGAGAAATCCCATTGATGGAGGAGCTTGGCAGGCGACAGTGCATGGGGTCACAAAGAGTGGGACATGACTGAGTGACTAAGCATGATGACAATGAAGAATAGTGATTCATATAGTTTGGCTCAACACAAGTACACCCAACCTCTACAATCTCCCCATTTGTGCCCCATCAACATGTTACAATTTTAGTTTGAATGTCATAGTCTTAAATACTATCTTAAAAGCATTGATTATTGGGATTTGAGGTATTAAGAATTTTATTTTTATATAAGTAAGAAGTATATATATCTTTGACTTTGTAAAAATCGCTTAATCATGTACAACTCTTTGCAACCCCATGGACTATACAGTCCATGGATTCTCCAGTTCAGAATACTGGAGAGAGTATCTTCCCAACCTAGGGATTGAACCCAGGTCTCCCACATTGAAGGTGGATTCTTTACCAGCTGAGCCACCAGGGAAACCCTTTTTACCTTTGAGAAGATGGTAAATGGAAAAGCCGGTTAAATGACATCTCCACTATTCTACTTAACCCTCCTACAACATGTAGGGGATGC
>NW_011495084.1:13816512-13817322 GCF_000754665.1 Bison bison bison | reverse complement strand
ATATATATATATATATATATATATATATATATATACACATATATATATAAACCTATCTTCTTAATCTGGTAATAAGGCCTATAAATGACTTTTCCCAAGCATTAATTTTTATTGTTCTGATGCCAATTATGGCTTCACTCATGGTCCTGATTCTATCATCTGTGAGAACAGCGGTCTTACTCCTAAGGAGACAGACGTGAGAGATGAGCCTTAGTGACGACAGCCCAACTTTCCTCAGCAACAGCAGCAGTAGTGGGCACGGGGGCGTGGCTAGGAATAAAATTATTCTCTACAGCCCTTTTGCACTTAGAAAACAGGCAAGTCCTACTCAAAGTACAAACCAAGAAAATGGTTTCAATTAGAAAGTTAACCATTCAGACCATTTCAAGAAGTAACTTGGAGAACTTGCAGCATCGGCCAAGGAAGACCTAAAATGAATCAGATACAAACTGTTTGCTCAATGAGGTCATGGACAGGTAGAGAAGGCAGAAAGGTACCCGAATCTACCAGGAAGACAGTGGCTGTCCTATAATAAAATAGGAGTGAAGTTCTGATGAGCAGAAAAGATGGGGCTGTTAATTCCAACAGGAAAGGGGAACAAGAAGAACTTCAGAGACCTGGTAGCACTGGAACAGGTCTGCGAAGGATAAGGAGCATCTCTCCACAGCAAAGACAGGAAAGGGAATTGCAAATAGAGAAAGACACCAAGCACAGAACCATACCCATATAACATACACAAGAGCTCAGTGAGCTTCAAATAGCACAACATCTCCATCACCTGACACCCACCCACCTCCAACCCTCTGGGAC
>NW_011495084.1:13814073-13816412 GCF_000754665.1 Bison bison bison | reverse complement strand
AAATGATCACAGTGGGTTTTAAACCTGCTAAAGCAGAAATCCACACATCCACCCCAGATGACACTGTTCCAGGGCAGCATAGGGTCAGACTCAAGGATGGTCAGGGAGGACTCTACCAGCAGCACTGAAGGAAGATGTTGATTTTGTCTATACCACAGATGAGCTCAGGGCTTCCCCAAATGCTTCTTGTCCCAGAATTTAGCCCCCATATCCCTGGGGCACTCCAGGAAACCTTATATTATGGTACCCACTACTCTCTCCAATACTTATGTATTTATCTCCCTGATAGGCTGTGGCTTATATAGGGCAGAAACTAAGCTTTATTCATCCCTGAAACTGAGCATGGGCCTTACTTCATGTTTGATGAATAAATACTTGAAGAGAAGTGTCTAGTGCAACACAGATCTGACAAACAGCTACAACGCCCTGGGTCATGTGATCTATGTCTAAGGTCAGTGGATAAAAGAATGTGGGGGTAGACAACAGAGGGTAGGTTGTGTCTGGCTGGAGACCACCCACTTGGCATATTCCTCACAGGCTCCTGATGCAGCAGGCACTGAACGGGGTGCAGGGGAAAGAACACTCCCTCTCACCAGGCCTTCATCATCCAGAAGACAAGGAAGACAGTCCAGCCACACCAACACCATGTGCCAAGAAGGGCCACTCCAGGATGACCCCTAGGAACACTAACCAAGCCAAGCAAGAATACTGTTGCCTATTTATTATCAGAAAAACAAAACTGTCATTTTCTGAACAATATATATAATTGCATCTAAACTGCACACAGAAAAATGAAAGTTGGATAAATAGAACCTTTGTCTTACATCCATGATGGAATCCTGGCCGAAACCAAATCTGGGCACCTGGCATTCCAATAATCTGAACCCAGTGAGAAGGACGGGAAATGGAAGAGGATCCCTCAGGGGCAGCTCACCTGGTCAAACCTGTTCACATCATTGGACAGCAGGTTGACAATCTGGCCTGTGGTGGTCTTCCCCATGGCCGAGCTACTCAGGCAAAATGCCTGAAATAAAAAGGGAGACAGAGAACTGAACGCCTAAGTCATCTTAGAACATAACACAACAGAGCATGTGTTCTGGGTCTTGAGTGGTGTCAGCACCAGCAGGATGACCCCTGACAGCAGGGCTCTAGGGACCCTCATTCAGCCTCTAACTCTTCAGAGTGGTGGCAGCCCCATGCGCAAGGAAGGCAAAGGGAGCAGCAGCAGGAGGTAGAAGCCAAATCACCCCCACCCCCCATTTCAATGAACTTGGACCTGTCTGAAGGGTAAAGGGTGTAGGTTTACACTTAAGAGACAACTAAATAACTTTGAGCCAAATTAGATGAGAGTGGAGAGGCTGCCTTAGGTGAGAAATTTGGAGACTTGGATTATAAATCTAGACTCAATTATTAATTCTGTGGGTGACAATATTTAAACACTTTGGGCTTAGTATGTTCATTCTGAAATGAGCAAGTATAATGTCCAAAACACTGTTCCTTTGAGGAAGCTGTGTTCTTAATGCCAGTCTGCTGAGTCTATAAAAAATATAACCCATGCTGCACAATCCCTTTATTTAGTAAGAAAAATGCCTAGAGATTTGAGGAAACTGAGGAGACACCAGGAGGTGCTACAATAGACCACGAACTGGAGCCACTGATTCAAAAAAAATGTCATAGTTTATAAAAACACTTTGATTACTCCTCAAGTTAAAGAAGAAAATCAGTGACCAAGTGAGAATTTAAAATGATATAACCACAATGGAAGAGAATATGGGCATTTTTCAAAAATTAAACTTTAAATTAGCATACAATACAGCAATTACTACTAAGGATATACTCAAAAAAACTAAAAACACAAACTTGAACAGATAATTTGTACACTCATATTCATGGCAGCGATGTTCACAATAGCTAAAAGGTGGACACAACTGTCCGTTGACAGATAAGCAAATATACAGAATGTTACATAGACCTATAATAGAATATTATTCAGCCTTAAAAAGGAATTAAATTCTGACACCTGCCACAGCATGGATGAACCTTGAAGACATCGTGCTGCAGAGCATAAGCTTCACACAAAATAACAAACACTGTAGGATTCCACTTACACGAGGCATTAAAATAGTCAAATTCACAGAGAGAAGTAGAATGGTGCTGGGTGAGGGGACAGGGGTTGGGAAGTTAGTGTTTAATGGGCGCAGAGGTTCAGTTTGGGAAAAAGAACAAGTTCTGGAGATGAATGATGGTGATGGCCACCAACAATGTGAATGCACCTAATGTCACTAAATGCTGCACTTAAAAGGAATGAAAATGGTAAACTTTGTGCTGTGTGTATTTTA
>NW_011495084.1:13811409-13812180 GCF_000754665.1 Bison bison bison | reverse complement strand
GGGAAGAGGAAGAAAAACAAGTGAACAATGGCTCACCTGTGCTGCAAAGAGTGAGCTTTGATTAAACCATCACCTCACATCTAACTTAAGGTTTTCGCAATGCAGTTCTAGTAAAATTTCATAATTTTTATGAGTGTTATGGAGAAGGAAATGGCAATCCACTCCAGTATTCTTGCCTGGAGAATTCCATGAACAGAGGAGCCTGGCAGGCTAGAGTCCATAGGGTTGCAAAGAGGTGGATACAAGTGAGTGATTATCATTCACATGAGATCAGCATGATCTGAAAAGAAAGGCATTTAGCCAATTTGTGGGGACATTTGAGTATCCATCTCCTAAATGGTTAAAGATGCAACAGAATAACAAAGATGATGATAAATGACAATGAAGACCCCTGACTGGAGTGTGCGGGCACCACTGCAATTTCCACATCACCCAGAAGGAAAGCAGCTCAGATGTTGTTGTCAAGCAAGACAGTGAGATGCCAGGTCCCCAGGTTCACACAGTCCCGAGATGTACAAGACTCTGCTCAAGGAAAGATGAGATGACATCTCATTTTCTGCTGATAGAAGGATTCTGAAGAAATAGAAGCTCTAGATAAGTAACAACTGGGTAAAAGAAGTTATATTTTCAATTTAAGCTGTTTGGTTTTACCTTTCAATGAAGACTGTTTATTAATAAAATTTGTATATATATAAGGTTACCACATGATCAGATCAGATCAGATCAGTCGCTCAGTCATGTCTGACTCTTTGCAACCCCATGAATCGCAGC
>NW_011495084.1:13810250-13811309 GCF_000754665.1 Bison bison bison | reverse complement strand
TTAAAGTTATCAAGAGCAGCCCTCTCTTGATCTCAAAAGAAAACTTTTCATTATTTATTGATCAAGTTTGCTTCAACAACAACAAACTTGGCTTGATGCAAATAGCAAGCTTCTCTGGGAAGGTGTAAATGATCACAGTTAGGAAATTTTTAGTTTTAGAGAACTTTCTCCAAATGTTTCGGATGCCTCAGGGGAGGTACACACAGTGGTATTGAGCGACACTCACCTTGCAGTAGATCATATGGCACAGGGCTACTCTCAGCCTCATCCCCACATGCTGCATGTGGTAGAAGTACAAGTGGTGCAGAACGGCCCACACGAGCACGCTGGTGCTCAGCCCTGCAGTGTAGCCATAGGCTTTGTGCAAAGTGGCAGAATCATTGGGATGGTAGTAACTAATGGTAGAAAACTAATCATTTTCCCCAAAAATATGGGTTGAACTACTCTGGTGCCTTCCTAAAAGAAAAGAAGAAAAAAAAGTCTTAAATAGAGATGTCAGTTTTTCTTAATACAAGGTTTACTTTTAGCATTAGTAAGTTAAAAATACATTTTGACTAAATGCTACATTCATGGCTAATTTAAAAGAAAAATATGCAGATCCACCATCTCCTGTAAGACAAGCAGCAACAGTTTAACCTTAAGGTAAAATTTTACATTCAAAGATAGTAAAGCCTTAGTACATCATGCTTAGTGCACCGTGGATGCTCAGTAAATGTCACAACCAGGCTCAATACCAACTGAGCCTTAAGATTAATAAGGAAAAAGGTGTCAGAAGAGTAAGAAAACTGCTTCCATATGATCAAGCCTGCTGGCAACCTACCCCTGTCCCCTGTACTCTCAATGTCCCAGCCCAAGAGAAAGTCAACCTGGTTCACATATGGGAGACATGCTATTATCACCTTCTTCATGAATCTTTGGAGAAGGCAATGGCACCCCACTCCAGTGCTCTTGCCTGGAAAATCCCATGGATAGAGAAGCCTGGTAGGCTGCAGTCCATAGGGTCACGAAGAGTCGGACACGACTGAGCAACTTCCCTTTCACTTTTCACTTTCATGCATT
>NW_011495084.1:13809334-13810028 GCF_000754665.1 Bison bison bison | reverse complement strand
GGTGGGTTGGAAGAAATGTTCCCAATCCTCTCTTCCCCAAGGCTAAACTAATTGGCTCAGGGTGCACTGAGGCTTCCATCCTGAGTAAGATTTAGGGAAAGCAAGTTTCTTCCCCAAAGAAAAAGGCAAAGAAACAGCAACACTTACCCACCTTGCCAAACAGCCACTTCACCCCACAACCTACTTTCTCTCTCTAGTCACTTCCTGAAGGTCCCCTTCTCCACAAGGTCCCCTTCCTTCTCCACCATCAAGGAAAGCCAAACACTCAAAGAATCCAAGTCACCAAAAGTAAACACCTTGGCCCTCAACATCATTTCCTTCACAGACTTCTCAAAAGACAACATGCAAAATTTTGGAAATCTTTCAGGAACAGGGCTTTGCCTTTTTGGTAATTCTGCCTTACTAACACAGACAGGGTAAGCAATTGACAAGTTTGCTTTGATAGCTGTCTTCTATCTGTCTGTAGCTGAGGAACCCACACACAAGAGGGAGGGAAGGAGAATCCATAACATTGAACACCAAAATAATTAAGCCTTTTCTGCTGAGCCAGCTAGTGCCTGATCAGGATATTTACCAAAAGATGGTTCAGTTCCTCACATGGGTGTCTCACTAAACCTCAATATTCCTGTCTTGATCTATACACATGCATGCACACACACACGTTCATAGGCTGCACCAACTGCTTCTCTTTCCA
>NW_011495084.1:13805490-13806725 GCF_000754665.1 Bison bison bison | reverse complement strand
TCCATACCATGTGGCATGCAGAGTCTTAGTTCCCTGACCAGGGATCAAATACTGAGGTATCTGCATTGGTGGCATGGAGTCTTAACCACTGGACTGCCAGAGAAGCTTGAGGTAGACATTTCTTGATAGAGTCTTTGGTATTTAGCCTTCTGAAAGCACCTGACATTAGGTTCCACCTCTTGCTTCTTAGGGTAACTTCTTGCATGGCTAGGTTAGATGCTAGAACTTCCACAGTGGGTAGAATTCCTCCTCCACGTTAATGTTTCTTACCCAACTTCCCCATATCTCATTCATGGAAAACACACACACACACACAAATAGAAACAACCTATCAAAGAAAAACGCTTCAGTAAAACATTCATGCCGAAAAGAGTGAGCTTGTAGGAAAAATGAATAGGCAGTTAATCTTTAAAACTGGGGGAAAGGTGACAAAACGTAGAGTTGAGAAAAATCCAGAGATAAGGAGGAAAAGCAGTGAATCTGGGGCAGTCATAGCCATCAGGATTCCAGATATCCTAGCCTTCACTAGTCTTTTACACAGTGGTCTTCATCCTGACTGCACCTTGGCATACCTGAGAGGGGATAAGTGCACTCTGACGCCCGAGGCCCAGTCTCCAGAAACTGGTTTAGATTCAACTGATTAAGGTAGAGCCTGAAGATTCTTCTCCCTGTGGATTCTGGATGCAGAAACTAACCCCATGTAAGCATCTGCTAACTCCACGCTTGCACTGTCATGTCATCTGAGCCTGGAATGGCTATGGACCTGCTCTGAAGGAGTTACGAGGGTCACAAAGAGTTTTAACCAGAGTCCCAGGGCATATTTCATGCTTCTAGAAAAATCCTTCTAAATTTAAGTCCACAGATTATAGTGATAAAATTAAAATTTTTCATTTTGCACAGTAGGAAAAATAAAATGTTTAGAAAAGACATTTTAAAAATATGAATAAAACATGAATTAAAATTAGTCTGAAAAGTTATCTCTAAAAGGAGAAGGAGAATTGGAATAGACCCAACAAGGATATCAGTCTTCTTTAAAAATAGCCTTTTCTTGATTTTGGAATCATGAAAACATTATCAGTTCAGTTCAGTTCAGTCGCTCAGTCGTGTCTGACTCTTTGCGACCCCATGAATCGCAGCACGCCAGGCCTCCCTGTCCATCACCAACTCCCAGACGTTCACCCAGACTCACCTCCATCGAGTCAGTGATGCCATCCAGCCATCTCATCCTCTGTCGT
>NW_011495084.1:13805157-13805345 GCF_000754665.1 Bison bison bison | reverse complement strand
TCTCCAACACCACAGTTCAAAAGCATCAATTCTTCGGGGCTCAGCTTTCTTCACAGTCCGACTTGCACATGCATACATGACCACTGGAAAAAACATAGCCTTGACTAGACGGACGTTTGTTGCCAAAGTAATGTCTCTGCTTTTCAATATGCTATCTAGGTTGGTCATAACTTTTCTTCCAAGGAGTA
>NW_011495084.1:13799274-13802147 GCF_000754665.1 Bison bison bison | reverse complement strand
TCAGGGACCGGGTCGGCCACGTGCGAGTCACGTGACCCCGAACCCATCATGTGCCCTCCTGGGCCTCCAGGTCTTTATTAGTGAAAATACAGGCCTTGCCTTCCTCGGAGGAATCCTGGGACAACTAAATGAGCTACAAAAGCTCAGAGTGCTCTGAAACCACCATAAAAACAAGGGTTTTTCATCACTTTTATTATTAGAAGTCCTGGTAAGAGATATATTCTATTCTTAATGGCAGAGGCTGGTTTCACAAAGGGCTTGGAAAACTCATTGTTGCTCACAGGTGATCACAGTGGAACAAGAACTCTTGAGAAGAGTCACGTGTAAAGCCAAATTTTCTAGACTGTAATTAAACTTTCACTTCTAAAATTTTTAACCATTATGAATGCAATCTTTTAAAAAGAGTCTCCTACTTCCCTGACTACATAAAGAAAATGTATTAGGGGGAGGGTGGAAGAAACAAGTGAAATACTTGAGGGAACTTACGAGGTACAAACTCCAAATTATAAAATAAGTAAAAGGGGACCAGGGACAAAAAATAAATATATAAAATGTTAAAAAAATAAATAAATCATAGGATTAAAATATACAGCATAGGAAATATATTCAATAAGATTGGAATAACTTTGCATGGTGACAGTAACTAAACTTATGTACTGTATAAAATATTAAATCACTAATGATGTATACTAGAAACTAATATAGCATTGTAAGCCAATCATTCTTCAATTAAAAAAATTCTAATTTTACATTAGTAACTTACATATGCTTTGAAAAAGAAAAGAGAATGGATATAAAACCCTAATTTATAACTCAAGGTCATCACTGTGGATATTATCAACACCTAATGGTTAACGCTATGCTCTCAGGAACCAGCAGTGCGCACACAGCACGTCTGCTCGGCAGGTCCCCTTCTGCTTGGCTCAAGGCCCCCTCCTCCTCTCCCACTGTGTGGTCTTCAGTGGTTGCTCTCAGCCCACGGTATCTTTGCCACCAACAGCCACTCCTCAGCCTCCTGGATTGAGCAAAGTGAGGGATACATGGAAGGAACGATTGGGAAATAAATGCAAAGACCACTCAGCTCTTGGGGAACCAGCCGTGAGTTGAGGCACAAAACACTGTGGGATGAAGAGGATTCTGTTTACTTCCTGCCCATCAGCTGAGCTCCAAAGTGAGGATTTACACACACATGTGCTTCCCACAGCCTCCACCTGGACCAGAGACCATCAGCAAAAGTGGCTTCAGATAAAGGCCAAGTGATCAGACAAGGCTGGGCCACTTCAAAGGGTCCTGGGAAGAAGATATAATTCCCGGCCACACCTCCCCTCTCAGGGGAAGGGACTGGGTGAACCCACTCTGGTTCTCTGAGGTCACCCCACTTACACACCAGCAATGGAGACCTCACCTCTCAGAGAGAAGCACTGATGACCTGGGGAGGTGGTCTCTGTGACTCAGGCCCAGGCAGAGGCTTCAGGCTCCTCCTCTCCACCCTGAGGGCCCCGGGCAGGCAGAGACCTGTCCTCCCCACCCACAGTACCCGTGGAGGTGCACACAGGGGCCAGGGGTGCTGGGAGCGCTCCGGCTGTTCTGTTCTAATTAGGGGTGACTGGCAAGTGCTCCACAGCCTGCTACTTGTTTCTCTGAGAGGTAGGGATACTCCTCAGTTCTCATAGGACAGCCCATGGAATTCTCCAGGCCAGAATACTGGAGTGGGTAGCCTTTCCCTTTTTCAGGGTATGTTCCCAACCCCGGGATCGAACCCAGGTCTCCCTCATTGCAGGCAGATTCCTTACCAGCTGAGCTATCAGGGAAGCCATTCTCATAGGACAGAGGTTTTCATATCTCAAAATCCTAAAACCCTAAAAGCCTCACTCTGGACTGTTGTCACCCCACTTTCTCCCACTGGTGCTGCCAGGAGTACCTGCGAGGCCCTACTTGTACTGTGGGTGGAAAGACCATACTGCTTGGGATCATGGATGATCCATGGGGCATTCTGTGCACCTGAGGAATTAAAAGAGGGCCGGAGATCAAAAAGGAAATATGTTTGTGTTTTAGAAAATCCTGGGCTGAGTTTAGATTTCCACCATCTAAAATATAAAGAACAACAAGCAGTATAGATTGATCACAACATGGGAAGTTGCTTCATAAAATCAATTAATAACTAACTAGCACTGCTACTAGTACTAGTAGTACTGCCACACAGATGAACCCCTAAATTTACATCCTCTACTCCCCACTTCTCTGCCATGACCACCCAGCGACCAACCTCCTAAAAGGGCCCAGGGCTCTACCAGTTGTACCTTATGCAGCCCCAGGCCTGGCCTTCCTGGACCCCCAGCAGGAAGTATTACTGGGGCTGGACAACTTTGAAACCAACACTCCCAGCACCACAGTGGGGCAGATTCGCTCTCAGGAAGAACCCCAGATCCTGTGGCCTCTCCCTCTATGTCTGCTTCTCCCATGAGCTGCCACAGCCAAGACCCAAGACTCATATTAGAATGGGATCCATCCAAGGCTTAGTGACCCCACCCAAGGAGCTAATAGCCCAGGACAGTAAGAAAAATCAGCAACTCAGTTCAAACCCAGCCACATGGGCTATGCTTTGAACCCACCTGACTTTAAGACTCTTTAGCATCTGATACCAAAGAGAAACTAGAGAACCAGGGACAGCAGAGAAAGACCTGCTCCTGATATGATCCAACATTAAACCCGGAGGCCACTCATCCAACCAGGCACCTGGCATGAGCCACAGGCAGACACCAAGGCCCCAGAGTTTCCGGACAAGCAGAATTCATGAAAGCTCTGCTGTGTGAGGTCAGGAAATCCTGCACAAACAGGCCACACCAGCTTGCCACCTGTGTATTTCAAACAGA
>NW_011495084.1:13797700-13798097 GCF_000754665.1 Bison bison bison | reverse complement strand
GATCAGTCAGCATTTATACTGAGAACCAGGAACTTTCTAACATAATATAAAATGTCTTTTATTTCAAGGTCATCCTTCCACAATACTGTTTTAATCAGTAAAAAGAAAAATAGTAACCCTTGGAGTCCAGTCCTTGCCCATTCTAAAGATAAATACAACCTCTGAGCTCTATCATGTTTCCTAGAGGGTTTATCCTTAGACCTTAGACTACTGGCCTCTCTCCCTACCTGTCCCGTCCATCTCAGTACTGAGATACATACACCAAAAAGCAGTGCAGAGTATAAAAATCTTTCATCTCCAGAAATGTAAACATTCCACAAATTAAATAGGATTTCCAGTAACACTTTATGATTGCTTTCACTAAAGAGGGTTCCTGTGCATCCTTCTGGGCTCTCTT
>NW_011495084.1:13796595-13796986 GCF_000754665.1 Bison bison bison | reverse complement strand
GTCAGGAGAGGAGTCTCAGAAGAACCCAGAGGAAGGCAAAGCATCCCCAAACCTTTAGCCTCACGTGAAAATTCTCACTCTTCTTCCCCTTCTCCCTGATGTCTGTGCTCACCCTTGCAACTCTTTTCCAAGGTGCTGGAAGCGATCTTCTGGAAGCACTGAGTACATGTCATCTGGTTCTAATTTCCGTTTGTTACCGATTTTAAACAAGGGGTTTAGCCACCTGTTAAACATTAAAAGGAGACTGACATATATCCAAATTACACATCTCTAATTAGAAACCTACATTCATGGACATTGTTAAAAAAAGAATGTAGTATTACTCCACCATTAAAAAGAATACATTTGAATCAGTTCTAATGAGGTGGATAAAACTGGAGCCTATTATACC
>NW_011495084.1:13794282-13796495 GCF_000754665.1 Bison bison bison | reverse complement strand
AATTTAGAAAGATGGTAAAAATAACCCTGTATACGAGACAGCAAAAGAGACACTGATGTATGGAACAGTCTTTTGGACTCTGTGGGAGAGGGAGAGGGTGGGATGATTTGGGAGAATGGCATTGAAACATGTATAATATCATATATGAAATGAGTCCCCAGTCCAGGTTTGATGCACGATACTGGATGCTTGGGGCTGGTGCACTGGGACGACCCAGAGGGATGGTATGGGGAGGGAGGAGGGAGGAGGGTTCGGGATGGGGAACACATGTATACCTGTGGTGGATTTATGTTGATATTTGGCATATCAATACAATGGCAATTGTATACAATAATGGCAATCAATACAATAATCAATACAATACAATCAATACAAAAAACCAATACAATATTGTAAAGTTAAAAAATAAAATAAAATACAATAAAAATTTTAAAAAAATAAATAAAATAAATAAGGGTATATTAAAAAAAAGAAGTCTACATTTTAAATATATAAAGATACAGGGAGAATTTAGACATGTGCTTACACACATACATTCTAGGTATAGGAAAGTCATGCTGGCTTATACATGGTATAACTTAAAAGCAGGCTGTTTGTGGCCTACTGAACATACACTGTACATGTTCTTTAATTATTAAGGAAAAAATATATCTAGAAATGAAAATAAAGTAATGGTTTTTCAGGCAAGCAGAATAGAGCTGCGTGGCCATTGTGGGTAAGGTTGCAGATATGTTTCTGTATTACTGAGGACTTAAATCTTCTGAACTGTATCAGATTCAAGGATGCCTACATGGCGCTAGTGGTAAAGAACCTGTCTGCTAATGCAGGAGATATAAGAGATGCTGGTTTGATCCCTAGGTTGGGAAGATCCCCTGGAGAAGGAAATGGTAACCCATTCCAGTATTCATGCCTGGAAAATACCATGGACAGGGGAGCCTGGTAGGCTACAATCCATGGGGTCTCAAAGAGTCAGATACGACTGAAGTGTCTTAGCACCAGTCAGATTCAAAGCAGTTTCAACCTTGAGGTCAAGATCTCCTTAGATCAGCTGTCAATACAGAGGAGTTTTTACAGGGAATTATCTTATGGACACAACACCCTGAGTCTAACAGGCTCCGGTTCCTGACCTCCTTACAATCCTGTCAGCCTCCCCGCAGCCAGAATGCTCATGTGAGCCTCTTTCTGACCCCAACCTCCTGAAGTCATTCTAAAGATAAGTAACACCTTCTCAACTAAAATGCACAGTTGATTCTTCTTATGTTCCTTCTCGGTATCACTCCCTGGCAGATTCATTTATTTTAAAAAGTAACATTCAGACATCCAAAAGGGCTGGAATTTTACTGACTGTTGGATCTGTCACCTTCAGCCTCAGTTGGGGAATAAATACAGCCCACCAGACATTCAGGGAACTCCACTAACAGCTGATAGCATCACCAACCTACAGTGGTTTAATTCCTCCATGCCCAGGCTTCTGCCCGGGAACGTCAAGGTTGTCCCCACTGCCACCACACCTCTGCAAAGGCCTATGTGTCAGTCAAATCCCTGTCTTCTGGGGGTCCAACCAACTGTTCACTATAAGCCCTCCACCTACAGGCATGGCCAACTCTAGATAGTTATCATGCTTAACGGCTGTGGGAACAGGATCATACCAAACATGGAGGAGTCTGGCTATGCAGCCATTACCCTGGATGAAAGGGCACCACCATGAGCCTAAACATGACTCAAGAAAACCCAAAGACAGTGTGTTAACCCCTGTGGGATGTTTATTCCTTGAGGCCCTTGTGACAAGGGCCACCCACGTTGGGCCATCAACTGTCTCCAAGAAAACTCTACCAGGGGACACTGGGCTATAGGTGGTTCACACCCAGATCAAGGGTATATTCAGATTTTAATTACACTCGCACAACCTGTGAATCAAAGAGGGCCATTCATCTAGTCAGGAGGGGAGCTGGACTGGTACTAGCAGTTGTCTCTCTTGTAGGATCCCTGATGAGCCTAGAACTAGAAACAATTTATAATACCATAACCATAAAAAAAAAGTCAGAGACTGGCCTGGGTAAGTAGAGGACCCAGTTCTAACCTTAGAATGACAAAATCTTACTGGACCCTCTGGCCCACATGACTCTTGACCACTACAAAGCTCTTGTTTACCTGCCGGCTGATCAAGGGGGAACCTGTGCCCCAGCAACCATTTCCTGTTGTTTCTATGTTAA
>NW_011495084.1:13792875-13793739 GCF_000754665.1 Bison bison bison | reverse complement strand
GGGGATCTTCTCAACCCAGGGACGTAACCCAGATATCCTGCATTGCAGCTGGATTCTCTACTCTCTGAGTCACTAGGGAAGCATATATAAAATAGATAAGCAATAAGAACCTACTGTATAGCAGAGGGAACTCTACTCAATACTCTGTAATAACCTTTATACTTTTTTCTTTTTTTAAGAAAAGAATCTTTTTTAAAAAGTAGACATATGTATAATTGATTTACTTTGCTGTTCTGAAACTAACACAACATTATAAATCAACTAAACCCCAATAAAAAAAAAATTAATAGAAAGGCCACTTGGCTAAATACTCAGAACAAGAATGGCCTGACTGAACAAATTTGTGACAGTTCCAAAAGAAGGATTACCAGCTTCCCTGGGCTTCTAAGGCCATTCTTAGAACCCCTACAGTTACTCTCCTTCTCTTGCTCTTTGGTCCACAATTCCTCAATTGTCTCACTAGTTGTATCTCTTACAGAACTGAGACAATCAAGCTGCATATGGTCTTTACCCAGTACTATGGGAAACTGGGACTCTAGCTTGGTAAGAATCAGATTCATTTTGGTTGAATTAGGAAAAATTCTCCTCCTCTAACCCAACATATGACAACACTCATGCTCAGCAGGAAGTGGTATCAGAAGACCAACATTTGCTCCTTAAGAGTCACTCAGAAATGAGGAGCAGTAAAAAGGAAAGGCTCTTGTCCCAGAATTATATCCCTGCCCCTTTCTCAAGTGGAAACCAATTGCTCTTATCTGAGTTTCAGACTGAAGCATAAAAGGAAAGAGAAAAGTAAGAACTGATTAGAACTAGCCAGGACCCAAATGGCAGAAGACTTAACCTCCAGTAGGCATAGAGCATCAT
>NW_011495084.1:13790966-13792775 GCF_000754665.1 Bison bison bison | reverse complement strand
CTAAAAAGGAGTGTTGTCCTAATTTCAGGTCCAAATCACACCCCATTCTTGCATAAGCCACGAATATTCCTCCCTCTCTTAACCTGATTCCCTTCCATTTGCTTCAACCCTCCTATATACACAGTGCCTCAGCCCAAATTGTGCTGAGAGGTTGACTTGCAAACTAAGTCTCCGTTTCTCATTCTTTGGTCACTGAGCAAAGCTTGTGCTCTACCAGTCTCACCATCAGTTTACTTATTGGTTATGGGAATCTGAGTGGAGAAAGAACCTCCCCAGTCATGATAAGGGGTCTCAGCCTGGGCTAGGACCCTGGCACAAGTCTAGATAACCAATTCTGTGACAAGCACAGCAGTTACAAACACAAGACATGTAGACTCCAGAACCAGACTGCCTGGCTTCAGATCCCACTCCACCGCTTACTAGCTGTGTGATGGTAGGTAACTCACTCAACCTCAATGCTTCAGTGTCTCCAGGTGTGAAATAAGAGGCTCCTTCCTCTCCAGCAGGAAAACTGGAAATGGGTGCCAACCAAAATCAAAGTCTCCACCTTCCATTTGTATGGACATACATTTTCAAAATCAATAAGCAGAATGTGCTTTGAGAGTTTCTTGCCCCACCTGAAGTTAAGGAGACATTTGTCTATTTTGCTATTATTTATGGTAACCACACACATATTCCTTCTTCTAGGACCCTCTTTCCTTAAGGGCCATCAAATGTAGCCAAGAGATGCAGCCACATAAGCTGAATACTACCATCAAAACAAGAATAGGAGCTGCCATCACCCTGGGGATCCCCTAAACTATCGCATAAAATAAGTATCAGAATTTGTGGAAAAGATGAATGGGTTAGGGTTGAGAAACACAAGACCTAATAATCACCCAAGTGTGATTAAAATCCAAAGGTTCAGGCCTGCATTTCTGTAGTCCCAGCTATTAGATGAAGACTTCATTTAAGAGCTTCAGCACTCTGCAACATTTTTCATCTGTATGTTTCCTCCCAGCTCAAGGACCCTTCAGTAGTTTCAGGGCCATAGGACTCCTGGGCAGGACCACCTACATCAAGACCATGCACTGCTTGTCTGAGCTAGATATCTGGATAAGACCTCACAGGTTTCAGGGACCCCACCCCCAGGGGTTGGTCCTCAAAGGTGGAAGTGGAGATATTTGCAATAGGGAAAGGGGCTGTGGTCAAATAGACACTCTGCTCCTGGCTGTGTGTCCCAGGAAAAAGGAAAAGGTGTTCCAGAATGGTATTCCCATTCATTTCACAAAAAACAATTGTGTTTTGTATGCACATGAATTTGGCCACAACTAGGTACCAGGACAAACAGTCAACCACACAGGGAGGGTGGCAAGGAGAGAAAGAAAGACACGGTCATAGACAGGGGGAGAGAAGGAGTCCAGGCCAGCTGGAAATCAGATGTTCACCTAAGGAACATGGGGAAAGGTGGGGACATTATTGGAAGATGGCAAAGGGGCAGTGTACTGATTAGATAAAGTTGTTCATAAGCTGCTTGCTTGGGGAGAAAGTTGCAGCTCCTTTCAGAACTGACAGTGAATTGCTGAACGGTTCTGAAGCAGCTCGATAAGGTGGACACTAGGTCCCTGGGTCCTCCTCCCACCCCTACTGCCACCAGTCCTGAGCGCACCCTCTCCTTGTACCTTGGTCCCCAACAGAAGCCAGCAGTGTCAGGCATGCACCCATGGCAGATTGTCACAGCTCAGATGGGGCACTCACCAGACAAACAGACGAGAGCATAAGTTTGCCTTCAGCAGTAGATTGGTCTTCACCTCCAGGGACACGGCCAGC
>NW_011495084.1:13789877-13790709 GCF_000754665.1 Bison bison bison | reverse complement strand
CAGAGGAAACCCTGAGAAAGCTGGCAAAAGGAAACAGCAGCCCACCCTCTGGGCATGCTGCCCTCATCAGGATCAAACAAGGGCACTGTGGGAAGGTTTCCAACTGGAATGGAGCAGGACCCTGTGGGGCCTTCCTGAGATAGACCCTACACCCACCCCATGCCCTCTTCCTGTCTCTTGCTTGTAGAAAAGCTTCGGTCTCCCAGGCCTCCTCTGAGTCACAAAACACTGGCTCAAGGATGACTGGAAGAATGTGAAGATGTAATAAAAAATAATTCATCAATAGATTAGCCATACAGCAGTCACAGAATCTTTATAACAGGATCTGGTGCACATTCCTGAGTTGTTTTGTAGATGCTAAAAAGTCCACCAGGTGGAAGAAGTTAACTGCATGATGACCAGGATAAACTGGAACCTAAAGATTTATGATGATAACCCCTGTTACATCACCTTGCTCCTCAACATCAAGCAGAATAGTGCATGAGCTCATCAAGTACCCTGGACTTTCTCCCTCAGCTTGCCTTTATTTATTAAAAAAAATTTTTTTTATTATTATTTTTTACTTTACAATATTGTATTGGTTTTGCCATACATCAACATGCATCTACCACAGGTGTACACGTGTTCCCCATCCCGAACCCCCCTCCCACCTCCCTCTCCATACCATCCCTCTGGGTCATCCCAGTGCACCAGTCCCAAGCTTCCTGTATCATGCATCAAACCTGGACTGGTGATTCATTTCTTATGTGATATTATACATGTTTTAATGCCATTCTCCCAAATCATCCCACCCTCTCTCTCCCACAGAGTCCAAAAGACTGTTCTATACCTG
>NW_011495084.1:13787900-13788433 GCF_000754665.1 Bison bison bison | reverse complement strand
TTTTTGAGATTAGTTCTCTGTCAGTTGCTTCATTTGCTATTACTTTCTCCCATTCTGAAGGCTGTCTTTTCACCTTGCTTATAGTTTCTTTTGTTTGTACAGAAGCTTTTAATTTTAATTAGGTCCCATTTGTTTATTTTTGCTTTTATTTCCAATATTCTAGGAGGTGGGTCATAGAGGATTCTGCTGTGATGTATGTCAGAGACTGTTTTGCCTATGTTCTCCTATAAGAGTTTTATAGTTTCTGTTCTTATGTTTAGATGTTTAATCATTTTGAGTTTATTTTTGTGTATGGTATTAGAAAGTGTTCTAGTTGCATTCTTTTACAAGTGGTTGATCAGTTTTCCCAGCACCAGGTGTTAAAGAGATTGTCTTTTCTCCATTCTATATTCTTGCCTCCTTTGTCAAATATAAGGTGTCCATAGGTGCATGGGTTGATCTCTGGACTTTCTATTTTGTTCCATTGATCTATATTTCTGTCTTTATGCCAGTACCATACTGTCTTGATGACTGTGGCTTTGTAGTAGAGCCTG
>NW_011495084.1:13787310-13787800 GCF_000754665.1 Bison bison bison | reverse complement strand
TCTCATTATTAGTGTATAGGAATGCAAGGGATTTCTGTGTGTTGATTTTATATCATGCAACTTTACTATATTCATTGATTAGCTCTAGTAATTTTCTGGTGGAGTCTTTAGGGTTTTATTTGTAGAAGATCATGTCATCTGCAAACAGTGAGAGTTTGACTTCTTCTTTTCCAATTTGGATGCCTTTTATTTCTTTTTCTGCTCTGATTACTGTGGCCAAAACTTCTAATACTATATTGAATAGTAGTGGTGAGAGTGGACACCCTTGTCTTGGACCTGTATTTAGGGGAAATGCTTTCAATTTTTCATCATTGAGGATAATGTTTGCTGTGGGTTTGTCATATATAGCTTTTATTATGTTGAGGTATGATCCTTCTATTCCTGCTTTCTGGAGAGTTTTTATCATAAATGCATGTTTAATTTATCAAAGGTCTTTCTCTGCATCTATTGATATAATCATATGGTCTTTTTATTTTTCAATTTTGTTAAT
>NW_011495084.1:13786239-13787210 GCF_000754665.1 Bison bison bison | reverse complement strand
GATGGTGGCCTCATAGAATGAGTTTGGAAGTTCACCTTCCTCTGCAATTTTCTGGAAGAGTTTGAGTAGGATAGGTGTCAGCTCTGCTCTAAATTTTTGGCAGAATTCAGCTGTGAAGCCATCTGGACCTGGGCTTTTATTTGCTGGAAGATTTTTTATTACAGTTTCAATTTCCGTGCTTGTGATGGATCTCTTAAAATTTTCTATTTCTTCCTGGTTCAGTTTTGGAAAGTTGTACTTTTTTAAGAATTTGTCCATTTCTTCCAAGTTGTCCATTTTATTGGCATATAAATGCTGATAGTAGTCTTTTACGATCCTTTGTATTTGTGTGTTGTCTGTTGTGATCTCTCCATTTTCAGTTCGAATTTTATTGATTTGATTTTTCTCCTTTGTTTCTTGATGAGTCTGGCTAATGGTTTGTCAATTTTATTTATCCTTTCAAAGAACCAGCTTTTGGCTTGGTTGATTTTTGCTATTGTCTCTTGTGTTTCTTTTGCATTTATTTCTTCCCTAATTTTTAAGATTTCTTTCCTTCTACTAACCCTGGGTTCTTCATTTCTTCCTTTTCTAGTTGCTTTAGGTGTAAAGTTAGGTTGTTTATTTGACTTTTTTCTTGTTTCTTGAGGTATGCCTGTATTGCTATGAACTTTCCCCTTAGCACTGCTTTTACAGTGTCCCATAGGTTTTGGATTGTTGTGTTTTCATTTTCATTCATTTCTATGCAAAATTGATTTCTTTTTTGATTTCTTCTGTGATTTGTTGGTTATTCAGCAGTGTGTTATTCAGCCTCCATATGTTGGAATTTTTAATATTTTTTCTCCTATAACTGAGATCTAATCTTACTGCATTGTGAT
The DNA here is from genome assembly GCF_000754665.1 of Bison bison bison. Classification (NCBI taxonomy): domain Eukaryota; kingdom Metazoa; phylum Chordata; class Mammalia; order Artiodactyla; family Bovidae; genus Bison; species Bison bison. The sequence continues at coordinate 13,786,356 of NW_011495084.1, read as the reverse complement.
TAGAAAAGATGCTTGGAATGATTTCAACTTTTTTGAATTTACCAAGGCTAGATTTATGGCCCAGGATGTGATCTATCCTGGAGAAGGTTCCATGTGCGCTTGAGAAAAAGGTGAAAT
>NW_011495084.1:13781803-13782460 GCF_000754665.1 Bison bison bison | reverse complement strand
TAAAAGCGGGGAATGAAAAGGAGAGAGACAGACCCAGCCAGTAATCAGTTCCCTAAGTGTCCTCCACCGTCTGGAATACACAGAGATTCAGACAGTTGGGTACAGAAGAGAAGGGGGAGGGAGGAGACAGAGGTGACCTAGTGGAGAGAAAGGAGAGTCCAAAGGGAGAGAGAGCAATCAAGCCAGTGATCTCGCTTCCAAGTAAAAATAGGTAATTAAGATTGGGTTCTTAATGGTTCAAAATTGATAACAAATACCAAAAAGCAAAGATTAAAATTCTAGAGTAGAGGTTGGATTTTCAAAAATACAATATTAGAGAAAAGAAGAAGAAGAAAAAAAAACAAAGTCACAAAAGTTATTAAATATATATATATATATGAAGTATGCTTTAAAAAATAGTTTTTTTGAAAATTAATAGTAGGTTATACAAATGAAAATTAAAGGAGTAATGGAAGACTTAAAAATTAAAAGAAAGTTAAAAAAAGAAAAGAAAAAAGAAGAAAAAAGAAAGAAAGAAAAGAATGATCATAAAAATAGTAAAAATATATCTAGGACTTTCTCTGGTGTTGTTGTGGGCAGTGTGGGGTCAGTTCATTTTTGGATAGTTTCTTGGTCCGGCTTATATTTCTTAAGATCTATAGGCCCCTTCCTATGTAG
>NW_011495084.1:13781239-13781703 GCF_000754665.1 Bison bison bison | reverse complement strand
TTATCCTGTTCCTTTACCTGCTGGGTATTCCTCTGTCTCTTCATCTTGTTTATATTGCTGAGTTTGGGGTGGCCTTTCTCTATTCTGGCAATTTGTGGAGTTTTCTTTATTGTGGGTTTTCCTTGCTGGGGGTGGGGTTGTATTGGTGGCTTGTCAAGATTTCTTGGTTAGGGAAGCTTGTGACGGTGTTCTGGTGGGTGGAGCTGGGTTTCTTCTCTCTGGAGTGCAGTAAAGTGTCTAGCAACGAGTTCTGAGATGTCAATGGATTTGGAGTAACTTTGGGCAGCCTGAATATTGAATCTCAGGGCTGTGTTCCTGTGTTGCTGGAGAATTTGCATGGTATGTCTTTGCTCTGGAACTTGTTGGCCCTTGGGTGGTGCTTGGTTTTCAGTGTAGATATGGAGGCATTTGATGAGCTCCTATTGCTTAATGTTCCCTGGAGTCAGGTGTCCTATGATGTTCTC
>NW_011495084.1:13780431-13781139 GCF_000754665.1 Bison bison bison | reverse complement strand
AGTGTCTCAGCTGCACTGGGCCTGCCCCCGCTCACGGCACATGCACCCTCCCTGCCCACCCAGCTCAGGCTCTAGGTTGCTCCACTGGGAACCATCCGAGGCCGGCTCTGGGCTGCCTGCACCTCCCAGGTCTAAGCCGCTCAGGTTCAGGCACTCGGGTAGTCCTCAGAAGCGCAGACTCTGTTGGGCCTGTGTTTTGTGCCTTTCCCAGCTCCAAGCAGCTTGGTGAATGCAGTCACTGCGACTTATCGCCTCTCCTGTCTCTGCCGCTCAGTTTTCTGGGTGTACAACCAGCGCACCTTCTCAGGCAGATGACTGTCCAGAACCCCAAGAAGTCTTAGTAAGCAAAGAAGCCTGCTTGCAATTTGGTAGATAATGTCTCCTGGGGCTGCAATTGCCCCCTTCCAGCTCTGGCTGCCTGTCACCGGAGGGGGATGGTCTGCAGCCAGCTAGTTTTGTTCCACCCTTTGTTCTATGCATGGGCCTGGCAGTGTCTTAGGGCTTTTCACGTGGTAGCTATCCCACAGTCTGGTTTGCTAGCCCAAATTAGTTTGCTCTGATTACCCTCGGGGGCATTCAGACTGGATCCTTACTCTAAGCAATGCAGCCGCGCCTCCCTGCCCAGCCCCCGCTTGCTAGTGGCGGGCACAGGCGTCTGCGCTGCTTCTCCGCTGGGGGAGTTACTGTTGGGCTCATAATCTGTGGGTT
>NW_011495084.1:13779992-13780331 GCF_000754665.1 Bison bison bison | reverse complement strand
CCACTCCAGTGTTCTTGCCTGGAGAATCCCAGGGATGGGGGAGCCTGGTGGGCTGTAGTCTCTGGGGTCACACAGAGTCAGACACAACTGAAGCGACTTAGCAGCAGCAGCAGCAGCAGCAGCAGCAGCTTCAGTTATGTGAGATGAATATGTCCTGCGGAACTAGGGCATGGCAATGTGGCTACAGTTGACAGTACTGTATTGTGTCTTTTTCATTTGCTGAGAGAGTAGAGCTTAGGGGCTCTGAACATAAAAGAGAGAAAAGAATCTAAATGATTAAGATGTGAAGTAATAGATATATTGACTGGTTTGGTATGATGAGCATTTCACAGTGTATAT
>NW_011495084.1:13778860-13779892 GCF_000754665.1 Bison bison bison | reverse complement strand
TACCTCTTTTGTCTCTTTTTTTGCCTTTTATATTTTTCCTACCTCCTTTCGAAGATAATGGGCTGCTTTTCTGGGTGCCTGATGTCCTCTGCCAGCAATCAGAAGTTGTTTTGTGGATTTTACTCAGCGTTTAAATGTTCTTTTGATGAATTTGTGGGGGAGAAAGTGGTCTCCCCATCCTATTCCTCCACCATCTTATGACCACCATCTCCGTCAGCTTGCCTTTAAAAATCCTCCCCCAAAATCCTCTGGGGAGTTCCAGCCTTCTGAGCATGAACATCCTGTACTCCTTGCTTGACCCTTGCAATGAACCTTTCTCTGCTCAGAACTCCAACTTTTTAGTTTGTTTCACCTCAATGTACACTGGGCACAAGACCTTGGTTTGGCCAATACGAATGAGGAACCAAATATTTGACAAAGGCTAACAACAGGGTTTAGCAGAGATTATGGTTATAGAGCTGCAGGACTTAGAGAAATGAAAGCGAAGATTGGAAAACTTCAAATGATTTCAAAAGGTGAATCCATGCAGTCATTGGAGACCTCCACAACATATGAGATGTCTTGCATCTCACAGGTTACATTTTGGGGGGACTCCTGTGAGCTTTTTGCTGCCCTCTTCCTACAAGGGAAATTTGGGACAGAGAGATTGCCTTATGATATCTTTCATCATGAGCTCAGGGCCTGCCTAGCAGAGTAACAGTGGCATGTGTTACAGAATACAGGTTATGTGCATTTGTGGGGAACTTACTTCATTTTTAACTCAAACAATGCCCTATTCAAGGAGGTGTTATCTCTATTTTACAGATGAGAAAAATGAGGTTCAAAGACAGCACTTCTCCAGGGGCTTCAAATCAGTAAATGATGAATCTTGATTTGGATTCAAGTCCAAGGCCAGTATAACTGTCACACTGGTGGATGGTCAGTGTGTGAAAAGTGCCAAGAATATGCCATCTGAGTGAATCAATGACTGTAGGACTGAGAACAAAATCTTGGGACCTCACTCATAAGTGGAAGTTATCTGTGTAAATGTCT
>NW_011495084.1:13776322-13778008 GCF_000754665.1 Bison bison bison | reverse complement strand
CACTGGAGTGGGTTGCCATTTCCTTCTCCAATGCAGGAAAGTGAAAAGTGAAAGGGAAGTTGCTCAGTCGTGTCGGACCCTCAGCGACCCCATGGACTGCAGCCTTCTAGGCTCCTCCATCCCTGGGATTTTCCAGGCAAGAGTACTGGAGTGGGGTGCCATTGCCTTCTCTGAGTTGTACATCTAAATATATACAATTTTTGATTGTCAATTAGACCTCAATAAAGCTGGAAGAGAAATCAATTTTAAAGAAATCCTTAATGTATTAAAACATTTTTATAACTCAAACATATAACAATGGAAACGTGTTGATTATTTTCTATTGATGGGCATGATGGTGGTTTATTATACTACTTTCTTGATATTTTGTGAATGTTTGAAATTTTCTATTGCAAAAAGGAAGACAGGCTGAAAATTGTCAGTTTTCAATTACCAATCTTCCTGGTGTTAACTGTTTCTCAGATAATGCAATCTACAATCTAAATAATCACTCCTCACCTAATTTCCAGTTGTCGTTGAAATTCTCTACATTTTCCATTCCTATAAATGTTCAACTATTAGTTCTACTTCAAAGATGAAGAAACTGCTTGCTGAAGTTGGGAGTCTGGTGACTTTTCTTGTCACAATTCCCCAGACTGTTCTCTCCACTTCCAACTATCTCAGGACCATAGTTGTCATCTCCAAACTGTCAAATCACTCAGTCCCTTCAGCTTCTGTTGTATTTTTTTAAACTAAGAGTTTTTTGAAACTTCTTAGCATTCTTTTCTGAACATAAACTAATATGATGTTTAGAAGAAATGTTGAAATTCAGTGTTACATTGTTCAGAGAAGAGCGGCTTTAGAGCCAGGGGACCAAATCCTTCACTCATCCTCCTTCCTACAGGGTTACTGTGAGTGAGCCTCAGGATTTGTGAAAACATTTTCTAAAAACTAAAACCTAAAACAGCATACAAATAAAACTTTGTTTGTTTTGAACAGATGTTCAGTGAATGCCTTTCAGGTGCAGGACCACTAGGCCAGACACAGAGCTTACAAACGGGGAAGATTACATAAGACCTCTACCTGCACTTGTTTATTGACCTGAAATGGCTCAATACTACGACTAAAGGAGCAATAACAAGTGATGGAGAGGATGCAGAGAAACCGGAATCCTCATATATGCTGGTGGGAAAGTAAAATGGTACAACCACACAACCCAGTTACCACACAACACAGCAATTCTTCTCAGTTATCTATCCAAGATAAATTAAAACATATGTCCACTTGAAAACTTAGTTACAAATGTTATAACACCATTATGCATAAAAGATAAAGGTGTGAAGGGTGGGAGGAAGAAAGTGTACACCACCTTATGACTGGGTAAATGAAATCTGGAATTACATGCAATAGGATATGATTTGTCAAGATATACACACTGATGTATGCCACCAAGCAGATGAACATTGGATATATTATGCGAGTTAATGAAGGCAGCCATTGACTCTAGCAAGGAGGACAAAGCAATATCTAAGGAGAAATTCAATCTTGTTGGACTTGATTATTCATTTCCAAACAAACCTCTGGGATACATGGTGGAAATCTGTATCTGTGCAAACTAGAAATTATTATATGGTCTACAGAAGGGGTCCTCAACCACTGGTCTGTGGCTTGTTAGGAACTAGGCCACATAGTCGGAGAAGGCAAAGG
>NW_011495084.1:13775079-13776222 GCF_000754665.1 Bison bison bison | reverse complement strand
GAATCCCAGGGACGGGGGAGCCTGGTGGGCTGCCGTCTATGGGGTCGTACAGAGTCAGATATGACTGATGTGACTTAGCAGCAGCAGCAGCAGTGGGAGATAGATGGTAAAAAAGTAAATGTATGAACAAGATACTATTAGGTTTGATGAGGAATATGAAGAACAGGACGTGAGAGTGGCTGGAGATGGCTGGCAAGCCCTGATTTAAACTGGGTGGTCAGGAAGGCTGCTTAGAGGAGAAACTTAGCCAGAACCAGGGAGTCAGTCTTCTGCAAACCTGGGAGCCAAAAAAAAAAAAAATGAAACAAAAGATTAAAAAAAAAACAACCCATGGTATTGGATAAGATAACTTAGGCGAGTGTAGATTTAAAAAAGAAAAAAGGAAAGGGAGAGCTGCTCTTGCATCTGTCAGAGGAGGCAAACTGCCACCCCCGAGACTGGGGAGGCCCACAGGTGAACAGAGGAAGTTGAGGGAACCACCATGGGAACCCACACTTGGGGAGAAAACCAGAGCCATAACCGACAGACTGCTGGAGGCTCAGTGTGAACAATCTGAAGGTAAAAACTCCAGGGGGACCCAGTCAAGAGGGGACTCACAATACTGTGAGATTTATCTCCAGGATCTTCACCAGGATCCTACAGGAAATACCAAGGAAAATCCCCTCAGCCTTCCTGCTGGGAGTGGAGGGATGGGGAGGAACCAATTTGAAATAGACCAGAACACTCAGTTCTCTTAAGAAGGCCCTAAAGGAAAACTAGTACTAACGTCTAACCCTGTAGGGTATTAACTGAGCCCAACTAACTTGGGAGAAGGGAAATACCCAGCTCCAGCCATTCTGTCCAACATAAGAGAAGGGGTGGGGGAGAGAAAAATGAGAAACACTTGTGAGGTTCACAGTCCAGAGGCAGAGGCTCACTGAGGGGCTGAGACCTAATCATGGGATCCACCTGCCCTCACACCTCACCTCCTCTTGACTAAAGCCCTCTTATAGCAGTGCCTTTAATCTAGGACATCGTCTCTGCATTTCAAGAAATGTTACAAAGGCATACCAAAAGGCTAAAAATAAGAAAAATATATTTTTGAAGAGATAAAGCATGCCTCAGAACTAGACATGGCAGTGATGTTGGAATTATTAGACAAGG
>NW_011495084.1:13769160-13771773 GCF_000754665.1 Bison bison bison | reverse complement strand
GCCAGGGAATGGAGCCTGACTCAAGTGATGAGACCTTCATGGGGATGGAGTTTTCCCATAAGGCTGGGTCTCCTGCAGGAGGCAGGTAGAGATTCATGTGAACAGAGTGGAAGGGGACCCTCAGTAAAAACCCAGGTTCAAGAGGGATGGTGTTGCCCTGGGGAGTTCCCTCAAAACAAAGAAAGAAAGTGTAGTTGTTCAGTTGTTTCCGACTCTCTGTGACCCCATAAACTGTAGCCTGCCAAGCTCCTCTGTCTGTGGAAATCTCTAGGTAGGAGTACTGGAGTGGATTACCATTCCCTTTTCCAGGAGCTCTTCCCAACTCGGGGATTGAATCTGGGTCTTCCATATTGCAGGCAGATTCTTTACTATCTGAGCCACAGGGGAAGCCTAGTCTCAATTCTCTAAGTGATTTCCCCTTTATAATATAGGAAAAGACAAATTGTGAAAAACTTTAGCTCTTTCTCTGCTTAGTGAAACAGGTACTGACCCTTTTAAACATATTCTGTTTCTTGAGTTAACTAAGTGAGACCATCCCTGCCCAGTGCAGGGCTGCAGTTCCATAGAGGCTGATGGGACAAGAAGGTGAGATGGGAAGGGGAACAGTCTCCCCACCTCCACTCACTGACCTACTGGGGAGAGAGCATCATCCTGCCAAGTAGACTATGACTCAGAAACTCAGGTCCTGAGAGCAGTCCTCTGAAGGGGATAGAGCAGGAGGTGACGGGGAATTCCCCACAGTAGCAGGGAGCTCTCCTTACTGCACAGTCAGGAACACTAGGGGGAATGAATCTGCAGTCTGTCACTACATCAGCCACCTCAGACATCAGTGGCCTTAAAGCAGTTGTCACTTTTTCATTACTCAGTACAGTTGTGAGGCTGATGAGGCAGAGTTGTTGCTGGCCTCCTGGGCTCACTCACAGGCCTACCCACAGCCGGGGACCCTGCTGGCACTGGGTGTCCAGACAGGCCTCACTTCCACTACGGCCTGAGCTGGGATGGTTAGAGGACCTGGGGTGTCCTTGTTTCTCTCCCCATGTGGCCTCTCATCTCAGACTGCTGACCACTCGGTGGTCAGGGAGGGAGCCTGTGATGGAGTCACCTTCAGGCTTAGGTCTCCTAAAGGATTAGAAGGCAGCAGTGAGCAGGGAAAAGGAGGAGGGGCTGATAGGAGGGCAGAAATTGACTTATAAGAGAGAATAGCAAGACTCTGTGAGGGAGGAGAAAGTATGATACTTTCTAGAAAAACAGGAATAAAGTTAGCTTTGTAACTGCAAGTAATATAAGAAAAGAGGGGAGGTGAGTGTCAGGTCATGCAAGTTCAAGGAGCTAAGGAGTTTTTGTTTGTTTGTTTTTAATCTACCTACTGAAAGGTTGTTGTTGAATCACGTGAATACACCGGGATTCTTGGCCCCCAGAGGAGAAGAATTCAATCCGGGGCCAGAGACAAGGCTTGATCGCTCAGAGCTTTTGTGTAATAAAGTTTTATTAAAGTATAAAGGAGATAGAGAAAGCTTCTGACATAGGCATCAGAAGGGGGCAGAAAGAGTACCCGCTTGCTAGTGTTAACAATGAGCTTATATAATGCAAAGAATGTCTGGAGGTTGTAAAGACCTCATCAGACCTACTCCCATAATTTACATTTTAAGGTAACACTGTCCTCAGGCAAGATACATCCTTGTAAAGACCAGGTCTACTCTTGTAATTTACATTTTAAGATAACAGAAGGTTGAATCCAAAGACTGTCCTTAGGCAGGATACATTATTGTTATATAATCCTAAGGAATGTGGAGAAAGAAAAAAAGTTTGTCTTTTCTTCCTCCTTGAGAATTCCAGACCCCTCTCTCCTTGGGGACCCTTAGACTCCCTATCAATCTGCCTAGGAAATAACTCTCTCACTACTAAGAGTGAGAAACCATTGAAAAGCTTTAAGCAAGGGATGACATGATCTGATGTTCTCTTTAAAGAAACAGCATGATTATGCATTTCAGGTTTTACAGGGGGACTGAAGCAGGCTTTCTCAACCTTAGCACTGTTGACATTTGGACCAGACAAGTCTTTGTTGGTGAGGGGACCTGTACATTGCAGGGTGTGTCACAGAATCCTCGACCTCTATCCACTGGATGCAGTAGTCACCTCCTCCCTCAGTCGTGACAACCAAAAATGTGTCCAGACGTTGTTGGTGAGGTATCCTTGGGGAAGCCAGTTCCTGGTTGAGAAGCACTGGGCTGGAGTGAATGCAGGGTTTCCTCTGTCTTCCGGGAGAGAAATGCTCCTCACCGGGCTTGAGTGGTGGAGGTGGAGCTGAGATGAGCAGGTGGGACTGCAGAGACTGGGAGATGAACCCAGCAGTACTTGCGTGGACAGACCCGTCATGATGATCCAGTTCTCAACCCTCTCTCTGCTTCCCTCCTTAAACATTCCACCTGCTCTGAAAAAAGAATCTGGTCTTGTGTTGGGGATACTCATAGTTGGATGGCAAACTTTCACCCTGTTGTAGTTTGTTGATGCAACACTCATATAGTGTCGAAGTCTGATAAAGGAATTGATTTCTCATGTGGGGTCAAAGTTTGATCAAGGAACTGATTGAAAATCAGCAAGGCAGGGCAAAAA
>NW_011495084.1:13767235-13769060 GCF_000754665.1 Bison bison bison | reverse complement strand
TGATACCACTCTAGTGGCACAAAGCAAAGAGGAACTAAAGAGTCTCTTGATGAGAGTGAAAGACAAGAGTGAAAAAGCTGGCTTGAAACTCAACATTAAAAGAGCTAAAATCATGTTATCTGGTCTCATCATTTTATGGCACATACATGGGGAAAAAGTGGAAGCAGTGATAGATTTTTTTTCTTTGGTTCCAAAATCACTGTGGATGGTGACTGCAGCCATAGTATTAAAAGACACTTGCTGTTTGCAAGGAAAGCTACAGCAAACCTAATAAAATCTAAAGGGAAGATGTAAAAATTCTGGAGATGGATTCACAACAATGTGAATATAATTAATGCCACAGAGTAGTGCATTTAAGAAATGGTTAAAAAGGTTCATTTTACATTATGTATACTTTACTATGTAGGGGAGAGGAAAATTCCTCTTTCTTTTATACTTCTAGGTTCTCTGGATGGAGCCTTGGAAATTCAAATGATGTAAGACAGATGAACAAGAGAAATACAGTTTATTAACCTGTGCAGCACGCACACTTATGGAAAGATCTTCTATCATTTACAGATTGCTATTGTTGTACTTGGACAGTTTTGCAAAATTGCTTCATCTTCAAGAAGATTCATAGAAAAGAGTTTGGATAAAGACAGGTTTCTGATGGTCAGCTTTGTTAGAAATTTTATAAATCTAACAGAAAACCTGATGGCTTCATAAAACTGTTAACAAAAAGGATTCGTTACTGAGTGAACTGGTGAATACGGTTATGATTTTTATAGATTTTGTCTAAAATATTACCAGTTTAAGTTTGCACTTTCCAGCTATAATGAAACCCTTCCCTTCAAGATAATCATGACTTAAAACAATTTGGAAAATTAGACCTATGTAAGTAGAACTAAAATACGTATTTTCTTTCTATCTGATCCCTCCAAAAATTGGAAACTCTTAGGTTCCCAGCAGATGTATCATATAAATAAGGAAGGCCACCTCCTAACATGGACAACTCTTCCACCTCCAGTTGATAATTATATTCCCTGAACAAAGTTTCTCATCTGTAAAGGGGGTACTGAAAAGTAGTATCAATTTCATGGAGTTATTGTTGATGTGAAACTGCTTACTGCAGTTCCCAGAACAGAATAGATGTTCAATAAGTGGGAACTATTACAGCAAGATATTTTACCAGAATATTAAATTGACAGTCCCTTGCTATGGTGTGAATGTTTGTGTAAAAGGAATGAAAATTATATTCTTGAGGTTATAGCTAAGGAGCACTGGTGCTGGTATAAAGAGCACAATTGGCAAGAAAACAGCCAACCACAATTTCCTCCACAAAGAGATGTCAAAACCCAAGTCGGAGGCGAACAAAGGTCTGGGAATGAGAGGCAGAGAGCTGGAGAGGCATGTCCCCAGTGGTCACCATCCCCAAAGTAGGAGGGATACAGGATATGATAGAAACCTCTTCAACTATGGCTCATGCCTTACCTCCTGCTAGAAGGCAGCAGAGTTACCAACTTTGTAGAGGAGACTCCCATGCCATAAACCTGTGTTACGAGTGAAGTAGAAAACCCTGATTTCCCCCTTAGGGTCTGGAAAATTCAGAAAGTGGGAGGCAGCAGGATTATGGAATCTGGAGCCAGGATGAAAGAATGCCATAGAGGGAGGTGAAGCATATGCCGTCAAGCTGGGGAGCAGATGAGAAGCAGTTACACCCTTCCTTTAAAATCCCATGAAGCAAAGTGAAGTGAAAGTCACTCAGTTGGGTCTAACTGTTTGTGACCCCATGGACTATACAGTCCATGAAATTCTCTAGGCCAGAATATTGGAGTGGATAGTCTTT
>NW_011495084.1:13766412-13766892 GCF_000754665.1 Bison bison bison | reverse complement strand
GCCCCCTGCCACACAGTGTGACATTAAAAAAAAAAAAAAAAATAGAAAGAAGGCAGGTTAGTCCCAGGATTGTTTGTTTACTTGTTTTATTTTTGGCCATGCTGGTCTTTTGGTCTTTGTTGCTTTCATGTGGCTTTCTCTAGTTGAGGAGAGCAGGGGCTGCTCTGCATTGTGATGTGTTAGCTTCTCATTGCAGTGACTTCCCTTGCTGTGGACTGCAGGCTCTAGGTATGTGGGCTTCAGTAGTTGCAGCATGGGCACTCAGCAGTTGTGCCACACAGACTTGGATGTTTCACAGCACGTGGAATATTCCCAGACCAGGGATTGAACCTGTGTCCCCTGCATCGGCAGGTGGATTCTTATTCACTGTGCCACCAGGGAACTCCTCCCAGGCTTATTTTTGAATGAGGAAAGTGTAAAGGTCTGGAGAGCAAACTGAGACATGAGGGCAAGGGAGAGAGGGCTCTGGAATGAACTTGC
>NW_011495084.1:13765058-13766299 GCF_000754665.1 Bison bison bison | reverse complement strand
TTGAGCAACTTTCACTTTCTTTCACACTTTCTTTGTAATTTTACATGAGGGCAGTTTCTGGAATGATTTATTTCTTCCCTTTGAAACATTGGATAATGAGCTTCAGTTTTATCTTGATACCACTCTTTTTCTTTCGTTATTATTATGCAATAAGCAAATGAGATACTTTTCCACCCAACAACTGGAGCCAGATAATAAACATGAGTTTGAGGGCTTCCCTGGTGGCTGAGATGGTAAAGAATCTGCCTGCAATGTGCGAGACCTGGGTTTGATCCTTGGGATTGGGAAGGTCCCTTGGAAAAGGAATGACTACCCACCCCCATATTCTTTCCTGGAGAATCCATGGACGGAGAAGCTTGGCAGGCTACAGTCCACGGGGTCACAAAGAGTAGGACATGACTGAACTACTAATACTTTTACTTTCACTTTGAGGAGAGGTAGTAACAGACCAAAGACCTGGAGTGTTTGGGGGGGGGGGGGTGGCTGCAGGTGATATGGAGATCAGGGGCCAACAAAGGTAACTTTTCCTCCCTGTCAGAGTTGTAGGGGATCTGCTTCTGGTGAAATGCTGTGATGTTTGCCTTTGTGTGTGTTAAGTGCCCCACACCCTCGTTTAAAAGTGAGATAAGAAACTAAGCAACACTTCAGACCCTCCTGCCTTTTCCATACTCCCGGTTCTCTGCTTGTCCTCCTGAGGAAAGTCACTCAACTATCAAGGGATAAGATTTTAAACAACAAAGGATATGGCTTAAGAAAGATTTCAGCTCTGAGACAGAACTCTGGGAAGCCTTTAATGAATATGAGAGGAAATCCAAGGGCAAGTAGAAGGGCAGAGGGAATGGAAGGGTGGAGGTGCTGGGAGCAGGGTGGGGGGAGGACTGGCTGTGGGACCAGAGGACACTCATTCATCTCACCTCCTCCCCACCTCTCAGTCACGGGCTCACTCAACAGTCAGGGGGCTGGGGATGGAGACATGACACGCCTTCTCTTACCCTCAGTCACACTCTTCTGGGAAAGTGAGTGAAGAGTTCTCAGAGGTTGAAGGATAAGACTCAGTAATAACCAGTCCTTCTTACCCTGGGAGTGGATGAGAGATTTGGACACTGTAAAATGTGTGATGTCCCTATTTAAGCAGTTTGTTTGGGGGTGCAGAGTAGCAACCATTTATACAAAGAGACACAACACGTGTTTCCCTCAATTTGAGTTTCCATTCACAGCCTTGACCTCAGAGCCTCAGCATA
>NW_011495084.1:13764000-13764958 GCF_000754665.1 Bison bison bison | reverse complement strand
CATCCAGCCAGACATTTTGCATGATGCACTTTGCATAGAAGATAAATACTTCTACTTGATGTACTCCTTTCCCAATTTTGAACCAATTAGTTGTTCCACATCTGGCTCTAACTGTTGCTTCTTGACTCACATACAGGTTTCTTTTTACATAATGAATAATAATTCTCTCTCCTGTGCCTGCCTATTAAGGAAGTATCATGAGGAATGGTGAATTCCTAACCCTAAACCCTGGGAATTCATCTGATCAAAGATCCTGTCCTTAGTTCTTATTTGTTCATATCCTATCATGGCAAGTATGTGTTTAAACTTTTTATTATATAAATTTTCAAACATATCCAAAAGTAGAATAGCACAATGAACTTCCACGAAGCAAGCTTCACCAGTTATTCACACGTTGTCCATCTCATTTCATTAAACTCTCCTCTATTGCAATAGTGCCACCAGTATTTAGCACAACTCCCAGATACATATTTCACCCACTGATACTCCAGTACACATTTCTAAGAGCTAAACACTTGAGAAAGATAAACACAGTACCATCATCCCTTTACTAATCACATGAACATTAATATATATGTGTGTGTACGGATATATATACTCACACTCAGTACAGTATCTCAAGAGCATCTTAAGCAATGGACAGTTGCCTGCTAAACTCTTAATGCTAGGATTTCACTACAGTTTTCTTCAGATCCATCAGCCTTTATAAGCATACACATTTAATTCAACATACAATCCTTTATGTATTGAATCCAAGAGGTTGTTCCAATGATCACTGCTTCCTTTTCTATTTTTTAAATTAAATTTATTTATTTTAATTGGATGCTAATTACAATATTGTATTGGTTTTGCCATGCATTGACATGAATCTGCCACGGGTGTACATGTGTTCCTCATCCTGAACCCCCCTCCCACCTCGCTCCCCATCCCATCCCTCTGGGTCATGCTAAATCATCAC
>NW_011495084.1:13762797-13763900 GCF_000754665.1 Bison bison bison | reverse complement strand
AACTACTTTATAATCAGGTTAGATCTATAATCTCTATCCTTCATTCTCCAGGTTACCAGTGGTGCAGGAAAAGGAAATATAGTGTCCTGGGAGCCCTGAGACCAGCTGCCCAGTGAGGGTCCTTAGCTTCTGCAGGAAATAATACAAGAGCGAGCTGAAGTAGAGTGAAAATGGACTGATTCAGGGAGATATACAGTCCAGAGATAGAATGTGGACTTCCTCAGAAGTTAAGAGTGCTCCCAAAGTATGGGATTATGAGTTTTTATGGGTTGGGTAATTTCATAGGATATCAGGTGGGAGGAATATTCTTGCTATTCTGAGGAAGGGATGGGGAGTATCAGGAACTGGGCCACTGAACACCTTTTGGCCTTATACGGTCAGCCTTGGAACTATCATAGAGCCTGTCATGGTGTGAGGGGAAAGATTTTTAGTGTAATGAAGAAGGTGTAATGAGTTAGAGGTCAGTGACCAGATCATGCTCAACACCATCTTGATTGTAGCTGGTTTGAGCCAGTTTTTATGGGATCCTGTTTTTCTTAGTACCTATGCTCCTGTCCTCATTCTGTTAACAATCATTCCCCCTCCTGTCTCACAAACATAGACACAGTTTCCATAGTGATGAGGCCATCTTGGACCCTTACTCAGGAGTCCACACCTGGTCCTCTTGCACCCAGATGCCTAGACCTTTCCCTTTCCTGTTTAAAGAATTCCCAGTTGTCTTCCTCAAATGAAGGACACCAAGGGCTTCCACTCATTTCAGGAGCAACATCAAACCCCTGCCAAGAGGGATTTACTTTTTGGGTAAAGCAACAACAACAACAAAACAAACAAAATTGATTATTTCTTCAGGCTTAGGGAAGAAATTTGTCTTTTTTATCCTCATTGGATTATCACCACAGGTAACAAAGGAAACAGTCATTAAAGGTAAGGTGGTGCCCTTAATATTCCAGGAGGTCAGGTGCTGATGAAGCTTTCACTAGCAAAGCCTCCAACAATTCCCTGGAGTAAAAGTAGAATCGGGAGTTTCCCAGGTGACTCACTGGTAAAGCATCCACTTACCAATGCCAGAGACAAAGGAGATGCAGGTTTGATCCCTGGTTGAG
>NW_011495084.1:13762262-13762697 GCF_000754665.1 Bison bison bison | reverse complement strand
CCAAAGCATTAATTCTTCACTGCTCAGCTTTCTTTATGGTCCAGCTTTCACATCCATACATGACTACTGGAAAAAACATAGCTTTGACTAGACAGAACTTTGTTGGCAACATAATGTCTCTTCTTTATAATATGCTGTCTAGGTTGGTCATAACTTTTCTTCCAAGGAGCAAGGATCTTTTAATTTCATGGCTGAAGTCACCATCTGCAGTGATTTTGGAGCCCCCCACCGCCCCCTCACCGCCTCGCTGGGGTCCAGTCCCGGTGGATCCAGGGAATTCAAAGCGGGGATGGCATCGGCGAGGATCAGGAAACAATTGCTTAATTAAATGTTAATTAAGGATTTAAAGAGTGGTTAAATAAGGATAGCTCAGTGAGGAAATTCAGTGGAGAAAAGAGGCTGAATAATTCAGCCAGAAGGTGAGAGAAAGAACGA
>NW_011495084.1:13761361-13762162 GCF_000754665.1 Bison bison bison | reverse complement strand
TTCACCAATACAATTTCTAATCAATCTTTTAACTGCTCAAAGGAATATGTATTTAGACAGTTTAGAACAGTTGGGAGGCTGTGAACAATCACATGTGGCTGGAAGAACCTATTCAGGCAGTCTAGAGGACTTCTAAAGGAGTTTGTAGGTTGAAACACTCTTGTAATGCCCAGGAACTTTATCAACTGGAGCTGTAAGTTAACTCTTTTTCAGAGAGAGGTAGTGGGGGACAGCTCCCCATAAAGTCAGAGGTATAGGTGAGAGCACAAATCAGTAAAGTAGGCAGACTCTGGTTTTGGGGATAGATGCTCGAGAATTTCCAGGGGGACTCTTGAGGCTCGATCCCGCCTTTTCGTATGCCGAGCCTCCTTCCTCATGACCTTTGCCATGGGTGGAGTTCCTCATGCTGGCTCCCGGCAACCCCCAAATAAAATCTCTCACTGTTTCCATTGTTTATCCATCTATTGCAATGAAATTGCCATGCGAGTGTATGTTCCTCAGTTCTTTGTCTCGTCACAACAAAGATTTGGAGCAACAGATATTAAAGCCTTGGGCGCATCACAGCTCTCAGGTCTTGGACAAGCCGTGTTATAGCTCTTAGTCAAATCAGTGTTACAGCTCTATTTTATTTAGAAGATAGCAGGAGAATCCATCCTCGAAGCATGAGGGCATGCCAACCCAAAGACTCGAAGAGAAGAGAGTGGAGGAGCACGCAGGGGAGGGAGATAGAGAGAGAGAGAGTGCGAGAGGGAGAGAGAGAGAAAGAGCACACACACGCAGGAGAGAAAGAGAGAAAGTGCT
>NW_011495084.1:13760210-13761237 GCF_000754665.1 Bison bison bison | reverse complement strand
GCATATCAGAGAATCAGCCAGAGTGAGCCCTCAGGGAACACCTCCATGGCACATTCATCCTGGGAGCCTCTTTCACACACACGGGACAGGCTTTCTGCAAATCACAGCAACTGGCTGTTGGCCATGATCGTCCTGAACTTCCCAGTTCTTTTCTCCCTTCTCTCTCCAACTGTCTTCTATTTAAATCATGCAGGTGTCCTTACCCTCCCCCCAAACACCTTAAGTTTATTAGCCACCAAGTCCTAAGTCCAAGGGGAAAAGAGAAGCAAGTGAACACATTCGAGACTTTGAAAAAAGCACCTGGGTGCTTTCAAAGTTAGCCACCAAATACTGAGCCCACCTGTACCCAGGTTCCCAGACAGGTGCTGCTCTTCCAGGCTGAAGGAGGAAGGAGAGGAGAAAGGATCCAATATAAGAGAGCCAGGAGAGGTGGGTCAGGGGAGGGTGTGAGGCTCGGGATGCTCAGGGAGAAGGAGTCCTGCTGGGTAGAGCCATGTCTCACTTGTGACCTGAGAGGAGAGTAAGAGTAAGTCAATAAAAAATTAGTGGTGTGGTGGGGTGTGGTTCCCTTGACAGAAAAAGATGGGTCCAAAGGTCTAGAGCAAAGGAGAGGTTAGTGGATTTGAGAAGCTAAAACAGTTAAGACATGTTGAAGTTCAGGCTAGAGTGAGAGAACATCTGCAGATGAAGCAAGAGAGCAGGCAGGACTTGGGTGGTGGAGGCCTGTCCCTCTGGACAGACTCGAGTCACTCCCACTTCCTCCTATGGACACAGTCTTCTGTTCTAAAGGAGTCCTTCCCCAACTTTTTACATGCCCCATTAGGGTTTTTTCACTGAGTCATTAAAATCCAACCTTCCTCAGCAGATCTGGGACTAGACCTCGAGGAAAACAGGGATAACACTCAGTCCTTCTAATAAGGGGGCCATGTAATTATGTTCTTTTTGAAACACCGAATTTTAACCACAACAAATATATATATATCAGATATAGGAGAAAAAAATTAAAGACTAAAAAAAAAAAAAGAAA
>NW_011495084.1:13758211-13758530 GCF_000754665.1 Bison bison bison | reverse complement strand
GAACTTGCATGAGGCACTGGTAGCAAACCTTAGAACATCTGTCTGCAGAGGCAACAATGTTCTTTTTAAATATAACTGTATCCTCAGTCCCTTGGTTTTTATTGTTCTTATTCAGTCACTTAGTAATGTCCAGTTCTTTGTGACCTTATGAACTGGAGCACACCAGACTCCTCTGACTTCCACTGTCTCCTGGAGTTTGCTGAAATTCATGTCCATTTAGTCAGTGAAGCTATTTAACCATCTCATCCTCTACCACCCACTTCTCCTTTTGCCTTCATTCTTTCCCAGCATCAGGGTCTTTTCCAATGAGATGGCTCTT
>NW_011495084.1:13757139-13758111 GCF_000754665.1 Bison bison bison | reverse complement strand
AAGACAGCTTTTTTAATCTCCTCATTTACTTTAAAGAGACTTTTAGTTCCTCTTCGCTTTCTGTTAACAGGGTAGTGTCATCTTCATATTGATATATCTTCTGGCAATCTTGATTCTAGCTTGTGCTTCTTCCCACCCAACATTTAGTATGATCTATTCTGCATATAAGTTAAATAAGCAGGGTGACTATATACAGCCTTGATGTACTCTTTTCCCAATTTGGTAGCACCATGTCCAGTTCTAACTGTTGCTCTTGACCTGCATACAGATTTCTAAGGAGGCAGGTCAGGTGGTCTGGTATTCCCATCACTTGAAGGATTTTCCACAGTTTTTTTTTTTTTTTGTGATCCACGCAGTCAAAGGCTTTGGTGTAGTCAATAAAGCAGAAGTAGATGTTTTTTTTTGAAATCTCTTGATTTTTCTATGATCCAATGGATGTTGGCATTTTGATCTCTGGTTCCTCTACCTTTTCTAAATCCAGCTTGAACATTTGGAATTTCTCAGTTCATGTACTGATGAGTCCTCACCTGGAGAATGTTGACCATTAATTTGCCAGCATGTGAGATGACTGCAATTGTGCAGTAGTTTGAACATTCTTTGGCATTGTCCTTTCTTTGGGATTGGAATGAAAATTCACTTTTCTAGTCCTATGTCCACACTGAGTTTTCCAAATTTGCTGGCAAATTGAGTACAGCACTTTCACAGCATCATCTTTTAGGATTTGAAATAGTTCAACTGGAATTCTATTACCTCTACTAGCTTCATAGGGATGCTTCCTAAGGTCAACCTGACTTCACATTTTAGGATGTCTGGCTCTAGGTGAGTGATCACACCATCATGGTTATCCAGATCATTAAGATCTGTTTTGCATAATTCTGTGTATTCTTGCCAACTTTTCTTAATATCTTCTGCTTCTGTTAAGTCCATTCCATTTTTTTCCTTATTGCGTCCATTTTTGCATGACATGTTCCC
>NW_011495084.1:13756539-13757039 GCF_000754665.1 Bison bison bison | reverse complement strand
ATATAAAGGACTGTACCTGGAGGAGATAACTGAATATACAGGGATCAGGTGATTCTGCAGGAGCAGGAGGGTGTGTTTCTGTGTGTGGAAGGTGGGGTGAATGAGGGTGAGGCAATGCTAGAGGTCCCACCCCTCTTGCCTGCTGTGAGGCCTTCCTTGCCCCTCACTCCATGGCCTTTCCACCCTCCTCACCTGAATTCCTGGATTCTGCTGCCCCCCTGGTGGTGATTTTCAGTATGGTACAGTTGTCCCTGGAGATTTCATTCAAACCCAGCCTTAGTTTATCACAAACCTGTGAGCAGGATTCCTAAGATGTAGTTTGCTGGGAGGGAAATCCTGGGAAGCATACACAAGGAGCAGCTCGGCAGAAACTTCAGGAGTCATACCTATGCAGGGAAACTCAGGGAGCGCTAGGTCACTGGACAAATGCGAGTCTGGCACATGCTTCTAACTGGAGCCTTCCTGTGCCTGGGGTTTGAGGAAATTGGTCTTACCAGCCA
>NW_011495084.1:13755219-13756439 GCF_000754665.1 Bison bison bison | reverse complement strand
CACATCTATTGTATAATCATAAAGGATTTGACTTAGGTCATACCTGAATGGTCTAATGGTTTTCTCTACTTTCTTCAGTTAAAGTCTGAATTGTTCAATAAAGAACTCATGATCTGAACCACAGTCAGCTCCCGCTCTTGTTTTTGCTGACTGTATAGAACTTCTCCATCTTTGGCTGAAAAGAAGATAATCAATGTGACTTTGGTGTTGACCATCTGGTGATGTCCATGTGTAGAGTCATCTCTTGTGTTTTTTGGAAGTAGGTTTTTGCTATGACCAATGCGTTCTCATGGTTAG
Source organism: Bison bison bison (assembly GCF_000754665.1). Classification (NCBI taxonomy): domain Eukaryota; kingdom Metazoa; phylum Chordata; class Mammalia; order Artiodactyla; family Bovidae; genus Bison; species Bison bison. The sequence continues at coordinate 13,756,142 of NW_011495084.1, read as the reverse complement.
CCTTTGCCCTGCTTCTTTTTGTACCCCAAGACAAAATTTGCCTGTTACTCCAGGTATCTCTTGACTTTCTATTTCTGTATCCCATTTGTATATGATGAAAAGGACATCTTCTTTTGGTATTAGTCCTAGAAGGTTTTGTAGGTTTTCATAGAACCATTCAACTTTAGCTTCTTTGGCATTAGTGGTTGGAGCATAGACTTGGATTAGTGTGATATTGAATGGTTTGCCTTGGGAATGAACAGAGATCATTCTGTTGTTTTTGAGATTGCATCCAAATACTACATTTCAGACTCTTTTGTTGACTATAAGGACTACTCCATTTTTCATAAGGAATTCTTGCCCATAATAATAGAAGTAATGATCATCTGAATTAAATTCAGTCATTCTGGTCTACCTTAGTTCACTGATTCCTAAAATGTCGATGTTCACTCTTGCCATCTCCTGTTTCATCACTTCCACTTTACCTTGATTCATGAACCTAACATTCCAGGTTCCTAAGCAATATTGTTCTTCATAGCATTGGACTTTAATTCCATTACCAGTCACATCCACACCTGGGCATTGTTTTCTCTTGGGTTGTCTCTACATTCTTTCTGGAGTTCTCCACTCTTCACCAGTAGCATATTGAGCAACTACCAATCTAGGGAGTTCATCTTTCAGTGTCACATCTTATTGCCTCCTCGTACTGTTCATGGGATTCTCAAGGCAAGAATACTGAAGTGGTTTGCCATCCCCTTCTCCAGTGGACCACATTTTGTCAGAAATGTGAATGAAAGCAGCTGCCATTTGGGAAGAAATGAGATCCTTTTCCTCCAACAGTGGTTTTCAGTTGGCACCAGGGTGGAATCACCTGTGGGGTTTTAGTAATAAAAAGTGTTGACTCCTGCATCCACCCTCCTTCCCCCCGAGATTCTGATTTAACT
>NW_011495084.1:13753852-13754381 GCF_000754665.1 Bison bison bison | reverse complement strand
CAACCACCCTGCTGTATATTCTGCCCTCCTGTATAGCAAAGATGTGCTTTTACTTAATTACCATGTTTACCTGTAACACAAGCCTAGAGGGTGTTAGGATCCCTATCTCACAGACAAGGAAACAAGCAGAGCTGAAGGAAGTCGCTGAAAATCATAGGACACCTGACTGACAGATTCAGCCTCTGAGCCCAGGGAGGTGGGACCACACAGTATGTCCCTGCTTCTCCCGTGTAGGACCTGGCAGGACCTGGAGTTCTCCCCTGTCCATAGACCTGCTCAGCGGCTTCAGCCTGACTCCCCAAGTGGGCCTGTGAGGTCCCTCCAGGTGCCTGCAGCCCCTTTACTCCTACTGTCCCTGACCTAGGTCCTTCCTTCTGCAGGGCAGCCCCCAAGAGCCCCACGGTTGGCTGGAGGACACCCTTGTCCCGTTCTGGCAGCTTCTCCCTGCAGCCAGCTCCCAGAGGTGGGGTCAGGTCAGGTTGTGAGAAGAATCATGAGAGAGGCAGAAAGGTGTGAGCTCGTGGTCAGC
>NW_011495084.1:13751309-13753345 GCF_000754665.1 Bison bison bison | reverse complement strand
ATCTGGGATCTGAAGATTCTTAGTCAGTAGGACTGGGGTAGAGACAAGATTCCATGTTCTAACAGCCTCCCAGGCCAGCTGATGCTGCTGGTCCACAGGCCACACTTAGAGCAGCAAAGCTTTGGGGAAGGGTGGGCAGAGTTTTTCTGTAAAGGATCAGGAAGTAAATTTCCAGAGTTTGTAGGTCTTATGGTTTCTCCTCAGGAAAACATCTACTGCTTCACTGACTATGCTAAAGCCTTTGACTCTGTAGATCACAACAAACTGGAAAACTTAAAGACCACCTTACCTGTCTCCTGAGAAACCTGTAAGCAGGTTAAGAAGGGACAGTTAGAACTGGGTATGGAACAACCACATGGGTCAAAATTGGGAAAGTAGTATGACCTGTATATTGTCACCCTGCTTACTTAACTTATATGAAAAAGAATGTATGTATTATAACTGAGTCACTGCTATACAGCAGAAATGAAGACAACATCGTAAATCAATGATACGTAAATAAATTTTTAAAGAAACAAGAAAAAAAAGTCAAGGGTGTCAATAGGTTCACTATTAATTATATTTACTCTGGTTACTTGATTAGCCAAGTGTTTGCAAGATTTTTCCGCTTTGAAAATACAATTCTTGCCTAAAGAATTAATCTGAAAAGATACTTTGAATCCATGAAAATGCTGTGTCTCCCCCAACCCCTGAACATTCACTGTATATTCAGACAATGATGAATTTTGTCTGAATTATTTATGACTGGGATGGCTGCTATATGGTACTTTTCTATCAATCTGTCTACATTTGTGAGTTGACTTTCTACTGCAAAAAAGGACTTTCTCTTCCTACTATCTATTTTATGCCTTATAGGAATTGGCATAAAGTCATTGACTTAAAAAAAAATTTCGTGTTGTAAAATGTAGGGTTTAAAAGCCCTCAGTTCCTCTGTTTATTGTTATTTACTTATGACATTTCTAATGTGATAAAATCTCCATCTCAGAGACTCATTTTTTGTCTAGGTAATCTGGAAAATGTAATTTTAAAATGTTTTTCATGTAATGTCCTCCAGAATTAAATATGATAAGCTTTTGGATCAAACACTGGTTTGGAATACCCAAAGCTTCCACCTATTGGGATGGATACTTGTGAGCATGTTTGCTGAGTGAAAGAGAGAATTTAGTCAGAACCATCCAATGTAAACTTCTTGTAGAACATTCCTAGTATGTCTAAGTCTTAACCTTTGTTCTTATTTAAAATATCACACAATCCCAGTTTGACTCCTAAGGCAAGTCAGAAGGTCCTGGAGTACAGATGGAGGTCTCACAGGGCTGGGGCATGCGATTCCTTCTATTAATATTTTTTAGGTCTAAATTCCAAATAAATATATATTTCTCAGAGTTTTCAACACACATTGCTGTTTTAATTTTTGGAAAAAAGAAACACTTTCCTTAGAACATTAGGTTTAAGAAACAAAAGCTCAGTTAATCCACAGTCTGTTTTTAAAGGAAAATTGACAGCTTAAACTTAAAACCTTGTGTTTAAAAAAATTCTGAAAGTTTTAAAGTGGCCTGTTGTGCTTCCAGGGAACCTTCTTCAACATTAGGACCATGCTGCTGATTCAAGAATAGAACTGGTAAAATATATGCACAGTATTGTTTTTAGACTTGGAAAAAAAAAAAAAAAAACCTTAAACTTGAACAGGAATTTAATTATTTCTAACTTTTTAATGCTATTAAAAACATTGATAATATATAGTAGGGCCTTTTGAAAGCCTGTGTGCTCTAATTTTAAGATAATATGATGGTAACAATTAATGAGGATAGGGCTGGAGAGGATAGTACCAATTGACAGATAATCACATATCCAGCATTGTTCAAAAGCAGTCTTTCTCACCTGTCTGGGATTAAATATCAGTTTTATTTAAATTTACATTTTCAGCCCATTGCAACCTAATCAATGATCCACTGAGCACGGCTAGTGTGTAGCTCAGCCACGGGCCCCTCCCCCACCCCACAAGTTCAACCCTCACACTGGTCCCTGGGGTGTTGAGG
>NW_011495084.1:13747190-13749821 GCF_000754665.1 Bison bison bison | reverse complement strand
TCATCAAGAGTTTCCCCCACAGTACACCCTCATCACCTACCTCTGGAGCTGTGATACATGCCCAGGGGGGAAATGGAGATATGCTGTCCTGACCTCCCTTCAGGGACTCATTGTGCAGCAGCTATAAGTGCTGCCAGTGGGAAACTTTAAACCACCAGACCCTCTGGGGGCAGCCTGTGTGCAATGACCCATCTGGGAGGAGGTGTAAAGGCTTGGTCATTGGATGTGTCAGGACAACCCTGAAAGGCCATCGTCACTCCAGACTCCCATGGAGTCAGCTCAGGTCGTCTGTCCAGGGATCCAGCTTGATCCTTCCCTCTGCCTTACCCTGTTTCTTCCCTCTTGATTCCACAGTGTTGACCCCAAGGGCACCCCGATACACATCCTAGCACTAAACTCTATCCGAGTCTGCATCCCAGAGAACCAGCCTGCAACACGTATCAGAAAACATTTCAGTATTTGGGGAGGATTTTTATTGAAAATTACTGGTTACACATGTACTTATAACATTTAGAAACCCCCCAATAACATACAAAATGATAGAAACAAGGACCTTTAGTGTGAATGTAGTTACCTTTGGTTTAAAATTCACAATCTAATGTTGTCTGACCAAATGAAATTAAGTTATATATTAATAACAAAAGACAACTATATGTTGAACCATATGAAAGTGCCATTTTATAGCTTATAAAAAGACTGAATGTTAGCAGTTCCACAGGGTTCAATCTAAAAGAAAAAATTCATTAGCGTCTGAAATTTAGAGAACATTACACTTATGTATAACTCATGGGTAAAAGATATAGTTAACGAATTAAATTAGTAATTAGAAAATACATAATACTATGGCTATTGACGGTGGTGAGTACCATAACTTGTAGGTTGCAGCTCAAGTGGATCTTAGGAAAAAAGTTAGATTTATATACTTATACTAGAAAAATGATGACATTACTGATCTCTTTTCCATTTAAGAATGTAGAGTAAAAACCTCAAAGTTAAGGAAAAGTTGAAGGAAAGAAAGAATGATATGATGAACTAGGGGAAAAAAGAGAGCATCAATCAAGCAAAAAGTTGATTCTTTGAAAACGGGAAAATGTTATGCAAGATTATTTATTGAAAAAAGGCTAAAAGAAAATTAAAAAGCCAAAAGAACACAGTTAGAGATGCTGCAGAGATTAAACATACAAGATATTGTGAATAGATTTATGTCAATCAAGCTCGAAACTCTCAGGAAACAGATTCCTCCTAGAAAAATGAAACTTATCAAAATGACTCTGCAGAAATAACACACTGAAGAGGAAGCACATAATTACCCAAAATTCCCCAGACAATGTGGCTGCACAACGCTGTGACTGTGATTAATGCCACTGGATTGTGTGACTAAAAATGGTTATATGGAAAATTTTATGTTATATATACTTTACCACAATTTGTAATGTAAAAAAATAAAATAAAATCCTCTATCTAAAAGGCAGTCTAGCACACATCTGTCCTTCATTAGCAAATCCCCTAGAAGGGCTCGTATTTTGAGAAAGCATATTTTCTCCTCCTTCTATTTTAGAACATATAATATTGTCCTTCTGTATATTTAACCATATATGCATTTTTTTGTTGTTACTTAAACTATAGTATATTGTATGTTTTTCCTACTAGTGTTCTCTGTAGCATTTTAACCAGAGGTCTTTTGGTGTAAAAATGGATCCTAGTCATGTTAAAGGAAGTGGTGACACAAAACAGCAACTTCACAGAGTCTTCAAGTAAACAAAATCCTGGATATAATTGGAAAGTAATATGTAATTATGGTAACAGCAAAAAACATCTGTGACATCTTTGTCTCAAATCTTAGAAAATGTGTTTGGCTCTGGAGTCTCTCAAGACACAAAACCTGAGAGACAGCTTTTACTGGTGGCCTGCACCTCTAATTTGGATAAGAAAGCAAGTAATATAACATTTAAATAAACATAATACATCCTTTTTCAGGAGCTTGAAATTACTGAGTGAAGTTGGAGAACTAACATCTTGTAATGTGTAGATATTTGTTGCTGGTGTAAAAAACGTACAATATAGTTTATGCAGTGCAAAACCTATTGTAAAAAAAAGCCTTTGGAATAGACATGAACTCATGGTAGAATCACAGTGTTGACTTTAAAATAGTTAAGGCTGAGGGCTGTCCACTGGAAATGTTCATAACCACAAGGTCACTGTGAGAGAGATCTGGTTATCCTTTTGAAGTGCACCTGAGGGAGAAAAAGACAAAAACAACATGTTTAACAGTTTTAAAGTCCTCCTCCTAAAGCAATACATTTCTAGGTTTCCTTCTTCATGTGAAGCAATCATATCACTATTGGAGGCACAGTTTTTAAAAACCAGGGCTGTATTTATTCTATGGAGGAAGCAGCCCCATTAAAACCCTCAACGGGGCTGGGTTTAATGTCAAATAACCTGTAAATCTGCTAGACTGCTGATCATTCTGATTCACAGATATGCTTTATCACTATAGTAAATTGATAAGCAAAATCATTTTATTCCCTGAAATACATTAAAAACAGGGTAACAAAGAGGATAGGAAAACTAGCATCTGAACAGGGTTTGTCATTTTCACACATAAAAGGAGCACAACAGATTTGGATGTTA
>NW_011495084.1:13743685-13744004 GCF_000754665.1 Bison bison bison | reverse complement strand
CAGAGTACATCATGAGAAATGCTGGACTGGAAGCAGCACAAGCTGGAATCAAGATTTCCAGCAGAAATATTAATAACCTCAGATATATAGATGACATCACCCTTATGGCAGAAAGTGAAGAGGAACTAAAAAGCCTCTTGACCAAAGTGAAAGAAAAGAGTGAAACAGTTGGCTTAAATCTCAACATTCAGGAAACGAAGATCATGGCGTCTGGTCCCATCACTTCAGGGCAAATAGATGGGGAAACAGTGGAAACAGTGTCAGACTTTATTTTTGGGGGGCTCCAAAATCCCTGCAGATGGTGACTGCAGCCATGAAA
>NW_011495084.1:13743178-13743585 GCF_000754665.1 Bison bison bison | reverse complement strand
CCAGAACTTACTCAAACTCATGCCCATAAATCGGTGATGCCATCCAACCATCTCATCCTCTGCCATCCCCTTCTCCTCCTGGCTTCAATAATTCCCAGCATCAGGGCCTTTTCAAATGGGTCAGTTCTTCGTATCAAGTGGTGAAAATATTGGAGTTTCACCTTCAGCATCAATCCTTCCAATGAATATTCAGGACTGATCTCCTTTAGGATAGACTGTTTGGATCTCCTTGCTGTACAAGGGACTCTCAAGAATCTTCTCCAACACCACAGTTCAAAAGCATCAATTCTTTGGTGCTCACCTTTCTTTATTGTCCATCTCTCACATCCATACATGACTCCTGGAAAAACCATAGCTTTTACTAGATGGACCTTTGTTTTCAAAGCAATGTCTCTGCTTTTTAATAT
>NW_011495084.1:13738356-13739334 GCF_000754665.1 Bison bison bison | reverse complement strand
TGGGAAAGGCAGAAAAGTATGAAAAATGGAAAACATATCCATAATTTAACATCCAGAGATAAATTTTCAGTGGGGAAGCCAAATCCCACCCTGAGCCATGCATCTTAAGGGGCTAGAACACCAGACCTTCTTTCCCTCCATCTATCTTTCCATCAACCCCAATCCCACTCCCATCTGGTTCCAGAAAGACATACAGATGGCTGCATAATAGTGGCTAAGCCTCTTAAACCAGACCTTGGTTACCACTACACCTCTGTTAGGAAGATACCACGTGACCTGCATGTTACTCACAGAGCCCCTTCCTCACACCACACGCAGTGCTTAGTGCTTCACACATCTCATCTCTGAGAAAGTGTTCTGTAAACCTTCAGGCACCATTCAGACTACAGTGTGAAGGTGTTGTGAGTTCTTAATTTGTCCTGATGACAATTTCATCTTCTAGAATATAGAGGAAGCATGGGGGACAGATGGACCTCATTCTAAATAACAATAATTAGGGAAAAAGTGATAATTTCAGGTAAGAGTTTTCTTTATAGATTATAAAACAGAAGAGACCTACACCTTTCTCTGGAAGATCTATCTAGAATCAAAATATTCCAAGATTTTTCCCCTTAAACTCTCAAATTTCCTGGATATTTCTCAACAGAACTTGTATCACAAATGTGCTGAACACCAATCAAAATGAATGTAAAAGGTCTGCAAAATGATGGTGTTCAGTGCTCCATGAGAATCTCAACTCAGAGTCTGAACATGTGGAAAGTCGAATCCAAAATCTCTGTCTCAGGCACAGGTGTGTGCACACAGAAGGGTTCACACATCCCGACCCCACCCCCAGCACTGCTGCAGATTCTCAGCAGACCTGCCTTCCACCTGCCACATGTTATTAAGACCCAGTCATGAAGCTTCCTCTCTGGTGACTTCTAATTGAAAAGAGCGCAGAGTGCTTGTTCCCAGACCCTTGGCGGAGATCTTGTGAAG
>NW_011495084.1:13736102-13738256 GCF_000754665.1 Bison bison bison | reverse complement strand
ATGTATGAAACGAGATGCCAGTCCAGGTTCAATGCACGATGCTGGATGCTTGGGGCTGGTGCACTGGAACGACCCAGAGGGATGGTATGCGGAGGGAGGAGGGAGGAGGGTTCAGGATGGGGAACACATGTTTTAAGTAATTTTTATTTAATTAAAAAAAAATAAACAACAAAGAATTAGGGAGAAAGTGATAATTTCAGGTAAGAGTTTTCTTTACAGATTACAAACAAAAGAGACCTACACCTTTCTCTGGAAGATCATCCTAGAATCAAAATATTCCAAGATTTTTCCCCTTAAACTTTCAAATTTCCTGGATATTCCTCAACAGAACTTGTATCAAAAATGTGCTGAACACCAATCAGAATGAATGTAAAGGGTCTTCAAAATGAGGGTGTTCAGTGCTCCATGAGAATCCAACTCAAAGTCCAAACATGTGAAAAGTTGAATCCAAAACCTCTGTCTCAAGCACAGGTGTGTCCACACAGAAGGATTCACACATCCCAACCCCACCCGCAGCACTGCTGCAGATTCTCAGCTGACCTGCCTTCTACCTGCCACATGTTGTTAAGACCCAGTCATGAAGCTTCCTCTCTGGAGGCTTCTAATTGAAAAGAGCACAAAGTGCTTGTTCCCAGACCCTTGGTGGAGATCTTGTGAAGAGTAAACCCTGGAGGTGAATTTTAATTACAGCTTCCCACAGCAGGCTCACCTATTTTGCCCTTTTGGCAAGGACAGCAGCCTCCGCCTCACCCAGTTGTTGCACCATCTTGTAAAATAGGCTGTTTCTATTTTGCAGCAAACTATATGGCCGATTATATTCTTCCCATGTCCCTGAATCCAAAACCTGTTAACAGAAGAAAGAAACCCATTAGCACAGAGTATCTCCCAGTAACATAATTCAGACAGTATTTCAAAAGGGGGCAGGTCAGGGAGAATTTGGGTGGTAGGACTGATATTTAAATGGTTTGATTACTCTGTTTTACTAGGGAGACAAAGGTCCAGCCTGACTTTTCATCATTATATGGTCATAGGAAAGGAAGAAAATGAAAATTTTAGAATATGATTACTGGGACTGAACAGTCTGTAACATTTTATATTATGCCCAGGGCATTTGGGGTTGTTATCATTAGTTAGTGCTTTTAGCTCTCAGACTCTGAGCTTTGAGGGCTATTTATACAGATATCCAGAGTTGGAAAATATCTTGATTCAAGAAAATCAGACTGCATTTATCTAAAAAGTAGGTTGACATCATACAAACCACATGGCAATGTCCTCACAACAAATTAATCATCAAGTTGATTTGACAATCTGAGCAATATTTTGGAGGGGAAAAGTAAATGCTTCCGGAATTTCTTTAGGGTCCTGGATAACGTCAGCCCCTATTGGACGGACTAAATGTGAGGCTGAAACTCCATTACTTTGGTCACCTAATGGGAAGAGCTGACTCACTGCAAAAGACCCTGATGCTGGGGAAGACTGAGGCAGGAGGAGAAGGGGACAACAGAGGATGAGATGGTTGGATGGCATCACCAATTCAATTGACATGAGTTTGAGCAAATTCCAGTAAGTAGTGAAGGACAGGGAAGTCTGGAGTGCTGCAGTCCATGGGGTTGCAAAGAGTCGGAAACTGACAGACTGAGAGGCTGAACAATAAGAGGGGCAGAATCCCTTGTCCAAGAGGTTAAGATGCTTCTTGACGTTGGCTGTGGTTGTAGTTTATTATTATGAGAGTGGAAGGCTGGCAAAAAGAGCTGTTATATAAGCAGCTTTTGCAGAATTGCTCTGCACAGAAGGCATTTCTAGAAATGCAGTTTTCTTTTGGGTAAGACTATAAAACCAAATAAGAAATTGAGCTCCAAACTGAAGCAATCACAGCCTGCACAGCACATAGGGCAGCCCAACCTGAACTGCCTAGGATCTGAATCTGTTTTCACAAATTACTTTTATTTGCTTTTTTCTCTTTCTTTGTTAAGCTGCCTGTCTTTCACCCCTTTTATTGCTCATTAATAAACCTGCTAATTGGAAATTGAAAGGGAGAGGAAGGGGCTCTTAAGTTTGCCTTTCTACTTATGCCTTGGTTAATTGTTATGGAGGAGGAAAAAATACCTGAAATAATTGATCCACATAATAGAACTACAAAAAGAGTTCTGATAT
>NW_011495084.1:13735513-13736002 GCF_000754665.1 Bison bison bison | reverse complement strand
CCTGGAGGCGAATTTTAATTACAGCTTCCCGCAGCAGGCTCACCTCTTTTGCCCTTTTGGTGAAGACAGCAGCCTCCGCCTCGCCCAGTTGTTGCACCATCTTGTAAAATAGGCTGTTTCTATCTTGCAGCAAATAATGTAGCTGTCTATGTTCTTTCTGTGTCCCTGAATCCCAAACCTGTTAACAGCAGAAAGAAACCCATGAGCATACAATATCCCCCAGTAACATAACTCAGACAATATTTCAAAAACGGGGAGGTCGGGGAGAATTTGGGTGGTAGGACTGATATTTAAATGGTTTGATTCCCCTGTTTTTCTAGGGAGACAAGGGCCCAGCCCGACCTTTCATCATTATATGGTTATAGAAAAGGAAGAAAATGAAAAGTTTAGAATATGATTACTAGAACAGGACAGTCTGTAGCATTTTATATTCTGCCCAGGGCATTTGGGGTTGTTATCATTAGTCAGTGCTTTTAGCACCCAGACTCT
>NW_011495084.1:13732066-13734271 GCF_000754665.1 Bison bison bison | reverse complement strand
TATTTTAGAATAAATAAACATAAAGCAAATCTAAATTCTCTTTGTGTTCAGAAAAATAGGTATAGTTTTAGATTTTTAACATCCCTTATAAAAATAACGTTGTATCATTTTCCACTGTGTCCCCACCCTTGCTGTAACACTAGTTAAACTATATACTAAATCACACATTCAAATTGGTGTTATAATAATCCCTGAACCCCAGGATCTCTCCAGGAACCCCAACCTTGAATTACTTATCAAGCTCTAGTAGGTTAAGTAAAAAAACATTATGTTGGACAAGTAAGTGACTTACATAAGTTCAATGAAGATGTGTTTATCAAACCTGTTTATGTGCAGATATTCCTGGTAGCTGTCTAGACATAAAAATTAAATGGACCCACTGCAAGATAATGGCAACCCACCCCAGTGTTCTTGCCTAGAGAATCCCAGGGATGGGGGAGCCTAGTGGGCTGCCTTCTATGGGGTCACACAGAGTCGCACACGACTGAAGTGACTTAGACGCAGCAGCAGCAACTGCAAGATAACTTGATCCATTCATGGGCAAGATGCCATCAGTGAAAAAGAGGAATGCAAGGAGAGGTGGGTGAGTGCATGGAGAGGATGGAGTTAAAGCCTGTTAAGAAATGATGATAACAATAGAGATAGAGCCCCACTTATCGACAAGTAGAGTTGCAAGGGGAAGGTCTGTGTCATATCTCTGTTTATGGTCGCCAGGTGATGACACAGGGACAGCTGTCCAAACTTGCATAGTGGGTCCCTCATTGGTAACATGGGTGCCTGTGATTTTCTCAGTGACATGGCAATGTGGCAAGAATTAGCTCAAAATCCTTTCCTAGATCTTGAAATAATAAATTAGTCTCTCACCAGGGGGATGATGAAGGCCGGCTCATGGTCACCTCCACAGTCACTTTCCCAAATCTGCTGCCTTTGCTCATAAGCACTCCCCTCTTAAAGTAATCTCTTCTCCCCAACTGTGCTTTCTACCTCCATATTAATTATTTTCCTTTGAAAAATTGAGTGAAATCTTTTGGAGTTTTTGAAGGAGTTTCCACTTCTGAAATATTCTAATTGCAGCCATGTAGGCTTCTGAAAGAAATGTTCCATGAAGGTGAAAAACAGAACTTAAGTAAAACTCTAGTTAGGTATTATCTGTTTTGTGCTTTCCAAGTGGGGATATTACAATAGTTTCTGGTTTTGATTTCTCTGGGAAAAATTCTACTGAGAAGAGGTTTGTGTTGAGGAAGAAACATAAAGAACATAACATCATAAGACTGACTATAAACAAAAGAGGGGGAATCTGAGTTTCCTGTTCCTGGTTTTGGTTCTTCATCATTCATTTCCAAAGAATTCTCTAACTGCAGACAGTGAAAATGTTGACCACAGACAATACTGTTAATGCAAGTGCAGATTGTCACATGCTTCTTTGTTCATGGTTCTAGGGAGAATTCAGGTGACATGAAGACTGCAGTGGGCAGGAATTGGAGGCAACAGCTGTGCTATTGGCTTTGGAGAAAACAGGTCACAAGCACCCAGCTAATCCTAAAATCTGTAGGAAGAACCCTCTAATGTAGAGACAGTAATGAGTCTTAGGAGAAAAAGGATTTCTAATTTGTCTGTCTTGCTCCACTATTTTGGAGCAAATGAGGACGATTGACTTAGTTGCTGTTATGACTTTTATGCTTAATCATAACTTAGATGCTGTTATGACATCTTTAAGATACTTAAAATTAAGAAAATTTCTTTGGAAAATAAAATTCTGAAATGGTTTAACGAACCAAAACTGGGTAAATCCATTCAGAGAGCCAACACATACACAAAGCTATTAACTGGGTCACAGTTGTTTCCCAACAAGCCTTTTCTCTTGTTCACTTACACTAAGCAAAACCATATCCATTTAATCATTTCAAGATTTTGAATAAAAGTGACAATTTAGAAAATATATAATCTCTAAAGTGAAAGTGTTAGTTGCTCAGTCATGTCTGACTCTTTGTGACCCCATAGACTGTAGCCTGCTAGGTTCCTCCGTCCATGGAATTTTCCGGGCAAGAATACTGGAGTGGGTAGCCTTCCCTTCTGCAGGGGATCTTCCTGATCCAGGGATCAAACCTGGGTCTCTGTCATTGCAGGCAGATTCTTAACAGTCTGAGCCTCCAGGGAAGCCCATAATATGTCAAAGTTTCAGATTAATTATACTCGATCTCTAAG
>NW_011495084.1:13731636-13731966 GCF_000754665.1 Bison bison bison | reverse complement strand
TGAAAAAAAAAAAAAAAGTACAGAACTTAACTTAAAAATAAGGCATTGCTAAAAAATATTAACCATCATCAGAGACTTCAGTAAATCATAGTAGTAATATCAAAGATCGTTGATGTTACAGATCACCAAGCAACTGCACTGATAGTGAAAATGTCTGATATATTGTGAGAATTACCAAAAGGTGATACAGAGACATGGAATAAGCAGATGCTGATGGAAAAATGGTGCCTATAGACTTGCTCAATGCAGGTTTATGACAAGCTCTCAATTTGTAAAAAAATGCAATATCTGGGAAGCACAATAAAACAAGGTATGTCTATAGTTCTAAAG
>NW_011495084.1:13730669-13731536 GCF_000754665.1 Bison bison bison | reverse complement strand
GCATATTCTTAACAGTCTGAGCCACCAAGGAAGCCCATATTATGTCAATATTTCAGACTAATTATACTCGATCTCTAAGATGAAATTTTAGGCAGCTATTAAAACAGTGATATAGAAAATTAATTCATGACATGGGGGATTTTAAGAATATATTGCTGCTATAAAATTCTGCTGATGAAATACTCTGTTTTGCATAAGACTAATTATCAAACTATTAATAGTTCTAATTTTATCCAAATAATATTATACCACTATACAACTGTTACTTTCTGGTGGTGTGTATTTTGTAATCTTCCCTTTATGAGATTTAAAAAAATTTTCTTATTTGTACCTTGCACATTTATTGCCTTTTTGTAACAAAAATATATTTTTATGAGTTAGGCTCTTCATTTTAAAAAACAGAATAAAAGAAAATATCCATCTATTTTTGTGTAGAAGTATTCGTCAGTGCAACAATATGTAATTATTACACCTTAACACTTGCAGTGACAGGACTTTATGGTGACAGCAGTGTTGGTTATGCCCTTCCTTCGTCAGCATCTGTCACTTCCCCAAGCCCCTCCCCCAGGCTAGCAGCCCTCCCTGTGAAGCATCAGGCTTTGCAGAAGATTGACTTGTCTTTATATCCTTAAAGCTTTCAGAACAAACAATCACTTGCTTTCCAGAAAGGAACTGGTACAGGCATCCCTCAGAGCTATTGCGGGTTCAGTTTCAGAACACCAGAATACACTGAATATTGCAGTAAAGTGAGTCACATGAATTTTCTGGTTTTCCAGGGCATATAGAAGTTATGTTTACACTATACTATACCCAAGCATGTGTGCAATAGCATTATGTCTGAAAAAAAAAAAAAAAATAGAGAAATTA
>NW_011495084.1:13729294-13730569 GCF_000754665.1 Bison bison bison | reverse complement strand
TGTCTCTTGGTGCCCTGAGGTCTAATCCTGTTATTCCTACAAGAGGAGTCAGCAACAAAAACTAGCTCAGAATGAGAAGTAAACACAGGGCCAAGCTTACATCTCCTGGTGGGACCTCCTTGTGACACCACTGATGATCTCAACCAGGGAACCTTAAACTGAAGGTCTCCCAACACAGGAGTGGGAAGAGCAGCTCCACGGTGAAGGGTAAGGTCCTTTCTGGAAACAAGGTCATTCATCACAAAGATGACAGGCTCCAAACAGAACCCTTGCCTTTCCCTTCTCCCTCCATCTTCCCCATTCACCCAGATGCTCAGTCTCTGCACCCAGAAACCAGCATCAACTTCTCTCTCTGTCCTCAGATCCCATGTTCAATCCATCACACAGTCCACTTGGCTCCACTTCCATATCTACCTCAAGTCCCACCATCTCACCATTATCCACTGCAGGCACCTTAGACTAAGCCAACAGTCTAGAGAGGGTACATTCTAAGAGAGTGAAGATTGAATCTGGAGAACTGAAAGACCATCAGTTTGGTTTTAGCTGTAAAGGAAGGAGGGAGAACAGAGTGAGACAAAACTAGAAAGTTGGGGAGGGACGGGCAGTGCACTGCTTCATGAAACTACTTTAAATATTTGTTCATAGACATTGACCAAGAGAGAGAAAATTTGAGATTATAGAAATGTATAACCTCCTTACCAGGAGATATTGGTGAGTAAAAGACACTTGATCCTTGGAAGAAAAGTTATGACAAACCTAGACAGTGTATTAAAAAGTAGAGACATTGCTTTGCTGACAAAGGCCCATATAGTCAAAGCTATGGTTTTTCCAGAAATCATGTATGGATGTGAGAGTTGGACCATAAAGAAGGCTGGGTGCCAGTCTAAGAATTGATGCTTTTGAACTGTGGTGCTGAAGAAGACTCTTAAGAGTTTCCTGGACTGCAGGAGATCAAACCAATCAATCCCAAAGGAAATCAACCCTCAATATTCACTGGAAGGACTGATGCTGCAGCTGAAGCCCTAATACTTTGGCCACCTGATGCAAAGAGCCAACTCACTGGAAAAGACCCTGATGATGATAAAGATTGGGAGAAGGAGGAGAAGGGGATGACAGAAGGTGAGATGGTTGGATGGGATCACCGACTCAATCAACATGAGTTTGAGTGAGCTCTGGGAGATAGCAAAAGACAGGGAAGCCTGGCATGCTGCAGTCCATGGGGCTGCAAAGAGTTGGACATGGCTTTAGTGACTGAACAACAAACCAGTAAGTAAA
>NW_011495084.1:13727620-13729194 GCF_000754665.1 Bison bison bison | reverse complement strand
AATACTTTGGCCACCTGATGTGAAGAGCCAACTCACTGGAAAGACCCTGATGATGGGAAAGATTGAGGGCAGGAGGAGAAGGGGATGACAGAGAATGAGATGGTTGGATGGCATCACCGACTCAATGGACATGGGTTTGAGTAGGCTCTGGGAGATAGTGAAGGACAGGGAAGCCTGGCATGCTGCAGTCCATAGGGTCACAAAGAGTCAGACACAACTGAATGACTGAACAACAAACTGACAAGTAAAGCATTTAAAAAAATGAGCATATTTTGATAATAGCAACAAAGCTGACTGGTTCAGACGATATAGATGTTCACATCTGCAGTTCAGGTGCTGAGTGATAACAATTTAGGACTTATCAGGTGACATGTCCTCCATTTCTGTGCTTCTTCAGTTTCCCTAACCAACCACACATTCCAAGGTGACAGTTTTTCTAAGAATTAGATAACAAAAAGAATCTGTTACCATGAATGTCATTAATGCTATAATACCGAAAAACCAAAAATAAATCTTTAGGGTACATTTAGGAACAAAGAATTTAATTGAACATACCTTAACTGAGCTGAGATCAAGCCATCTTTCTGCTGCTATGTCTAAAGCCTGACAAAGGGCTTGAAACAGGTACATTTCACAGCATCATTTATTTATTATGGAAAAATGGTGCTTTGGGGGACAGTCTTTGAAATACAATGTTGAGAGGTAAGAACAACAAAGTGACAGGTAAAAACTAGAAATAAAAGGTTACTTTTCCAATTAGCATTCAAGAACACAAAATGAAGGACTGACACAAAACATTTCTAGAAATTAAGAGTCACTGTTGGGCAATCTTGAATGTCACCCCGTCTTTCATGAAAGTCTGCAGGTAGAGCCTGCTTCCTACTGTGATATCTAGTCCACGTGACCAGACACACTGCTTGGAGCCTAGACGACAGGATGCCCCACTCCTGTCGTCTGCCTCCCCAGAAGGAAGCACGTCCAGCTTGGGGAATGAGACTACAAGCACTGTCTCAATGCTGACAGCCTGGTATCTACTCAGTGCCCCACTGATGATCCCATCTGACAATGCATGTGAAGTAAGGACAGGAGGTAATATTCCAGAAGCTGTCCAAGAAGTCAAAAGAGATGGTACTATTTTCCTTAGACATAAGGAACTGTGGGTATTACTGACCACTCATTAGTGATTATTGCCTGTTTTGTATGGACCATCAAAATACCTTAAAGTATCTTGCATTCCCTGAGATTATTTGCCGCCAAATTTTTTCCTTTGAGGAATGCTTTTCTTATGTTATAAAGCTACATTCCATTTCTCATTTATTAAAACTGAGCAAGCAATAGAGGGAAAGGACAAGGAAAGAGATAAAATGAAAAAGAGAGAGAAAAGGAATAGATGGAGGAAGGAAATAAAGTTAAGGAAGGAAATATTAAATTACTAAGGAAGAAAGAGCCAACCAAACCTGGAAAGGAAGATACTAGACAGAAATCCAGAGACCAAAGCCTGGAGCCTACCATGTGTAAAGAAAAGAGCTATTGTTAAGAGACTTTCTGGTTGTTTAGTCTCTCATCCCTGATTT
>NW_011495084.1:13726601-13727094 GCF_000754665.1 Bison bison bison | reverse complement strand
TTTCTCACTAGGCTTTTTCTTCTCATGGACTCCTGAGAAATTCTACAACTTTAGCCATCAACCTCCTGGCAGTCTAAATTAGAGCCAAATTTTTTGATAAGAGAATCCAAAAATGCTGAAATTACTATAATACAGTGAAAATGATGGCATTCTGCCCTACTAAAATATGGAGCTATAACTTAGGTTTGAAATATTTTAATGGTTAGTGATCATAAAAAAATGGCAATTCAAATAAACTTTTAATATGAAAATATAAGATTATTGGGTATATTATTTAATAGTGCATTCTAAAAGTATAGTTAAATACTTGAGTAATTTTCAGGAATGAGAGAAAAAACTAAAAGAAAAATTAATGGACGTTCCTATCAAATTTTACATGGAAGGATACATTTAAAATTTGAATATAAATGGAAACAACTAAAATGGAGATGGTCTTACCAGTATCAATTCACAGTCAATAACGGTGCTCAACCTGTGTGCAATGGTCAGCACA
>NW_011495084.1:13725818-13726501 GCF_000754665.1 Bison bison bison | reverse complement strand
TAAAACATTTTAAAAATGAATGTATTTTGATAATATTAAGAAAGCTGACTGGTTGAGAGGGTATAGATGTTCACATCTGCAGATCAGGTGCTGAGTGATAACACTTTAGGACTGACCAGGCGACATATCTTCCAAATTCTGCCTTCTTCAGTTTCCCTAACCAACCACACATTTCAAGCTGACAGTACTTCTAAGAATTAAATAATAAAAAGAATCTGTTACCATGAATGTCATTAATGCTGTAATACCAAAAACCAAAAATAAGTATTCAGGGTACATATAGGAACAAAGAATTTAATTGAAAAGACCCTTAACAGCTGGAGATCAAGCCATCTTTCTGCTGTTATTTCTAAAGCCTGACAAAGGGCTTGAAACAGGTACATTTCACAGCATCATTTATTTGTTATGGAAAAATGGACAGTCTTTGAAACACAATGTTGAGAGGTAAGACCAACAAAGTGACAGGTAAAAACTTGTATACCTGTGGCAGATTCACGTTGATGTATGGCAAAACTAATACAATATTGTAAAGTAATTAACCTCCAATTAAAATAAATAAATTTATATTTTAAAAAAATTAAAAGTAAATAAATAAAAATAAATGGAAAAAAAAAAGGTTACTTTTCCAATCAGCATTCAAGAACACAAAATGAAGGACTAAGGATGCCTGACACAAAACATTT
>NW_011495084.1:13724147-13725718 GCF_000754665.1 Bison bison bison | reverse complement strand
ATGTACTACCTGATTCTGCTACTAGCATCACCTCAGCATTGGGACCTGACTCCAGCTTCCAGCTATTAGCACATGGAGAACCAGCCCCATCCTGCTCCCTTACAAATATGGCCAGCAACCGGGCAGTGACCTCTCCTCAGAGGTCCGAGCATCAATTCTTCGGGGCCTCTCTTCCTAGTTCTCAGGTCTGGAGATCTATCCGAGGATATGGTAGCTGCTTTCTAAAATCATTACCCCAGTGATTCTAGCCCTCTAATCTCTATGTAATACATTTCTTATATTAAATCCTTTCAGTTAAAAAATACTGTTTTTCTCATCAGGCCGTTTCTTCTCATGGACTCCCGAGACATTCTACAACTTTAGCCATCAACTTCCCAGCAGTCTAAGTTCGAGCTATTTTTTTTTTTTTTGATAAGGGAATCCAAAAATGCTGAAACAACTATGACACAGTGAAAATGACTGTGTTCTACTCCACTAAAATATGGAGCTATAACTTGGGTTTGGAATATTTTAAGTTGGCCATCATAAATAAATGACAACTCAAACTTTTAATATGAAGATATAAGATTATTGGATATATTATTTAACAGTACATTCTCAAAGTATAGTTAAGTACTTGAGTAATTTTCAGGAATGAGAGAAGAAAGTAAGAGAAACATTAATGGAGGTTCCTATCAAATTTTACAAGGAAGGATACATTGAAAATTGAACATAAATGGAAATAGCTAAAATGGTGAGGGTCTTACCATTATCCATTCACAGTCAATAATGTTGCTCAACCTGTGTGCAATGGTCAGCACAGTGCACTGGGCAAATCTCTCATGAATTCTTTTTTGTATGAACTCATTAGTTCTAGAAACAAAGAATTTGATTTAATTCAGTAAAGACAGGAAAAGCAGACTTAAGACCTAAAAATATCCTATGATATTTTTACAATGTTTTTAAAAATCAATACTTTAACATATAGTCTTGTTCCTAAATAAGTATAAAAAGTCTACTTAGAAATTTACTATTTTTCATAAAATGATGGAAAATTAGTCTTCCCTCCAAACTGCTTGAAACTATCAGGAGCTGGATTTAAGAATTCAGCTCTTTTATGATGCCTCATAACAACATTGACACCATATAACATGTCTTGGTTTTATCCTTTGTTTTCTGGAATTAATATTACCAACAGATATCCATGAGGCCAAGCGAGCAGTTAGAAACATTTTGAAGATTCACTAAATGTTTTCCATTTACCACATTTACAAGTCAGATTCAAGATTTCCTGGGGCTCAGCTCCATACCTTGGATCCACGTATGATGTGGCTTTGTCAAGAATCAATATCTGATTCTTCCTGAGAATAGTCCTGGCAAGGCACACCAGTTGTTTCTGACCAACACTCATGTTCAAGCCAGATTCTGCTAATTCAGTATTCATTTTAGCAGGAAGACTTTTGACAGATTCTTTAAGTTGTACCTGTGGATAGAAAAGAATGACATTTTTCTAAGCAAACTGTTACTGAAGTAGACAAGCCTCTTAGACACTAGAGCTTTGACATCCTCAGGACTTCTTACGTATCTTACAT
>NW_011495084.1:13722723-13724047 GCF_000754665.1 Bison bison bison | reverse complement strand
TATAGATATAGGTTGCTGTTGTTCAGTCACTGAGTTGTGTCCAACACTTTGCAACCTCATGGACAGCAGCACACCAGGGTTCCTTGCCCTTCACTATCGCTTGGAGTTTGCTCAAACTCATGTCCATTAAGTCAGCGATGCCATCCAACCATCTTGTCCTCTTTTGTACCCTTCTCCACCTGATTCCATCTTTTCCAGCATCAGGGTGTTTTCCAATGAGTCATCTCTTCACATCAGGCGGCCAATGTCCTGGAGCTTCAGCTTCATCATCAGTCCTTCCAAGGAAAATTCAGGGTTGATTTCCTTTAGGACTGACTTTCCTTATCTGCTTGTGTTCCAAGGGACTCACAACAATCTTCTCCAGAATCGCAGTTCAAAAGCATCAGTTCTTCAGCGCTCAGCCTTATTTATGGTCCAACTTTCACACTGGTACATGACTGCTGGGAAAACCATAGGTTTGACTACATAGACTTTGTTGGCAAAGTGATGTCTCTGCTTTCTAATATTCTGTATAGGTTTGTTATAACTCCTTTTTCCAGGAGCAAGCATCTTTTAATTTCATGGCTGCAGTCACCATCTGCAGTGATTTTGGAAATAAAGTCTGTCATTTTTTCCACTATTTCCCCATATATTGCAATGAAGTGTGAGACAGAATGCCATGATCTTAGTTTCTTGAATGTTGAGCTTTAAGCCAGCTTTTTCACACTCTTCTTTCACTTTTATCAAGAAGGTCTTTAGTTCCTCTTCACTTTCTACCATTAGGGTGGTGTCAGCTGCATATCTGACATCATTGACATTTCTCTCAGCAATCTTGATGCCAGCTTCATCCAGCCCAGCATTTCACATGATGTACTCTACATATAAGTCAAATAAGCAGGGTGACAATATAGAAGCTTGATGTACTCCTTTCCCAATTTGGAACCAGTCCAAATTGTTGCTTTGGAACCAATGTTCCCTGTCTGGTTCTAACTGTTGCTTCTTGACCTGCATACAGGTTTTGCAGGAGGCAAGTACGGTGATCTGGTATTCCTATTTCTTTAAGAATTTTCCACAGTTTGTTGTGATCCACACAGTCAAAGGCTATAGTGTAGTCAATGAAAAAGACATTTTTCTGGAATTCTCTTGCTTTTTCGATGATCCAATGAATGTTGGCAATTTGATCTCCAGTTTCTCTGGCTTTTCTAAATCCAGTTTGCACATTTGGAAGTTCTTGGTTCATATACAGTTGAAGCCTAGCATGAAGGATTTTGAGCATTACCTTGCTAGCATGGGAAATGAATGCAATTGTGTGGTAATTTGAACATTTTTTGGCACTGCCCTTCTA
>NW_011495084.1:13721325-13722623 GCF_000754665.1 Bison bison bison | reverse complement strand
AGGTCTTGTAGGTCTTCATCGAACTGTTCAACTTCAGCTTTTTTAGCATTAGTGGTTGGGGCATAGACTTGGATTACTGTGATACTGAATGGTTTCCCTTGGAAATGAACTGAGATCATTCTGTCATTTTTGCGATTGCACCAAAATACCGCGTTTTAGACTTTTGTTGAATATTATTTTTCCAGCCAAACAAAAATAAATTGGAGACTTGAAGCCAGGGAGCCTGGGCATAAGTCTTGCCTGGCTGTGCCAACTGGGCAAGTTTCCTGAACCTACTCTAACTTATCTTCCTAAACTCTAAGTAAGACTATAATATCATAATTATAAAGGTGTGTACCTCTTAAGATTGTTAAGAATATTAAATGTGTCAGTGCATGTAGAATTTGTAACAGATCAATATATATTGCCCATTATTAATAATGCTATCAGCTCACCCTTCCTCAAGTTCTGCTTAACTTTTCTCCTTTGCATGTATCAGCACTGAGATTTTGTTACATATGTACATTTTGTTACATATGATTGGCTTGATTTTCAACTTCTCCAGGAGAATTTCAGCTCCAGAAGGACAGACATTTTATCTCTTGATGATTGTGACAGCCTCAGAATCTGCAGCATTGCCTAACAAGCTCTTAGTAGATATTTGTTGGCTGGATGAAGGTGGGCTTCCCTGGTGGCTCAGTGGTAAAGAATCCACCTGCCAAACAGGAGACTTGGGCTTGATTCTGGGTGAGATCCCCTGGCTAAGGAAATCGCAATCCACTCCAGTATTCTAACACTGTTTCCTTAGTAAGTGTAATTGTAAAAAGGATATATTCTTATAACAATTAACTGACTCCAAGATATCATATCACACTTTAAACAAAGGAAAGCACTGAAAAAGTTATAATTTAAGGAAAATAGAACAAATAATAACTATTCAAACTATACATCTCTGTGAACTTGGGAAAATAATAGAATATAGCAAAACTGAAAAAAATAAACTGGACTCATAAGGCACCCTGTCTCCATCATTGCTATGTGCACTCTGTGTAGTAGGTGCTGACGCCTCTCACATGAGGTGAACAAAGATGTCAGGTGCTTTCCAAATTTTGTGGAACTTTATTACTTTTCAAAGAGAAAATCTGATGTGGGCCAGAAGGAGACACTGAAATGCAATCAACAGATGGGGAAGAGCTTTTACTAGAGCAGGGCCAGCAGTAAAGGAAGTTCACCTAACACAAGGCCCAGGGAAATGGACATGTGACCTGTTGCCACCTCAAGGACTGAACCACGTGGTTCCTGATGCATCGGCTGCTGAC
>NW_011495084.1:13720500-13721225 GCF_000754665.1 Bison bison bison | reverse complement strand
TCTAGTCCCTTAAATCTATTTCTCACTTCTACTGTATAATTGTAAGGGATTTGATTTAGGTCATACCTGAATGGTCTAGTGGTTTTCCCTACTTTCTTCAATTTAAGTCTGAATTTGGCAATAAGGAGTTTATGATCTGAGCCATAGTCAGCTCCCAGTCTTATTTTTCCTGACTGTTTAGAGCTTCTCCATCTTTGTCTGCAAAGTATATAACCAATCTGATTTTGGTGTTGGCCATATGGTGATGTCCATGTGCAGAGTCTTCTCTTGTGTTGCTGGAAGAGGGTGTTTGCTATGATCAGTGTGTTCTCTTGGCAAAACTCTATTAGCCTTTGCCTTGCTTCATTCTGTACTCCAAGGCCAAATTTGACTGATACTCCAGGTGTTTCTTGACTTCCTACTTTTGCATTCCAGTCCTCTCTAATGAAACGGACATGTTTTTTGGGTGTTAGTTCTAACAGTTCTTGTAGGTCTTCATAGAACCATTCAAATTCAGCTTCTTCAGCATTACTGGTCAGAGCATAGACTTGGATTATCATGATATTGAATGGTTTGCCTTGGAAATGAACAGAGATCATTCTGTCGTTTTTGAGATTACATTCTCGTATTTCATTTCAGTCTCTTTTGTTGACTATGATGACTACTCCATTTCTTTGAAGGGATTCTTGCCCACAGTAGTAGATATAATGGTCATCTGAGTTAAATTCACCCATTCCAGTCCATTT
>NW_011495084.1:13719054-13719268 GCF_000754665.1 Bison bison bison | reverse complement strand
TTCATTTTGTACTCCAAGGCCAAACTTGCCTGTTACTCCATGTATCTCTTGACTTCCTACTTTTGCATTTCAGTCCCCTATGATGAAGAAGGCATCTTTTTTGGTTTTAGTTCTAGAAGGTCTTGTAGGTCTTCATCGAACTGTTCAACTTCAGCTTTTTTGGCATTAGTGGTTGGGGCATAGACTTGGATTACTGTGATACCGAATGGTTTGC
>NW_011495084.1:13717152-13717557 GCF_000754665.1 Bison bison bison | reverse complement strand
ACAAAGGTTCGTCTATTCAAGGCTATGGTTTTTCCTGTGGTCATGTATGGATGTGAGAGTTGGACTGTGAAGAAGGCTGAGCGCAGAAGAATTGATGGTTTTGAACTGTGGTGTTGGAGAAGACTCTTGCGGGTCCCTTGGACTGCAAGGAGATCCAACCAGTCCATTCTAAAGAATATCAGTCCTGGGTATTCTTTGGAAGGAATGAAGCTAAAGCTGAAACTCCAGTTTTAGCTGGAGTTTGGCCACCTCATGTGAACCGACTCATTGGAAAAGACTCTGATGCTGGGAGGGATTGGGGGCAGGAGGAGAAAGGGACAACAGAGGATATGATGCCTGGACAGCATCACTGACTCTATGGACATGAGTTTGGGTGAACTCCGGGAGTTGGTGATGGACAGGGAG
>NW_011495084.1:13710510-13717052 GCF_000754665.1 Bison bison bison | reverse complement strand
CTGAACAAATAAGATCTTTATGACCCATATAATCATGATGGTGTGATCACTCACCTAGAGCCAGACATCCTGGAATGTGAAGTCAAGTGGGTCTTAGAAAGCATCACTACGAACAAAGCTAGTGGAGGTGATGGATTTCCAGTTGAGCTATTTCAAATCCTGAAAGATGATGCTGTGAAAGTGCTGCATTCAGTATGCCAGCAAATTTGGAAAACTCAGCAGTGGCCACAAGACTGGAAAAGATCAGTTTTCACTCTAATCCCAAAGTAAGGCAATGCCAAAGAATGCTCAAACTACCACACAATTGCACTCATCTCACATGCTAGTAAAGTAATGCTCAAAAGTCTCCAAGCCAGACTTCAGCAGTACGTGAACTGCAAACTTCCTGATGTTCAAGCTGGTTTTAGAAAAGGCAGAGGAACCAGAGACCAAATTCTGAACATCTGCTGGATCATGGAAAAAGCAAGAGAGTTCCAGAAAAACATCTATTTCTGTTTATTGACTATGCCAAAGCCTTTGACTGTGTGGATCACAATAATAAACTGTGGAAAATTCTGAAAGAGATGGGAATACCAGACCACCTGACCTGCCTCTTGAGAAACCTATATGCAGGTCAGGAAGCAACAGTTAGAACTGGACATGGAACAACAGACTGATTCCATATAGGGAAAGGAGTACATCAAGAATGTACATTGTCAGGCTGTTTAATTAACTTATATGCAGAGTACATCATGAGAAATGCTGGACTGGAAGAAACACAAGCTGGAATCAAGACTGCTGTGAGAAATATCAGTAACCTCGGATATGCAGATGACACCACCCTTATGGCAGAAAGTGAAGAGGAACTAAAAAGCCTCTTGATGAAGGTGAAAGAGGAGAGTGGAAAAGTGGGCTTAAAGCTCAACATTCAGAAAACAAAGATCATGGCATCTGGTGCCATCACTTCGTGGGAAATAGATGGGTAAATAGTGGATACAGTGTCAGACTTTATTTTTTTTGGCTCCAAAATCACTGCAGATGGTGACTGCAGCCATGAAATTAAAAGACGCTTACTCCTTGGAAGGAAAGTTATGACCAACCTAGATAGCATATTCAAAAACAGAGACATTACTTTTCTAACAAAAGTTCTTCTAGTCAAGGCTATGGTTTTTCCAGTGGTCATGTACTGATGTGAGAGTTGGACTGTGAAGAAAGCTGAACACTGAAGAATTGATGTGTTTAAACTGTGGTGTTGGAGACTTTTGAGAGTCCCTTGGACTGCAAGGAGATCCAACCAGTCCATTCCAAAGAATATCAGTCCTGGGTTTTCTTTGGAAGGATTGATGCTAAAGCTGAAATTCCAGTACTTTGGCTACCTCATGCGAACAGACTCATTGGAAAAGACTCTGATCCTGGGAAGGATTGGGGGCAGGAGGAGGAGGGGACGACAGAGGATGTGATGCCTGGACGGCATCACTGACTCTATGGACATGAATTTGGGTGAACTCCGGGAGTTGGTGATGGACAGGAAGGCCTGGCGTCTGCAATTCCATGCTGCAATTCATGGGGTTGCAAGGAGTCAGACACGACTGAACGACTGAACTGAACTGAGCTGAAGAATCGATGCTTTTGAACTGGGCCTGGAGAACACTATTCAGAGTCCCTTGGAAAACAAGGAGATCAAACTAGTCAGTCTTAAAGGAAATCAACCCTGAATATTCTCTGGAAAGGCTGATGCTCAAATTCCAATATTTTGGCCACCTGATGCAAACAGTTGACTCTTTGGAAAAGACTCTGATGCTGGGAAACATTGAAGGCAAAAGGAGAAGAGGAATCAGACGATCAGATGCCTGGATGGCATCATCGACTCAGTGGACACGAACTTGGGCAAACTCCAGGAGATTGTGAGGGACAGGGAAGCCTGGTGTGCTGTAATCCATGGGGTCACAAAGAGTCAGAGGTGACTTAGCAACTGAACAACAATAACTTAGAATGATAAATCACCCCTTTATCCAGATCGTCTAGGAATGATTTCTTTATCACATTTCTATGTTTTTCAATGAATGATTTGGTAAGTTTTCTTTTAAAATAGTCATAAGGAATCAATTCCTAGAGAAGCATAATAATGGGATGATTTCTTTAAGTGATATCACCAAAATTAACAGGGTTAATTCCAGAAGCAATACATGGAAATCACACACTTCACTTCGTGAAATAAACTCACATTTCTTTCTTTTATAGAAAATTCCAAATGTAGTTTAAATAGAAGTAGATCTTAGCATTATCTACTACTTTAGAATTTTTATAATTTAGATTGCCTCTCTGTCCATGGAACAATGTGTTCTAAAATTCTAGAGTAATGCTACCTGTGAATCTGTGAAAAAAGGTCTCAATCTGGGAAACAAATAGAAAAATAATTTACCAGTACTTCCTGTTTTTTTCTTTTTTAAGATGTGTCCCAATTTCACCATTAAATTTGTCCTATGAATTCAAGAATAATGGATCATCCTAGCGTTCTTTGCTTTTAATGGTTAAATGCTCTACACACCTCTTCTCTTGTAGAATTTTACTGCAAAAGTGTCGTTAGCCATGTTAGGCATTACTGACAAAATGGAGGCATGGCCCCAACCCCCTCTCCTTGTCCTGCAGACACGGACCCTGGATGAAGGAGTTAGGCCTTGTGATTCTGACTTGTTTTTTTCCTCTCCTTGGCTGAGTTGACTGAAAAGGAATATTAAGCTTCTTATTGTTCTTGAGAGGAGCATGAGAAGGCACAAAGCCTTCTGCAACTGTTTTCAGAGAATAATTCATAAAGTTAATCACTGACATTTGTTCAAAGACTTTTACAAAAGAGTGTTCCAGGATGAGCACATAGGCCACAGCTTGAGGCCATGGGAGCGATTGCTATCTGAAGCCTATTTGTGAGGAAAATGTTTATGGCAAAGGGGTTTACGGAATTTAGGTCTTAGGAATAATTAAAATAGTTAGAAGTTAAAGATTTAAGAAATGTTGTAATGTTAGCATGTTTTATTATAGCTTATAGAGGTTAGGAATTTTAGAGATACTAATAGAAGTCTTTTTAAGAGATAGTGAGCTCAGGATGTTAGGGGCAAACAGGATTTAGAAAGATAAGAAATAAACTGAGGAATGTAGCATGAGTTACAATGTAATCACAAGTTAACTATAGGACACATAAGATGAAGTAGATAATAGATGGTAAAGCTGATTCTGAGAGAATCGCTAAAGCAGGAACTGTGTTTGAAGGGCAACAATGATTTATGGAGATAACAAATCTGGGTGAGGGGAAATATAAAATGTCAAATCTCCAACCTAATGCTTTTGTAAAAGTATAAAAGAGAATCATAAGTTTGAAATAAATACACAGTCCAAGAAAATTGAGAGGCTGCATCATTTCTCACTGACACCGCTCACCCCTTCAGGTTGAATCCCTGGCTGCTGGAGCTGGACTCCGGCATAAAAGACTCACAAACTTAAATGAAATCAGAGGTGCACTGTTTTTCAGGCAGGAGAAGGTGAAGCAATCGACCCAGTTTAAGAAAACAAAATCCACATGCTGCTGAAAAGCAGGGTGGGTGTATAAAGACTCAGTGGTGACATCCTTCAGAAACCAGAATTACTGGCTAGAAATGGTCATACTTCCAAATCTGCCTGCTTACAGTCAAGGCTCATCTGCATATTATAGATTTCAGAGCTTCCCTGGAAGCGTGACACTAAATGACAAATACACCAATTCAAACCAACATGAACAATAAATCTCTCAGATTTGTGTAACAACAACAACAAAGATTAAAACATATATATGCCACACTTCTCTGAAATGAAAAGATCAATCAAACACTTAGTAGTTATTTAGGTAGAGTGTTTTCCCTATGTTGTCCTCTAAGAGTGTTATAGTATCTGGTCTTCCATTTAGATTTTCAATCTACTTTGAGTTTAGTTTTGTATATGGTATCAGGGAGTGTTCTAATTTTATTCTTTTACACATAGCTGTCCAGTTTTACTACACCACTTACTGAAGAGACTGCCTTTTCTCCATTGTATATTCTTGCTTCCTTTGTCATAGTTTAGGTGACCACAGGTATGTGAGTTCATCTCTGAGCTTTCCATCCTGTTCCATTGATCTATATTTCTGTTTTTGTGCCAGTGCCATACCATCTTGATTACTCTAGCTCTGTATTAAACTAGTGAAAAAGTTCATTTAAGTTTTCCATAAAATCTTATGTAACAAACGTTTTGGTCAACTCAATAATATATTCTGAAGTCAGGGAACCTAATTTCTCCAGCTTCATTTTTATTTCTTAAGACTGCTTTGGCTACTTGGGATCTTTTGTGTTTCCATTAAAACTGTAAAATTTTTGGCTCTAATTCCATGAAAAATGCCACTGGTAGTTTGACAGGGATTGTATTGAGTCTGTAGATTCTTTGTGTGTATAGTCATTTTCACAATATTGTTTCTTCCAATCCAAGAACATGGTATATCCCTCCATCTGTTTTGTGTCATCTTTGATTTCTTTTGTCAGTATCTTGTAGTTTTACGAGCACAGGTCTTTTGTCTCCTTAGGTAGGTTTATTCCTAGGTATTTTATTCTTTTTGTTGCAATGGTAAATGAGATTCTTTTCTTAATTCATCTTTCTGATCTTTCATCGTTAATGTATAGGAATGCTTATTCTTACTTTTTAAAAGCAAAAGACTATGTATGGAAAAACCACTGCAATATTGTAAAGTAATTAGCCTCCAATTAAAATAAATAAATTACAAAAAAGAAGTCTACGGTTTCTGCCATCAGTAGAACTGATTTGTAAAAGGAGTGCAAAATCACAAACTAGTCTGTATTAAAATACAAACTGACAACAACTTAATAGTCATATTTTCTTTTCATGCAAGGGTGAAGAAATTCAAACAAATGGAGCAAGGGAAAACATGACACAAATAACAGAAAATTCTCTAGAAATGAACCTACCCATATAAAAGCTGAGCAGATGTTCCAGGGTTCTATTATCTGCATTCATGCTACAGCATTAAAATGACATAATTGCCAACAAATAATCATCATTAATTCTGACTATATAATTTACCTTTATAAACACTTTCCTATGAAACTTCTACATTTTATTAGTATTATCTTGTTTATATCTTTTAGTTAATAAGGAAAAAATACTATTGTCTCCACTTAGGAGATGTTTCCTAAGACCAGAGGAATAAAATGAATATTGGAGTGTAATGGAGTAATTAATTCACTAGGTCACTAGTAGAATTTGATCCCACAGTTTCAACATCTAATTGAGTACTCTGCTAAGGACAAGATAATGTGTCTATTTGTTCAGGGTTCTAGGAAGTAGCTAAAATGAAAACATGTCACATTATATTGTTGATTTTCATCATCATCAATACACACATTTTTAAGCATACCCATGTCATCAGTGTTTTCCTACTACTGAAGTCAGTGAAACTGACATGCTCCCCTTAATTATATGCAATGCTCTAAATGTAAATACACATATACAGATGCTAACAAGTTAATTACCTCTTCTAAGGCATTCCACAATTCATTATCCGTATGCTCATTAAAGGGATCCAGATTTTCCCTCATTGTTCCAGTGAATAAAACAGGTTCCTAAATATGCCAAAACAGTGAGTGTTATTACCTTAACCTCTTTTTATTTTATTCTAATGTGTACAGACTGTCAAAATTAAAATACAAAAAAACATCTAAATTCATTAATTATTAATAATAAAGTTGCAAATGTATGTTTACAAAACAGTATCTCTAAAATAATTTTCCATTGTACAAAGTGTGCTACAAAATATCTTCTGAACTACTGAACATTAACAGAAGAAAGTGTTGAAGAAGTTTCTTTCATCTTAAGGAAAAAACTGAAGACAAAGGAAGACTTTATTAAAAAAAAAAAAATACCACCCTGGTAATAAATATCTGTTTAAACACTCACACAAACTGAGGAAATAATTACATGAGAAACTTAACATCAAGATCTACATAAATTAACTGTCAATCCTGGTGTGACTGGGAAATACCAACAGCATGATTAGTAGAGGTTTGTGCCTCAAAGCAAACCATTAAATATTTACACATTAGCACCGAAGACTAAACTAGGCAATTTTCTCCATTGGTCAGACTGTCTTCTAGGATCTGGACTCTCTTCACATGTGTGAAATGAACATCCCCACATGTGCAAGGGGAATGTCAGCTCCTGGGGTCTGCAGCACCTCTGTCCATGGAGAGATCACCTCTGATTTTGGAATCAGCTGGCCTCCACGTTCTCTCACACGTGTGTTAGGATGGCTTGCCTCACAGAACTTCATTATTAACTTCAAGGACAGGAGGACCTAAAACCCACTGTGACCTGTGTCATGATGCTATGCTATGCTATGCTAAGTCACTTCAGTCATGTCCGACTCTGTGCGACCCCATAGACGGCAGCCCTAACTCCCGTCCCTGGGATTCTCCAGGCAAGATCACTGGAGTGGGTTGCCATTTCCTTCTCCAATGCATGAAAGTGAGAAATGAAAGTGAAGGTGCTCA
>NW_011495084.1:13705047-13709700 GCF_000754665.1 Bison bison bison | reverse complement strand
ATCTGAGACCTGTTTGTGAGGGAAATGTTTATGGCAAGGGAAGTTTGCTGAGTTTAGGGTTTAGGAATAATTAAGAATAGTTAGAAGCTAAAAGTTTAAGGAATGTTGTAGTGTTAGCATATTTTACTATAGCTTGTAGGGATTAGGAATTTTAGAATTAATAGCTAGAAGCCTTTTTAGGAGATAGTGAGTTTAGGAAATTAGGGGCAAGCAGGATTTAGAAAGATAAGAAATAAACTGAGGAATGTGGTATGCAGCCCAGACATAAGCATGAGTTACAATGTAATCACAAGTAAACACGATTCTGAGAGAATCACTGAGGTAGGAACTCTGTTTGAAGGGCAAAAATGAGACAATTAATCTGGGTGAGGGGGAACTGAAAATGTCAAATATCTGACCTAATGCTTTTGTCAAAGTATAAAAGAGAACCTGGAGCTTGAAATAAACATGTTCCTTTTCAGGGGAATAACCATAATTCTACTTCAGATTTTTATAAAAACTTGTTACTCTTTGTAATTATCAACCTTAAGATTCCCACATGCAGGTGATTTCTCATCCTTCAGCTGTCTCCATGAGTTTTACACAAGTGACATAGCCAGGCGAGGGGAGGCTGGTCCCCAATATTCTTCCTCCTTCCCTTCTCCATCTTCCCTTCATTTTCCA
Organism: Bison bison bison; assembly: GCF_000754665.1. Classification (NCBI taxonomy): domain Eukaryota; kingdom Metazoa; phylum Chordata; class Mammalia; order Artiodactyla; family Bovidae; genus Bison; species Bison bison. Next base: position 13,709,037 of record NW_011495084.1, on the reverse strand, counting down.
GTTTCTTTCAAGTAAGCAGGCTACTCCCTGCATATAATCTCAATCTCAATTTAACTACTTCAGACCCTGAGCACAAAGAACACACATACTTCAGCTACCTGTTGTGTTTCTAGATATTTGTTAAGAAGAACTTTCATCTTAGATTATTCCTAAAATTTTGAACAGAAGTTGAGGAGTATCTTCTTAAAAACACAGAATTCATCTTTGAAAGTTCCCCCCAGGACTGATGGTCTATGTCCCCACTCCCCTGTCTCTGCTCCTACCCAGGTCCTTGTTACCATCACAACTCCCCAGTTCTGACCTGTTCATGCAGGGTAAGCAGTGGCGGGGATGAGCCTGGGAGGAAGAGAGAACACCATGGAAGCTCCCTGCTTCCTGGATCACAGGGACCAGGGATCCAGGGAAGATGGTGTGGGCCTGGCTCAGCTAAGAGGGGCAACTCAAAGAAAGAGCACTGGGCTCCCCCTCTGCAGAGTCTGCTCTCAGCTTCCTAAGTTTCCTATATTGGGGTGTTGAGACACAAGCATCACTGCTTCCTACTCATTTGTGGGGAAGACAAATGTAAGTTTTTGCACTTAGACGAGTAAATTCAGGCAACCAAACTAACAGACTTTTTCCACCTCTGCAGCTAGCAAGACGCTGTACAGACAAAGGGCTCTTGGTTGGGGAGGGATAACATTTTGAGTATCTTCTCCTGACACATATCAGCCCATAACATACAAGTGCATAAACCCATTTCTAAATTGGTATTGTCCAAATGAGGGACAGAGCAATAGGAGTAGTATCTTCTGGCTTTGTTCTATACTTATTCATTCTTTCTATGGTTTAGGGAGTCCTTTCAAGTGGGATGGTAGGGAAAATGGCAAAAATATCTGATGAGTACGACACAGTTGAAGAATTGATGCTTTTAATTGTGGTGTTGGAGAAGATTCTTGAGAGGCCCTTGGACTGCAAGGAGATCAAACCAGTCACTCCTAAAGGAAATCAACCTTGAATATTCACTGGAAGGACTGATACTGAAGCTGAAGCTTCAATACTTTGGCCATCTGATGTGAAGAGCTGACTCACTGGAAAAGACCCTGGTGCTGGGAAAGATTGAAGACAGGAGGAGAGGGGATGCCATCGGTTGGATGGCATCACCGACTCGATGGACATGAGTTCGAGTAAGCTCCGTGAGTTGGTGATGGACAGGGAATCCTGGTGTGCTGCAGTCCATGGGGTCACAAAGAGTCGGACATGACTGAGAAGTGGACAAGGTGGAGACTGGAGAGCGTAGGTCTCTGTTATATGACTAGGACTTTGGATTTTACTCTGCTGCAATGGGAGTCTTTGGAGATAAAACTGAAACTCTTCGCTATACAACTGAAACACTGTGAATCAACTATACTTCAATTAAAAAAAATAGACACACATAAAATTTGAATCCTGGTTCTTCCCCTTACTTGAAAAATAGGATAAGCTCCCAGTAACTCAGTTTTTAAATCTGTCAGATAAAGATAACAACAAATTGTGAGGATTAAGCAGGAAATGGTGGGATAAGAAACTAAAATGTATTAACAATTCCATAAACTTTAGGAATTATTATTAATATTCTTGTAACTTGTCAGGGACTGTAACAAGCACCAGAGGAACAGAAATGAGAGATATAGGCCCTGTCCTCAAAGAGAGAAAGAAAATAGTCAAGAGTGTGGAGAGGGCTGAGAAAAGGGCTGGAGGTTTTGGTGGGGGATTGGAAAGTAAGATCATGTGCAAGGTGATAGTCAGGAAAGAAGCTGGTGGGAGGAAAGCCAGAAATCAAAATACAAAAAAATTTTAGTCTGAGTTCTTGCTCTTGGTGGAAAATGTTAGATATATTTCTCTGTTATGCTTTTCCCCAAAATTCCTATTGTGTTTTTTTGTTTGTTTGTTTTTGTTTCTTTGCCCTACTATTAATATTTATGTAACAATTCAGTTTTTATTATTAAGCAATAAATATAAAGAAAATCACCAAAGACCATGAACACCAAAGGCCATGAACACATAAACAGAAATTAAAGAGAAAAGTCATTTCAGAAGGTGTTACTGTTTTTACTTAAGTAGAAACAATACCCAAAAGGCCAGTGGCCTGATTCTTAAGAATAATAACAGTTCCTGATGACTGAACATTCCTAATAATGAGACATGGGCACAAACATTATCTCACTAAGTTACATCTTCGCAAATCTGTGGGTCCATGATTTCCAGAATGGGTTTAAGGATGAGGATGTTGACGCTTGGCAGCCAAGTTACATCACCAAGGCCTCACAGTCGACGAGGCAGAGCAGGAATAAACTGTGGGTCACACTGACACTGGGTCTACACTGCCATTCTATCCCCGTGTGCCTCCTGAATGGCTTACTGGGAATCTTTACACTGAAATTTCTCTCCAGATTCTTTTTCTTTAATCAACCAACACTGCACCTTGGAGACAAAGGCATAAAAAGTGGAATCTACATGGATACAAAGCTTAGCACTATTCTGTAAACACACTCTCTGGAGTATGTACCTAGAACATTCTCCAAGGAAGGATGGAACCCAACAGAACAGAACCAAAACATGCTGAGGTCAAGGCATGTTTAGTCCTTGCTCAGATGTGCTTCCAAATATTATTGGCAGAGCCAAGAATCATCCAATGTTATTTATTTACAGAGTTATTTTATGTATACAAACATGCAACTTTTTCCTATTAAGAAGCATTAAAAATAACGCAGGGCATGTTTCTAAAGCTTTGCATCCAATGATATGAAAGGAATTTACAGACATGCCCTTTATTTCTACTAACTAATCTCACATGACCATTTTAGCGATGAGTACCATCAGAACATAAAACTTGGGAATCTAAGCTCATTTATTTTATACTGTAACCATAAGTCATAAATCTAATAGCCAGAGGAAATCTTTAAATATGGGGACTGAATGTGCTGAAACATTCTTCCCATTTTTCCTGAAAGGGATACCTTTGAAAAAAATTTTTTTTCAATTGTGATAAAATATACATAAAATTTGCTGGATTAACCACTTTAAGTGCACAGTCCAGTGATGCTAAATACATTCATATTGTTGTACAGCCATCACCACCACCCAGCCGGAGATCTCCTTTCATCTTAAGGAACTGAAACTCTGTACCCATTAAACAACCCCTCTTGGCCACTCCTACCCACATTCTACATCCTGTATCCATGAATTTGCTATTCTAGGTAACTCCTATTAGTAGAATCATACAGTATTTGCCCTTTGTAAATGACTTATTTCACTTAGCTTAATTTTTTCAAGGTTCATCTGTGCTATAGCATGTGTCAGAATTTTCTTCTTTATTAAGGCTGAGTAATATTCTACTGTATGTGTATGCACCACATTTTGTTTGTTGACTCATCTGTCAATGGACACTTGAGTGCCTCCACCTTTTTGCTGTTGAGAGTAATGTTGCTATAACAAACACGTTCCAGTATCTCTTCAAGACCTTTCTTCCAATTCTTTGGGGTTTATACTCTAAAGTAGAATTGCTAGGTAGGTAATAGACTATGGTTTTTCCAGTGGTCATGTATGGATGTGAGAGTTGGACTGTGAAGAAAGCTGAGCACTGAAAAATTGATACTTTTGAACTGTGGTGTTGGGGAAGACTCTTGAGAGTCCCTTGGACTGCAAGGAGATCCAACCAGTCCATTCTAAAGGAGATCAGTCCTGGGTGTTCATTGGAAGGACTGATGCTGAAGCTGAAACTCCAATACTTTGGCCACCTCATGTGAAGAGTTGACTCATTGAAAAAGGCCCTGATGCTGGGAGGGATTGGGGGAAGGAGGAGAAGGGGACAACAGAGGATGAGATGGCTGGACGGCATCACCAACTTGATGGACAAGAGTTTGAGTAAACTCTGGGAGTCGGTGATGGACAGGGAGGCCTAGCCTGCTGCGATTCATGGGGGTCACAAAGGTCGGGACATGACTGAGGACTGAACTGAACTGAACTGATGAC
>NW_011495084.1:13702314-13704473 GCF_000754665.1 Bison bison bison | reverse complement strand
TCTCCTCTCTGTTTCTCATCTCAAGAGGGTATTTTTCTGAGCTTCCTTTAATGGGCAAATGATTACTAAGTATATAAATAAAAAACTCAATTTTTTTTTTAATAAGCATGTTGTCAAAGCAGTGGGCAGGATGATAGATGAGGACACAGGAACTATGTTGCCCTTGGCTATATACTTGGAGGATAGTAATTCTCAGTAAGTATCATGGAATTATGTTCAGTGAATGAACCACAAGGAAAGACAGGAGCGTCTACCCGTCCATATAATCCAGTCTCCAAAACTCTCCCTGAAAGTTATACTACTTTACGAAGAAGAAGAAAAGAGAACAGAATCAGAGCCCAGGAAGAGATGGCCAACTCAACACTCCACCATCACAGCAGGCACATATGGGTCTACATGGAGCATTTCACACTCACTGACCTATTTTGTCCTCACAACAGATTGAGGGATTGGTCCTGTTATCTGCCTTGTAAGACAGAGAAAACCAAGATACACAGAGACAGAATTCTGAGTCCCCTGCTCTTCCTTATTATTCTGTACTGCCTCCCTGGTGAAAATTATTCATTAATGGCTAAATTGTCAGTCTCCCCAAAGCATCTATATATCCTATAATTCTCAAAGCCCCACAATTTCACAGAAAGTTCTCCAAGGAGATATCACTTTTGAAAAGATGTCCTCATTTCCAACAGCAAAATTATATCTATAAGACACTTATTAATAAAATCCATGTTTCCCTATAGGAAATTCTGCAGTGCTAAGCAAACTGTTTATCCTTCTGTTCTCAGAATTATGTGATTATCAGTGGATAACATTGTGGAAACTGAGGAACTCTGAGTCCAGAAATCTATCTCAGTAAGTTATTAAATCACATGCACACAAAACTAACAGATGAAAACAAAACAAAAAAAACCTGGTATCCAATGAAAGTGTTTGTTGAAAATACCTCCTGCTAAAAATATGCTCTATTGGGTAAAAAAAAGGATCAACTCATTCACTTAACTTGAAAAGACCAATTGAATTAAAAGCACTTAAACTTTAGACACCTTATGAAAAGAACATGTGAGAGTGCTCTGCTATGCATACCTGAAGTGCAACTGACATTTTCTTCCTTAAATCGTGCAGTCCAATACTGGTTGTCAAGATGTCATCAATATAAATGCTACCTCCAGGTTCTGACAATCTAAAAAGGGCAGCAATGAGGGAACTTTTTCCAGCTCCTGTTCTTCCCACAATGCCAACCTGTAAAGAGACCCAGGGGGATGAAGAATTAACAGGATGCACAAAACCCAGGAAAACCCTGATTGTTGAAGATGAATTTTAAAAGTTCTATTATATGTAAAGAATAGTCTATAAGTTTCTCAAGCAAGGCCCTGCTGACATTTTGGACCGGATAATTCATTGTTGAGGGTTGGGGGCCTGTCCTGTATATTGTAGGATGATTAACAGTAGCCATGAACCCACTAGATACCAGATGCAACGCCCAAAACTGTGGCAACCAAAAATGACAGAAATTCACAAATGTCCCTAAATGAGACCACCATCATCTCTAGAATACACAATATAAAGTATAGTGACTTTTATGTCTTCTACTCGGATTTCCTGAGTAAATGCTTAATATGCAGAAAATTGTTTGTTTTCTATAATTATCACATAGTATCCATTATGTGGTATGTTAGAGGGGGAGACATGTATGTGTATGTGTTATATATGTGTGTGTGTGTATGTATGTAACTAACATCCATAAATAAAGGAAGAAGATGACTTAAATAACCTGACTGTAGTGAAAACCCAGCAGTCTCCTAAGTGGTCCATAAGAAGTCAATTTTAAATTAGTTTTATTCCTACTCCCTGTGTAATTTGACCTTGAGAATTACATGGGTAATTTTACAGAGATATCAACAAGTCAAGTCAGAAGGATTATACAAAAACAAGTATTCACTTTCTCAGAGGTATGTTATTTATTTAAGAGGAATTATTCTTCGGCAGAAAAATGAAATCACTTCCTGATATTAAATACCTTAATTACATTTTATCTTGAAAGGAAACATCTTCACATATAAAATGCAGGTCTCAGTACTGAAAGACAGAGGCCAGTAGACAAAATGTACATAATGAGACCAACAACAACAAAGACAATATTTGCTATTTACATTGGACCT
>NW_011495084.1:13698294-13702214 GCF_000754665.1 Bison bison bison | reverse complement strand
GGTTAAAGAATCAATACAATGTAGGTAAAATGCTGGTGGTTGGTAGTTTAGTCGCTAAGTCGTGTCTGACTCTTGGGACCCATGGACTGTCACGTGCCAGACTCCTCTGTCCATGGGATTCTCCAGGCAAGAATACTGGAGTGGGTTGCTATTTCCTTTTCCTAGGTAAAATGCTGGTGTGGGATAAAACCACATTCAAATATATATGCAGAAACTGGCCTTTTTTACCAATGAATTTTAAAGTGAAAGAAAGCATTAGATGATCAGTCGTGTCCAACTCTTTGCAACCCCATGGACTGTGGCCTGCCAGGTTCCTCTGTCCATGGAATTCTCCAGGAAAGAATACTAGAGTGGGTTGCCATTTCCTACTCCAGGGGATCTTTCTGACCCAGGGATGGAACCCGGGTCTCCTACTTTGCAGGCAGATTCTCTACCGTCTGAGCCACCTAAGAAGCCCAAATGCAAATTTTCCGAAGGAAGCTTTCCAAGAGATGATTTCATCTCTATGTAAAATCTGGAATTGATGAGAGTGTAAGATATGCTTGAATCATTTGTAAATCAGTAAAGTTTTAAAACTCCTGGCTTTAAACAAAGAAGAAATAAATCTTTCTGAGTAATATAATCAGAATGCTTAGAACTTTTCATGTTTTCTGATTTGAAAACCTCTGAAGTTTCACATCTTAGTCTGTAAAATCAATCATGGCACTTCAAAAAAGAATTTATCTTTATAGAGATTAAATGTAAGAAAAGTGGGTTCAGCTAATTTTATTATCTTATAAAGATAATGCAATGACTATAAGATATTTTGATATTGTTCAGTAGTGTCTGACTCTTTGCAACCCCATGGACTGCAGCATGCCAGGTTTCCCTGTCCTTCCCTATCTCCTGGAGTTTGCTCAAACTCATGTCCATTGAATCGTGATGCCACCCAACCATTTCATCCTTTGTTGTCCCCTTCTCCTCCTGCCTTCAGTCTTTCCCAGCATCAGGGTCTTTTCCAATGAGTTGGCTCTTTGTGTCAGGTGGCCAAAGTACTGGAGCTTCAGCATCAGTTCTTCCAATGAATATTCAGGACTGATTGCCTTTAGGATTGAATGGTTTGATCTCCTTGCTGTTCAAGGGACTCTCAAGAGTCTTCTCCAGCACCCCAGTTCAAAAATATCAATTCTTCAGTGCCCAGCCTTCTTTATGACCCAAGCCTTATATCCGTACATGACTACTGGAAATACCATCGCTTTGACTATACACACATTTGTCAGCAAAGTAATGTCTCTGCTTTTAAATATTCTGTCTAGGTTTGTCATAGCTTTTCTTCTAAGGAGCAAGTGTCTTCAATTTCATGGCTGCAGTCACCATCCACAGTGAGTTTCTGAGCCTAAGAAAATAAAGTCTATCACTCTTTTCATTGTTTCTCCATCTATTTGACATGAAGTGATGGAACCAGATGCTGTGATCTTAGTTTTTTGCATGTTGAGTTTTAAGCCAGATTTTTCACTCTCCTCTTTCACCTTCATCAAAAGGCTCTTTAGTTCCTCTTTGCTTTCTGCCATTCAGGTGATATCATCTGCTTATCTGAGGTTACCGATATTTCTCCCGGCAGTCTTGATTCCAGCTTGTGCTTCATCCAGCCCAGCATTTCACATGCTGTACTCTGCATTAAGTTGAATAAGCAGGGTGATGATATACACCCTTGAGGTACTCCTTTCCTAATTCTGAACCAGTCCATTGCTCCATGTCCGGTTCTAACTGTTGCTTCTTGATCTGCATACAGGCTTCTCAGGACATTTTGTACCTTATGTTAAACCCTAATTCATATAATATAGATGGGCCATTCTCTGCATATAGGCAGGTCATAGTATGTATTTATGTGGCTCATGCATTCTGTGTACAGGCAGGCCTCAAAGATATTTTGAATATCAAAATAAACCAAGTTATATGAATGTTTTGTTTCTCTGTGCAAATAAAAGTTATGTTTATACTATACTGTAGTCTAGTGATGTACAATAGCATTATATATAAAAAATGTACATACCTCAATTTCAAATACTTTATTTTTAAAAGAATGATAACCATTTATGCATTTATAGGGTAGTAACATTAAAAGCCACTGATCACAGGTCAGGATAACAAATATAATAATAATAAAATGGTTTGAAATACTGCAAGAATTATCAAAATCTGACAGAGACACGAAGTGAGCAAATGCTATAGGGAAAACGGTGCCAGTGTACTTGCCTGACACAGCGTTGCCATAAATGTCCATTTTTTTTAAAGCATTATCTGCGAAGCACAGTAAAACAGGTGGGCCTGTATTTCTGAGTGTTCTTATACATAAATCAACACACATCAGGACACAGGTGAGAACTGATCTGTGAGAATGTGTATATGTTCTCATGTATTCAGCTCCACCAAAACTGATCCATCTGTGCAAATGGGAACATCTATAAACTTTGCGTAAATGGACTGAGATATGTAGGGCACCGAGGGCTGTTCATTACCACAGGACTGTGAGTTCCAAACTCCAGTGAAGAGAACTAAAAAACCAGGGGACTTCCCTGACATTCCAGGGGTTAAGAGTCTGTGCTTCTACTGCTGGAGGCATGGACTCGATCCCTGGTCAGAGAACTAAGATTCCACATGCTGCATGGCCTCAGACCCCCCAAAAAGAAAAAGGCAACTCAAAGAAAACCTGATTCTGATTATTCCTAGAGTTCAGTCATCAAAGCTACGGTCCAAATGTCTTTTCTGGGTAACCATAGGGTTTTACCAATTGCCCATGGAGAGTGTCACCAGTGTCAGTAAGCTTACATTCTTCAATCTAAAGACACTTGGTGTCTTCCCTGATGGCTCAGTGGTAAAGAAACTGCCTGCCAATGCAGGAGACGTGGGTTCAATCCCTAGTCCAGGAGAATCCCACATGCTGCAAAGCAACTAAGCCCGTGCACCACAACTATTAAGCCTGCACTCTAGAATCCATGAACCACAACCACTGAGCCTATGTGCCACAACTATTGAAGCCCTCTCACCCTATAGCCCATGCTCTTAACAAGAGAAGACAGCACAGTGAGAAGCCCACACACAGTAACTAGAGAGGAGCCCGAGCAGCAACAGAGACCCAGCCCAGCCAAAAATAAAGAAATAGATACAATTATAAAGACTCTTAAAGAAAATCTTCTGTTATTTGCTTGCAGTGGCCCCTTTCTGTTTTTCCAACCAGGTTGCTGTCTGATGATAACACAACTTGTTAGACACTTGCTCCTGGATCTCTCTTCACACATCAAACTCAACATAATCAACACCCAATGCTCCACACAAAACCACTCCTTCATCTGTCTCCCCCACTTACTCTCATTACATTTTTCCCATGCTCACAGTGTTTAAAAAACAAAATAAACTCTTTCCTTAATCATAATCAGTGCAAATGAATTTGAAAAGTAAATAAATACTAGCTATGCCCCAGCACTCTGAAAAAAACATTCTTAACATGATGTTTTTACTTTCTAGGCTTCTATATGTGTTCTTTTTGTTGTTGCTGTTGTAATTTTTTTGGATGTGTTCTTAAAGATACAAGTTCACATATTTAAACAAAATGGGATTAATGTGAACATACTGTTATATGTGCTTTCATTTCATATTTAATAAAAATTTACATTAATTGTTGCATAACATTATAGTACATGTGATCATTTATTTAACAAATCCTCTACTGCTTGATCGGAGAAGGCAATGGCGCCCCACTCCAGTACTCTTGCCTAGAAAATCCCATGGACGGAGGAGCCCAGTAGGCTGCAGTCCATGGGGTCGCTCAGAGCCCGACAGGACTGAGCGACTTCACTTTCACTTTTCACCTTCATGCACTGGAGAAGGAAATGGCAACCCATTCCAGTATTCTTGCCTGGAGAATCCCAGGGACAGGGGAG
>NW_011495084.1:13694344-13698175 GCF_000754665.1 Bison bison bison | reverse complement strand
ACAGCCCAGGGACAGGGGAGCCTGGTGGGCTGCCATCTATGGGGTCGCACAGAGTCGGACATGACTGAAGCTACTTAGCAGTAGCAGCAGCAGCTACTGCTTGATATTTATGCAGCATCAAACAGTTAGCTATTATAAATAACTGTCTTAAATATCCCTGAAGCTAAATCTTTGCAAACAATCAACCATTTTCTTCACATACATTCTCAGATGTGCAACTGCTGAGAGTCAAATATGAACCCCTTGAACAGCAAGTATGAATTCCTTGGACAGCAAGGAGATCAAACCAGTCAATCCTAAAGGAAATCAATCCTCAATATTCATTGGAAGGCCTGATGCTGAAGCTCCAATACTTTGGCCACCTGACACAGAGAGTCAACTTATTGGAAAAGACCCTGATTCTGGGAAAGATTGAAAGCAGGAGGAGAAGGGGACAAAGGATGAAATGGCTGGATGGCATCACTGATACAATGAACATGAACTTGGGCAAACTGCAAGAGATGGTGAGGGATAGAGAAGCCCGGTATGTATCAGCCCATGGGGTCACGAAGAGTCAGGCATGACTAGGTGACTGAACGACAACAAGGTATGAACATTTTCAGGAGGAAGCTGTTAAACTGCTAACCTACCCCCAGAAGTATAATTCCATTTTCTGCTCCCACCCATTTCCCTGCATGTTCACAAATCCAGGTGATATAGCTTTGTTTTAGTCAACATCAACTTGATTCCAAGAAGTGGAATCACTTTCCCAGGATGTCTTGCTGGAGGCATAACAGCTCCTGGCTCCCCGTCCCCTGCACCTGCCTACTCTGGTCCATGTGCTCTCACTTCTCAGATTAAACTTCTGAATTCCAGCTCAGCACTCAACACTCCACCCCAGGATGTCTCTTCTACAAAACTGTCCTTCTAACCTCTCCATTCTTCATGTACATGAGTCAGCTTCCTTGGCATCAGTAGGTAGTGGTGAGGGTTGAATATAAAACTGTGTGTTACACACTCTGTAGTTCATTTTCCTGAGGGCTTTGCAGGTGTCTAGGTCTTCATTCACTGTATCAGGACATCATACTTTCGCTTATGCTGGTCCCACCTCCTGGAATGCCTTTCACATGCATTCCCACCTGCTGAAACCCTAACCACACATCTCTAAGTCCGTCTCACATGTCTAATTCCTTGGAAATGCTCTCCATGTCTCCTCACGTGGGTTTGTTCCAACTCTAAGAGATGTTATGTCATTTTTTATATACATCTATAAAAATTGTGATCTCGTTCTAGCTTACAAAGCTAATATAGCCATTTTCTTGTTTCTTCAACTAGACTGTATATGTTGACATCATGATCTGTGTTGGATTTGACTTTTTCTTATTTGTATTACCTGTGGTGCCCTGAGACAAAGAAACTTCCACTTGGAGCTGAGATTTTTAACTCAGGCCAGAGAAATTTATGGGAAATCTATTACCATATTATTTAGGTATAAGATAAATCAGAGACAGACACAGCAGATGGATCCTATAGCCATAAATACAACTTCAAATGGCTAACACCTCATTCTCACGGGACAGAAACCACTTTCCACAGCATAAGTGGTTATGGTCATTTTACAACCTATGAAAATGATGACCATTTTTGTCCAAGTATTTACTCTTGGTGCTTTACATGTCTTATCTTAAATTGTACATCAGGCCTACAGGTTACATACTTTCACTTCCATTTTGCATAAGAAAAGATTTAGGCTTAGATAAATTAGTCTGTCTGAATATCAGAGCTAATAAGTAGCAGGATGTGACTCAAATCCACATATGTTGGCCTCTTTTCCATCTGCTGATAGGCCTCCTTATCCCCTGGATGGCCTGACAACTTATCATGCCCCTCTGTGTAGACAGAACAGAGAAAGTGGGGAGAAGTGTAGTTGTAGTTAAATAAACAGGCCCACCATAGAGATCTTATGGTCAGAGAGTTAAAGCATGACGTGGACACAGGCATATATGTGGCAAGTGAGAGTGAAGAGGGTACCTGCAGGCAGGTGGACTAGCCATCAGCAGGAAGAACCGGCACCCACAGCCGGACTGAGAGAGAAATCTGCATAAGTGGGACATATGGTGCCTGGGGAATAGGCCAAACAGACTTCATGCCCTGCTTGGGGCAGAAAGACTCATTTTTGATCCCATCAGGTTGTGAAACAGCCGAATATACACTGCTACATGGGGCTGTCTCTGACTCCAGGTCCAGGCAGGGCTGAGTCTGTGGGAAATCCCTCCAGTCCCTGCAACAGACTGGTGTGGGAAACCACAGACAGCAGGATGAAAACTGCCTGTAATGAAGACAGACTCCACCGGAAAGACACAAATAATGTGATGGAATCACACAGAATTAGATTATAATGTAAAAGTACAATTTATAGAGCATAAAAGTAAGTAAATCTAGGGCCACAGAACATTCTAGAGCCTCTTGCTCAGCCGCAACAGAGATTTGGGAATACTTGAGTTCAATTTCAAACTGTCAAAGAACATTTCTTGAGAATCACAGGTTCATCAAAAACTGTCCATGGGAGAGAAAGGAAGAGGTCATGTTCAGATATGAATCTGAGTCAAGAGGTCTGGGTGAGCCTGAGACTCTGCATTTCTAAGAAGCTCCAGGAGAGGCAGGTGCTGCTGGCCCTGACACCACAGTCTGAGACACTGGGAATTAGGAAGCCAGGAAAGGAAGGGGATGATCTGGGAGTGAAGGGAGCGGTTTTTAAGAAAATATTATGTAAAAAAGGGAAAAAGTAGTAAACTAATATTTTTGTACATTATAGCATGGTCTACTAAGCATCTGTAAAACTGTATCATCCAAATAATAGCTGTGAGCAAAAACAAAGCAAAATCAATCTACCTCAAGAACTGGACAATACTTTATTGTTCAGGACTCTCTAAAATGATCAAATCAACCACAAAATCATCTAAATGAAAAATGAAGCTCATGTTCAGACTCTAACCAAGAAGTCTAGGGTGCTATTTGCCTCATGTTTATTTATTTATTTTCTGTTTGGCTGCGCTAGGTTCTGATTGCTTTGCATGAGCTGTCTCTAGTTGTGACAAGTGAGGGCTACTCCTGCAGTGCACAGGCTCCTCACTGAGGGGGCTTCTGTTGTTGCTGAGCAAAGACTTCAGTAGTTGTGGCATGTAGGCTCAGTAATTGTGGTGCAGGGCTTAGTTGCTCAGTGGCATGTGGAATCTTCCCAGACCAGGGATTAAACCAGTGTCTCCTGCCTCGGCAGGCAAATTTTTATCTGCTGCACCACCAGGCAAGTCCTAGTTCTTTATTTTCACTTGCTATTTCTTCTGTGAATTAAAATTCTGCATAGTACCTACTATACTCTCCTATTGACTGTAACTTCTAGGAACTGGGATAGAAGAAGAAATGAGGGAAAGAGAGTAAAGACCCCCTTCTGCTGGGCTGGCTCACTCCCATGTCCCCAGCCCCCCAGGCTGGGCAACAGCTTTTCTTGATCAAATCCAACACCAAAGGCGTGTCCTGGAATGACAGGGGCTGGGACAGGTGAGCAGGAGATGGAACCTGGGTTATACACAGCCGGAATGAAATAAATTAATGAACACACTGCCCGGGTATCATTTTCAAACACAGAAATGAAGCTAACAATAATACTGAGAGTGGACCCAGGCATAGATCAAAAGTCAAGTTACTGAATTTATTAATTCAGTCTCCAAATTCAATTTCCCCTCAAACATTTTAGAATCGCAATGATCCTATGATTTACAGGTTTTAAGAAGGAAGAAGAATCTGTTACGTTCCTAAGTTGTACTACAGAGTTTCCTAGATAATTCATATTTT
>NW_011495084.1:13692779-13693012 GCF_000754665.1 Bison bison bison | reverse complement strand
GCATATCTGAGGTTATTGATATTTCTCCCAGCAATCTTGATTCCAGTGTGTGCTTCTTCCAGCCCAGTGTTTCTCATGATGTACTCTGCATATAACTTAAATAAGCAGGGTGACAATATACAGCCTTGATGTACTCCTTTTCCTATTTGGAACCAGTCTGTTGTTCCATGTCCAGTTCTAACTGTTGCTTCCTGACCTGCATATAGGTTTCTCAAGAGGCAGGTCAGGTGGTC
>NW_011495084.1:13689320-13692679 GCF_000754665.1 Bison bison bison | reverse complement strand
CACTAGATGGGTCTGTGGGGTGGTAGGAGTTTTAAAGAGCAGTTCTTTCAGTTATTTACGGAGTTGTCGTGTGTGTGTGTGTGTGTGTGTGTGTGTGTGTGTACTGGTTTCTGCTTGCTCACACCTGTATAACTCACTCAGCCTCACAACCAGCAGTCCCTCAGTACTCTCTCTGTGCCCTGCAGAATGCTACTTTCTGCGAACAAATATGAAAACAAGATGCTCCCTGATTTTACAAAGCCTCAAGGTACTATGAGATACAGATCCCAAATTACAAAGCATGCCACAGGTGCTATCTTTTCTTTTATTTATGATAAAATTCACATAACATAAAATTTAACTATTTTACCATTTTTAAGTGGTTAGTTTGGTGTTCAGTACGTTCACATTGCTGTGCAACCAAGCTTGAGAATTTTTTTCTGCCTTGTAAAACTGAAATTCATACCCATTAAATAAACAGCTCCCCATTTACCCTCCCCTAGTCCCTGGAGACCACCATCCTACTTCCTGTCTTCTTGGATTTTACTCTCTAGGAATCTCACACAAATGGAATCGGAGTATTCATTCCTTTTGTGTCTGGCTTATTTCATTTAGTAAGATGTCATGAAGGTTTATCCACAGGTCAGAATTTTCTTCCTTTTTAAGGCTGAATAATGCTTCATGTAAGGATTTAGTTCCTTCCAAATTTTGGCTGCTATAAATATAGCTGTACCATAAATGCTATCTTGAAAGAATATATAAGACACTAAGGAAGAACCGAGGATCTCAAAGATGCACTAGGATTGACTCAGAAAATGAGATTTTCACCATCCAGATGACAGAGGGCCTGGGTCTCTGAGGCTGAGGGGCAGCATGTGCACTGGGAACAGGGAGGACCTGGTGCTTTGGGAGAAACTACACACAATCCGAGTTCAGGGGTGTGTGTGTGTCAAACAAACTGGCTGCAGAGGGAGGTGGGGAAGAGCTCCTAACACCTTGTCCAGTTCAGTCTCTTCTTCAGGATTCTGTCCTGATCCCAGCTGAGGGCCTCAAACTGAGTGCAGAAGGAACATCATAAGCAGACATGGATGCTGACAGGTCCAGGTCAAAGCCTCTCTGCCATCTCCCACACAGATCTTCTCTCATCCCATCAATTTGCTTTTGACTTTGAGCCAATCTCTAGACCTTGCCTCCATCTGATACCATGATTCCTCACTGCTGACTGGGTTATTACTGAGGCTCTTCTCTGGTGGACACAGCTCACCCCATGGCCCCTGCTGGAGTGGACTTGAAGCTATGCTATGGTTCCAGCAGCAGCTCACCAGGCCAGTAAGGATCAGATCTGTGCTAAAGAAAGCAGCAGTCTGTGGTGGGAGGGCAGGGGGATGGCAGCTCAGTGTGGGTGAGTGGAAGACAAGGCTACAGGAAGGGCTAAGAGACAGAGAGGGAGGCTGCAACCAGAGGGCACCATGGGAGGAAGAGAAGATTTCAGAAATACAAACAAGTAAATATGGCAAGGAATGAAATATTGGAGAGTTAGGGCCAGGAAGACAAGGCTGACGTCCCAGACTTTGTATGAATAATCAGATGTCACATATAGTGTCCTGAATCAGGTTAAGATGGAGCCCTGGATCCCAGAGCCCATCAACCATCATGAGGGAACTCATGACACAGGGAAGAACTTTCTTGGTATCCCCATTCCATGGTCAGTTTCCAAGAAAGATTAGCCTACAATGTCACTGATCTAATCTGCATCCATTAGGAACAGAGTCCCCCTGACACACTGACAAAGAAGTCAAGAGCAGATGTGGTGCTAAATCTTTAGATTTTAAAATCTTTAAAATCTTCAGATTTTAAAAAGGCAAATGGCTTAAACTAACCTTTTGTCCTGGGTTAAATTTTGGATAAATGTTCCACAATACCAGAGGCCCGTCCGATGTATGCCTGAAGTACACATTGTGAAGGGAAATCATTCCTTTGTTGGGCCAGGATGGTGGTGGACGATACTCAAGTTCCCAGGATGCTTCTTTCACAAGGTCTGTGTATTCAATCACCCTTTCTACTGAAATCATCTGAAACACATATGACATCTCATGAGTTAGTATCAGAGAGTCTTGTTTATAGATGTCCAGACATTGTAAATGAAACCTTCTGCTTTTATACAGTTCAGAACAACAACCACAAAGATCTAGATTTAGATCTCAGCATCCACAAAGGACAGAAGTAGGAGTCTGATAAGGCCTTGGATGATTTGAAAACTTGTTCATCATCTTCAACACTTTTACATATGACTATTTCCTTCAATTTTATATTAAAGTTAAAAAATTAAAGAAATGCATGGTAAAATTTTATTGATCCTCCTTTCACATCTGAATTTTTTAAAAAAAGAATATTTTCAAAGAAAAGAATACTTTTGGACACCAATTAGTAATGTGTGGCCACAGAAGGGCCACGTGTTACAGATGAACAGAACTGGATGATCATCAAACCTCATTTTAATAATCAGTCATTTTCTACTCTGTTATGAGCTTTCCTGATAGCTCAGTTCATAAAGAATTTGCCTGCAATACAGGAGACCCTGGTTCAATTTCTGGGTTGGGAAGTTCCCCTTGAAGAAGGGATAAGCTAACCACTGCAATATTCTTGGCCTTGCCTTGTGGCTCAGCTGGTTAAGAATCCTCCTGCAATGCAGGTGACCTGGGTTTGATCCCTGGGTTGGGAAGATCCCCTAGACAAGGGAAAGGCTACCCACTCCAGTATTCTGGCCTGGAGAATTCCATGGACTGTATAGTCCATGGGGTCGCAAAGAGTCAGACACGACTGAGTGACTTTCACTACTTCTACTCTGTTAGAAGAAAGATACGGAAAAATTTCATTTTTATTATTTTTCTCCCTTTAGGAAAATGTACAAATATTCAAAAGTGTATAATGTTTCTTCTAAACAACCATGACTCCACACCTTAGAGAGCATATTCTGAGAGGGAGCCTATCCTACCAGGAAGAAGGGCCACCAGCAAATTCGGTGTTCAACACACACAAAAACAAACGATAAAATTGGAGATGGGTGGAGGAACATAGTAATTAAATAAACCTCAAAATATTGGAATATTTTCTTTTACCAAAAATGAGGAATTACCCATTAAGAAACAAATGCAAACAAGCTGCTAAGAAATTAGCTTACATTGTCTCCAGAATTTCAGAACCTCCCTCCTACAGAGACATTTATTGTATTTGAAGACAGTTTCTGATGAATACAAAACCTTCTGACATGGCATACACATGACTGAGAAAAATATGTGTATATTTTATTTTACATTAACTTTAAGCACATGGAAAGTTAAAGTGAAACTTGTTCAGTCATGCCCAACTCTTTGCAACCC
>NW_011495084.1:13688743-13688958 GCF_000754665.1 Bison bison bison | reverse complement strand
AGGGGGGGTGGGTGTGTCAGATACAACTGGCTGCAGAGCAAGGTGGGGAAGAGCTTCTAATGCCTTGTCTGTTCCGGTTCAGTCTCTTCTTCAAAATTCTATCCTGATCCCAGCTAAGGGCCTCAAACTGAGTGTGGAAGGAACATCACCAGCAGACATGGATGCTGGCAGGGCCAGGGCACAAGCCCCTCTGCCGTCTTTTTCCTGGGTTTTCT
>NW_011495084.1:13685693-13686987 GCF_000754665.1 Bison bison bison | reverse complement strand
GATGTTTTTCTGGAATTCCCTTGCTTTCTCTATGATCCAGTGAATACTGGCAATTTGATCTCTGGTTCCTCTGCCTTTTGTAAATCCAGCATGTATAGCTGGAAGTTCCGGATTCATGTACTGCTGAAGTCTTGTTTGAAGGGATTTTAATATAACCTTGAGTTCAGTTCAGTTCAGTCACTCAGTCGTGTCCAACCCTTTGCGACCCCATGAATCGCAGCACGCCAGGCCTCCCTGTCCATACCAACTCCTGGAGTTCACTCAGACTCATGTCCACTGAGTCAGTGATAACCTTACTAGCATGCAAAATGAGTGCAATTGTATGATAGTTCTAACATTCTCTGGAATTGCCTTTCTTTGGGATTGGAATGTAAACTGACCTTTTCCAATCCTGTGGCCACTGTTGAATTTTCCAAATTTGGTGGTATATTAAGTGCCGCACTTCAACAGAATCATCTTTTAGGAGTTTAAATTGCTCAGCTGGAATTCCATTACCTTCACTAGCTTTGTTTGTAGTAATGCTTTGAAGTTAAAGTCCACTTGACTTCACAGTCCAGGATGTCTGGCTTAGGTGAGTGACCACATCATCATGGTTATCCAGGTCATTAAGATATTTTCTGTACAGTTCTTCTGTGTATTTATGCAATCTCTTCCTAATCTCTTCTGCTTCTCTTAGATCCTTACCATTTTCATTATTTATCATATTAATCCCACCTGGATTGAGATACACTTGACAGAATAATATAGGTGAGGATGTCATTGCTCAGATTTTTATCCTTATGCTTCAATTATCATTATGTAATTTCACTTTCTATGTCCAGTGTAGCTGCAATTGAAATCACAAAAACAAGGCAGTGGGTTTTGCAACACAAGGCAATGCTTTTAAATCTAAAAAATTACTCTCATTTTTGCATTAAAGACTGTGATTCAGGGTTCTTGCTATGGAATAGACAGGGATGGTGAATTCATGACACACATTCCAACAACTCCTCATCTGTGACCCACACAGCAGTGAGGATATTGTTTTTGCTACAGAGACTCTTTCTAACACCATTATACTGGACCCCTACAACCAAGAGATCCAAGGAGCCCTAAAGCTAAAACCTATAACCTAAACTGTCAGTTCAGTTCAGTTGCTCAGTCCTGTCTGACTCTTTGTGACCCCATGAATTGCAGCATGCTAGGCCTCTCTGTCCATCACGAACTCCCAGAGTTCACTCAAACTCATGTCCATCGAGTCCGTGATGCCATCCAACCATCTCCTCCTCAGTCGTCCCCTTCTCCTCCTGCCAAG
>NW_011495084.1:13684800-13685593 GCF_000754665.1 Bison bison bison | reverse complement strand
GGAGGAGGGAGGAAGGTTCAGGATGGGGAACAGCATGTATACCTGTGGCAGATTCATTTTGATATATGGCCAAACCAATACAATATTGTAAAGTTAAAAAATAAAATTAAAAAAAGGAAAAAAATAAAAATAAAATCTAAAAAATTACTCCCATTTTTGCATTAAATACTGTGATTCAGGGTTATTGCTATGGAATAGTGAGGGATAGTGAATTCATGCCACACATTCCAACAATTGCTCATCTGTGACCCACACAGCAGTGAGGATACTGTTTTTGCTACAGAGACTCTTTCTCACACCAGTACATCAGACCCCTACAACCAAGAGATCCAAGTAGCCCTAAAGTTATACCTATAACCTAAGCTGTACAGAAAGCTTAATAGTAAACTAGGTTCTCCCTACCCAACTACAGGACACTACCTGGGATGTTCAGAAGGCCATCTTGCTGAGAGAGTCATTTCCTAGGCAGGTTGATAAGGAGTCTAGGGGTCCCCAAGGAGAGAGGGGTCTGGAATTCTCAAGGAGGAAGAAAGGACAAACTTTTTTTCTTTCTCCACATTCCTTAGGATTATATAACAATAATGTATCCTGCCTAAGGACAGTCTTTGGATTCAACCTTCTGTTATCTTAAAATGTTAATTATGGGAGTAGACCTGGTCTTTACAAGGATGTATCTTGCCTGAGGACAGTGTTATCTTAAAATGTAAATTTATGGGAGTAGGTCTGATGAGGTCTTTACAACCTTCCAGTATATTCTTTGGATTATATAACTTTCATTGTTAACACTAGCAAG
>NW_011495084.1:13680088-13681955 GCF_000754665.1 Bison bison bison | reverse complement strand
GGAGATGGAAAATCATCTCATCGGTGCATTTTCTGCAGTGCTGGGCCTCAGTGTGAAGATCATCCTCTCACAGGGCCAACTGCTCCCAGCTCTCACACAGCAGACAGCACAGCTGACACTGTTTTCAGCACCTTCTGCCCTCACTACAGGGCCCTACCGTGTTTATAAGGAGCCAGTGTCTATATGACCATCAGCTAACAGGATCTGCATGTGACTTTCAAAATGCCATTATTATCTTCAAAATACAATAATTATTGGAATCTCCATATTTTTATCCATAGTGGCTTGGATTTTATAGACTTAGAGGAAATTCTGAATTTTCTACCTAGGGAAAAATTTCACTGAAAAAAACATAATCAAGTGGGTAGCAAATCAGGAAATTATTTCCTCAATCACATCTGCCACCCTCCCCTCTCTGAAAAGAGTCAGCAAACTGCAGCCTGGAGGGCGAAAACAGCCACTACCTGGTTCTATAAATAAAGTTTTAGTGGAACACAGGTACAACCATTCGCTCATTTATTACTTTGCCTGTCTTTGTGCTACAGCAGCAAAGGTGAGTAGTTGCAACAGACACAGTATATAGCACATAAAGCCTACAATATTTTCTATCTGGATCTTCACAAAAAAGAAGTTTGCTGATTCTTGTCCTAAAGAGACAGAAGTTTACGGGGCACAGTGATGCAAGGACAATGCAAGCCAGTCAGGGGAGAAAAGCAGGGGATAACAGGGAAGAAGGGAGCACAGAGGGGATGCTGAGAGGAAGGGGTGGGGGAGGCAGGTGTGCAGAGGGGGATAAGGGGTGACACAGAGAGAGGTGTGGGCAGCCAGGCCACCTGAGAGGGAGGTCAGCCTCAGAAGGGAGCACATCCCATCCTTTGAAATCATCTCCAGAAACTGACAGACCTGAGTGCAAATCCTGGTGTGCATCAAACAGTTCCTGAAACTTCTGTTCAGCTTTGTATGCCCGGATGGTCCAGAGTCCCCGGAGAGAAGATGCTAAGTGGGAAAATACCGGGCTCCGTGCTGGGGAAGCAGAGACAGACACACGACAGAGAAAGTCAGGGAGGCTGGACGCAAGGAAACCACTGCCTCTCAGGCTCTGTGGTCACATGTCCTGCCAAAGGGAATCCTCCATGTGACCCTCAAACTCCTGCTCACACCATACTTTACTTTAATGACCTGGGAATGAAAGATTCTCCTTGAAACTATCTTTGATCAAATTCAAATCACAGCTAGATTTAGATAAAGAAATTCTTGTTCTTTCATCGAGATCCTCTCAAATATGCCTCCCTCCAAATTTTTCTGGCATCTCACCAGGTGGAAATTGTTCACAAATTTTTTTTTAGTATATTGAATTATAGTTGATTTACAATAATGTGCTAGTTTCAGGTATACAGTATAGTCATTCAGTTATTTTTTTTAAGATTATATTCCATTATAGGCTATTACAAGATACTGAATAAAATTCCCTGTGCTTTACAGTAATTCCTTGCTGTTGTCTATTTGACACATTAATAGCAGTGTGTCTATTAATCCCATACTTCTAACTTGTTCTTCCCTCTCTCCCAATCCCCTTTGGCAACTGTAAGTTTGTTTTCTATGTCTCTGAGTCTATTTCTATTTTGTGTACAGATTCATTTGTGTTATTTTTAGATTCCATATGTAAGTGATATCATATTTATCTTTCTCTGACTGACTTAACTAATAATAATATTTCCTAAGTCCATCAATGTTGCTGCAAATGGTATTTCATTCTTTTTCATGGGTGAGTAATTACCATTCACTAATTTTTGAATCAGTAGCATTTTAAAATTTAATTCCTCATTAGAGTCCTCACCACACTGAATTTAGGTGAGCTATCTGTGTT
>NW_011495084.1:13675434-13677038 GCF_000754665.1 Bison bison bison | reverse complement strand
TCCCAGCATCAGGATCTTTTCAAATGAGTCAGCTCTTCGCATCAGGTGGCCAAAGTATTGGAGTTTCAGCTTCAAAATAAGTCCTACCAATGAACACCCAGGACTGATCTCCTTTAGGACAGACTGGTTGGATCTCCTTGCAGTTCAAGGGACTCTCAAGAGTCTTCTCCAACACCACAGTTCAAAAGCATCAATTCTTCAGCACTCAGCTTTCAAACAGTGTGGTATTACCCCAAATACTGAAAATGACAAAGAGCAGACCTGAAAATAACAGTGCTTATCTTTTCAAAGGGTCTTCCCTGATGGCTTAGATATCAAAGAGTCGAACAGCAATGCAGGAGACCTGGGTTCAATCCCTGGGTCAGGAAGACCCTCTGGTGAAGGAAATGGCAACCCACTCCAGTATTCTTGCATGGACAGAGGAGCCTGGTGGGCTATAGTCCATAGGGTCTCAAAGAGACAGACATGAGTAGTGACTAACACATATCTTTCCAATTCTTTTAACAACTGCAACTTACTAGAACATGTGAAATATTTTTCAAATATATAACTTCTGACAAATATTTCCTGAGGTCTCCTTTCCTTTTCCTAATATTTTCCTTTCCTTGTCACTTCTGGAAACTTTCAGTTCAGTTCAGTTCAGTCAATCAGTCGTGTCTGACTCTTTGCAACCCCATGAATTGGAGCACACCAGGTCTCCCTGTCCATCACCAACTCCTGGAGTTCACTCAAATTCACATCCATCGAGTTGGTGATGCCATCCAGCCATCTTATCCTCCGTCAACCCCTTCTCCTCCTGCCCCCAATCCCTCCCAGCATCAGAGTCTTTTCCAATGAGTCAACTCTTCACATGAGGTGGCCAAAGTACTGGAGTTTCAGCTTTAGCATCATTTCTGCCAAAGATCACCCAGTACTGATCTCCTTTACAATGGACTGGTTGGGTCTCCTTGTAGTCCAAGGGACTCTAAAGAGTCTTCTCCAACACCACAGTTCAAAAGCATCAATTCATTGAGCTCAGCTTTCTTCACAGTCTAACTCTCACATCCATACATGACTACAAAACCATAGCCTTGACTAGACGGACCTTTGTTGGCAAAGTAATATCTCTGTTTTTGAATATGCTATGTAGGTTGGTCATAATTTTCCTTCCAAGGAGGGAGTGTCATTTAATTTCATGGCTGCAATCACCATCTGCCATGATTTTGGAGCCCCCAAAAATAAAGTCTGCCACTATTTCCACTATTACCCCATATATTTTCCATGAAGTGGTGGGAAAAGATGCCATGATCTTAGTTATCTGAATGGTGAGCTTTAAGCCAACTTCTTCACTCTCCTCTTTCACGTTCATCAGGAGACTTTTTAGTTCCTCTTCACTTTCTGCCATAAGGGTGGTGTCATCTGCATATCTGAGGTTATTGATATTTCTCCCGGCAATCTTGATTCCAGCTTGTATTTCTTCCAGTCCAGCGTTTCTCATGATGTACTCTGCATATAAGTTAAATAAACAGGGAGACAATATACAGCCTTGATGAACTACTTTTCCTATTTGGAACCAGTCTGTTGTTCCATGTCCAGTTTTAACTGTTGCTTCCTGACCTGCATAC
>NW_011495084.1:13671072-13672527 GCF_000754665.1 Bison bison bison | reverse complement strand
ATGATATATTTAAGCTTTCCCCGAACATATTACCATATTTCTATCATTATATTAATTATTTAAAATGCCAATTCCAAAGGTTAACCATTATAACACCACCAGATTCCATTTACAATGTGTGTACTGTGTGTAAGGCCCTGTGCTGAGTTCCATGAACATTCTCTTAATCATCACATTATCCCCTGAGTTGATTTTCTCTTGGGAAGTGATCTTGCTCTAAAAAGACAGTAGGTAGAATCGAAAATGAAATCATTGATTGATGCTGATTTAAGCATCCATCTTTATCAGGAAAAGTATGATCCCCTGGAGGACAGTTATCAGGCAATAAGAATGCAATCAACATTTAGTGTCTGCCTGCTATGAAAGTGGGGTGAGGTGGTAGGACCCTGCAGATTCACTTGCAGATTCAGTCTGGACCAAGGCCTCTAAAGTTTACAATCTCAGGTGTATACAAATCCATGGTGATTTGCACAGGGGGGTGGGGAAACACAGGGAATACTACCTGAATATTTTTAGACAATTTTAAGACTCATGACTGATTTTATAGGCTTCTTTAACAAATAGAAAGAATGGCATGAATGACTTGCAGGCACTAATCACAGTTGATGGAAATTTTGACCAAAAAGGAGCTAGGATGAGAAGGTTGAGATGTTAAGACTGGCTATTCTTTACAGATAAGAAATAATAAAGTTGGGAGGGTAAGTGGTTGACCTAAAGTTTCCCAGGAAGGTATTGCTTATCCTAGGTGAAAGAGAAGAACAGTTTGTGCTCAGGGAATCCCAGAGCCGCAGCTGCAGGCAGGAGGAACAAACAACCAGAACTGTGACTCTGTGGCCAGGAGCCCTTGGGAAACAAACTGCATGATCTGGATGGGGACCCATGTGCTTTTCCTGTTTCTCCCCGCCTGTGCTGTGGTATCAAAAGAAAACTCAGAGTGAAGAGGATGGAGTTCTGCCAGAAGCCAGCATGGGAGATCCCACCCACGACAAGATCATGCAGAAGAGACCTGACAGGCAAGGCAGATCAGGACTCGAGGGACCCCCTGGACCTGCTTGAGGATCTACCCCAAAACCAGAATCTGTCTGTCTTAACATTAATGGGGGGCTATCCCCGACCAACTTTCTCTGAAGGAAATCAACTTAGAGCTCTAGTTAATAAGTCTCCTGGGCATAGTAGGGGTGTTTCAATTCAAACTCCTCAGATGTCTTTCTAACTTGCCTGACAGGTTTATCCGGACTCTTATAGCTATGCATGTGATTGTTTACAGCCTCCCAGAAAGGCAATACCAAAGAATGCTGAAACTACAGCAAAATTGCACTCATCTCACATTCCAGTAAAGTAACACTCAAAATTCTCCAAGCCAGGCCTTAGCAATATGTGAACCATGAACTTCCTGATGTTCAAGCTGGTTTTAGAAAAGGCAGAGGAACCAGAGATCAAATTGCCAACATCCAC
>NW_011495084.1:13670636-13670972 GCF_000754665.1 Bison bison bison | reverse complement strand
ATCTGCCTCTTGAGAAATTTGTATGCAGGTCAGGAAGCAACAGTTAGAACTGGACATGGAACAACAGACTGGTTCCAAATAGGAAAAGGAGTATGTCAAGGCTGTATATTGTCACCCTGTTTATTTAATTTATATGCAGAGTACATCATGAGAAACACCAGACTGGAAAAAACACAAGCTGGAATCAAGATTTCCAGGAGAAGTATCAATAACCTCAGATATGCAGATGACACCACCCTTATGGCAGAAAGTGAAGAGGAACTAAAAAGCCTCTTGATGAAGGTGACAGTGGAGAGTGAAAAAGTTGGCTTAAAGCTCAACATTCAGAAAACGAAG
>NW_011495084.1:13666441-13668212 GCF_000754665.1 Bison bison bison | reverse complement strand
TTTTAAGCAAACTTGCATCATTTGATGGACAACATTCATCCATTTCAACAATCTGGGTCTCTCCAGGTGGCTTCCCTGGTGGATCAGTCATTAAAGAATCTGACTGCTATGCAGGAGACCCAGGTTTGATCCCTGGAGAGGGAAATGGCAACCCACTCCAGTATATTTGCCTGGAACATCCCACAGACAGAGGACCCTGGCAGGCTAGAGTCCATGGGGTCAAAAAGAGTCAGACAAGACTGAGCGATTAAACCATTCCAGGTGAGGGCCTTTTATGACTAACCCAGCCTGGCAGGTAACCTGGGAAGCAGAGGTAAGATCAAAATGAAGGGCTCCATGGAAGCTGTGCCAATTCTTTTTTCTTAGGAAGCCACTGAAGACCCATTACTAATGCTCTCAGAAACTCTGGAGTTAGGTCCAGATTTCATGGCCCTAAATTCTAAAGCCATTCAAAGAGAATGTCTCTAACAGCTTTATTATACAAACACACACACACACACACACACACACACACAGCATATTGGTTTCCCAAGTGGCTCAGATGGTAAAGAATCTGCCTGTAATGCAAGAGACCCAGGTTTGATCCCTGGGTTTGGAAGATCCCCTGGAGAAGGGACTGGAAACCCACTCCAGCATTCCTGCCTGGAAAATTCCATGGACAGAGGAGCCTGGCAGGCTACAGTCCATGGGGTCCCAAAGGGTTGGACATGACTGAGCACTTTTACTTTTATATGTATATACATTTGTGAATCTTTTATTGCCAGCCATCTCAAACCCTTTATAGAAGTTTGTAGAAGATGAAAATAGTATCTAAGCAAAGAGCTAACATCTGAAGAAGGAAACAAAATATTCTAGTGTACAATAAACACACAATAAATCCCTTCCTTGAAGCCAACCTCATTTCTTTCTTCTACATTCCCAGGAATTACAAAAAGCCCAATTCAAGCTACAAACACAATTCCCCCCAGCTGGTTGGATTCCAGGCCCATCTGATGCACCACATCACCATGGCCAGTGCTTCTGCACCTCTGTCACACTACGGAACAGAGACAGTGATGGAGTATATAGAAAGAAGCATATTGACTCAGAAGCAAGTGACCCAGGTCTTGATACTCCCCAGATAAGGACAATCATTATTTTTATATATTTCCCATTTGGAGCACACCATTTGGAAAATTCTATCCAAAGTCTATGAATCCACATAAATTAAAAAATTATTAGATGAAATCTTTCACTTGAGAGAAAATGGTGATTTTTCACAATTCAGAAACATTCTTCAATTGGCTGAGAATGACAATCTATACCTGGAGGAGAAATTCCATTAGCCCAATGTTGTGCTGGGATAGGGCTTTCCTGGTGGCTCAGATGGTAAAGAATTTGCCTGCAATGTGGGAGACCTGCCTTTGATCTGGAGAAGGGCACGACAACCCTCTCTAGTATTCTTGCCTGCAGAATCCCCAGAGACAGAGGGACCTGGCAGGCTACAATCTGTGAGTTTGTAAAGAGTTGGACACGACTGAGCGACTAAGCACACAAGCTTAACACTAACTGAGGGTCAGTGCTGAGTCTTCATGTCAGCAGATACAGTAGCTTGTACATCTCAGGAAGTTTAGAGATCAACTCTAGTTCTCAGATCCCTCCTTCATCACCTCTGTTTCCTTTGATATCACCCAACTCATTTAACTCTGTAAATCAGGATATTATAAAATATTGGTGAGTCTTAGGTATATGATGAGATCTATACAAACCCTGGTCTTCCCTGGTGACTCAG
>NW_011495084.1:13665362-13665846 GCF_000754665.1 Bison bison bison | reverse complement strand
ATCTGCCTGCAATGCGGGAGGTCCAGGTTTGATCCCTGGGTTGGGAAGATCTCCTGGAAAAGGAAATGGCAACCTACATCAGTATTCTTGCCTAGAGAATCCCATGGACAGAGGAACCTGACAAGTTACAGTCCATGGGGTTACAAAGAGTCAGACATGACTGAAGAACTAACACTTTAGCTTTCATTTTAATACAAAAGATACAATAAGCATTACAAAGAGAATATAATAAACATTGTGCGGATAAATTTTTAAATTTTAATTTAAAGGACAAATGTCTTTTAAAAATGACATACAAAACTAAAATAATGACATAGAAAATCTGAATAACTGCATATTGATTTAAGAATTTGAATCCTTTTTTAAATTTTTACTTGATTTTATTGTTTTGGCCATACTGTGCAGCTTGTGGGATCTTAGTTTTCCTACCAGCAATTGAACCCAGGCACACAACAGTGAAAGCACCAAGTCCTGACCACTGGAC
>NW_011495084.1:13662713-13663642 GCF_000754665.1 Bison bison bison | reverse complement strand
CCTGTTAACAAAAGTTGACATATTAAGAAAACACGTTGATATTTTAAGAAAAGCAAATTATAGACCAATATCCTTCATGAGCAACAGGTACAAAAATTCTTGACAAACTACATACAGCAATACATTTAAAAAATGCTACATTATGAAGAAGTCTTTTCAAGGAATGTTAAGTTTAACTTTCAAATACCAATCACTATAATTCACATTAAAAGAGTAAAGATAAATAATCATATGACCAGCTGAAGAGATGTAGAAGAAATATTTGCTAAAATTCAATACCTATTCTTCATTTTTTTTTAAAAAAGTAAAATTCTTGGCAATTGAGGAACTAAAAGAAACATTTTCAATCTGATAACATATACCTACCTAAAAAATTGCAATTAATATTCTTTGTAATAAAAAATTACTGAAAGATTTTGCCCTAAGAATACAAGATTATCTAACCTAACCAATTCTCTTTAACACTAACTGGTCTATGGAGAAGAGTGTGGAGATTCCTTAAAAAACTGGAAATAGAACTAACTTATGACCCAGCAATCCCACTGCTGGGCATACACACCGAGGAAACCAGAATTGAAAGAGACACGTGTACCTCAGTGTTCATCGCAGCACTGTTTATAATAGTCAGGACATGGAAGCAATCTAGATGTCCATCAGCAGATTAATGGATAAGAAAGCTGTGGTACATATACACAATGGAGTATTACCCAGCCATTAAAAAGAATACATTTGAATCAGTTCTAATGAGGTGGATGAAACTGGAGCCTATTATACAGAGTGAAGTAGGCCAGAAAGAAAAACACCAATGCAGTATACTAGCACATATATATGGAATTTAGAAAGATGGTAACGATAACCCTATATGCAAGACAGCAAAAGAGACACAGATGTATAGAACAGTCTTTTGGACTCTGTGGGAGAGGGTGAGG
>NW_011495084.1:13661791-13662613 GCF_000754665.1 Bison bison bison | reverse complement strand
CCCATGTACCCTAGAGCCCTGTTCTGCAACAGGAAAAGCTAAATGAGAAGTTCACCCACAGCAACTAGTCACCCCCTCTCACTGCAAGTAGAGAAAGCCCATACATAGCAAAGAAGGCCCAGTGCATCCAAAATAGATGAATAAATAATTTTAAGAAAACAATCCAAAATACTATGAAAAAGCAAATACGCATGAATAAATTTAACCAGAGAAGTGTAAGATGTCTATAATAAAAATTTCAAAATATTTCTAAAATTAAAGACCTAAATAAGCAGAGAGAGACACATATTAGTAATTGCAGATCCAACATTGTTAAGACTCAGACTTCTCAAATATTCTATAGCTAAAAGGAAATATTAATAAAATTTTCAGGCTTTTATTTAAAAACAAATGGAAAGCCTTCTAAAATGTACACATAAAAGAATCCAGAATGATCAAAGCAACCTTGACAAAGAAGCACAAAGTTAGACTATTTAAATTGTGGGTTTCATCTCTTATTAAAATGTACAGTAACTAAGAATGCAGTATTGGCATAAGGATCAAAATATTGGCATAAACTGCAACTGAGGAACAAAATAAATAATACAGATGCAGATTTCCTTAATCCAATGCATAAAAGTCTTTAGCAAATGTGTCCAGAATAATTGGAAAAAATAAAACCTAACCACTAATTACTCTTTCACATAAAAAATTCGTGCAAGATGTATCAATATCTAAAAAGGTAGAACAAGGGGGCAGTCCTAAGATGGTGGAGGAATAGGACGGGAAGACCACTTTCTCCCCCACAAATTCATCAAAAGAACATTTGAACACTGAGCAAAT
>NW_011495084.1:13661324-13661691 GCF_000754665.1 Bison bison bison | reverse complement strand
TTTAGAAAGATGGTAACGATAACCCTATATGCAAGACAGCAAAAGAGACACAGATGTATAGAACAGTCTTTTGGACTCTGTGGGAGAGGGTGAGGGTGGGATGATTTGGGAGAATGGCATTGAAACATGTATAATATCATATATGAAACGAGTTGCCAGTCCAAGTTCGATGTATGATACTGGTTGCTTGGGGCTGGTGCACTGGGACGACCCAGAGGGATGGTACAGAGAGGGAGGAGGGAGGGGGGTTCAGGATGGGGAACACATGTATACCTGTGGTGTATTCATGTTGATGTATGGCAAAACCAATAAAATATTGTAAAGTAATTAACCTCCAAATAAAATAAATAAATTTATATATATATAA
>NW_011495084.1:13659760-13661224 GCF_000754665.1 Bison bison bison | reverse complement strand
CACAAAACAACTTCTGAATGCTGACAGAGGACATCAGACACCCAGAAATGCAGCCCATTGTCTTCGAAAGGAGGTAGGACAAAATATAAAAGATAAAAAAAGATGCAAAAGAGATAGGGACAGAGATCCATCCTAGGAAGGGAGTCTTAAAAAAGAGAGATGTTTCCAAACACCAGAAAGCACTCTCATGGGCGAGTCTGTGGCGAGCCTTGGAACCTCAGAGGGCAACATAACGGGGGGGGGGGGGTGAAAAATAAATAAAACCCACAGATTATGTGCGTAACAGCAACTCCCAGAGGAGAAGCAGCCCAGACGTTCACATCCGCCACTAGCAAGCTGGGGCTGAACAGGCAGAAGTGGGCTGATTGCTTAGGGTAAGGACAGGCCCTGAATGCCCTGAGGGCAATCTGAGGGAACTAACTAGAGTTAGCAACCCAGACTGTGGGATAGCTATCCCGAGAAAAGCCCTAACCTAAGACACTGCCAGGCCTGCTCCCAGAACAAAGGACTGAGCAAAGCTAGCTGGCTGCAGACCAGCCCATCCCCTGCCAGAGACAGGCAGGGGTGGGCAGCCAGAGCCAGAAGGGGGCAATCATGGCCTCAGTGAGGCATTATCTACCAAACTGCAAGAAGGCTTCATTGCTAACCAAGACTTCTTGGGATTCTGGACGGTCGACATCTACTGGGAGGGTTGCAGCCAGAGATCAGCTCCCCAGAAGAGACACATGGCACACCTGAGAAGGCGCACAGGTTGTACACCCAGAAAACCGAGCGTCAGGGACAGGGGAGACAATAAGTTGTAGCCTTCAACTGGCAGTGATTGTGCTCACCAAGCACCTGGTCACCTGAGCTTCTTGGATCTGGGAAGGGCACAAAACACAGGCCCAACCAAGTCTTCTCCTTTGTGGACTATTCGAGAACCTGAATAGCTTAGACTTGAGAAGGGCATGCGACCCAGGCCCACCTCAAACAGTTCCCAGCAGAGAAACCTAGAGCCTGAACAGTGTAGACTGGGAAAGCACACATGCTGTGAGTGGGGACAAACCCAGTGTGGCACATACACTGCGAGCCCTCCCCACACAGGCCAGTGATATACGTTTGCAGTGTTCCTCCCTCCCCACAACAGGACTGAACAAGTGAGCCTAAAAAAGTGACCACCACCGCCCCCTTGTGTCAAGGTGGAAATTAGACACTGAAGAGGCCAGCAAACAGAAGAAGCTAAAATAAACAGAGGGAACTGCTTTGGAAGTGACAGGTGCAATAGATTAAACCCTGCAGCTAGCACCAACTACATAGGAAGGGGCCTGTAGATCTTGAGAAGTGTAAGCCAGATCAAGGAACTATATGAAAATGAACTGACCCCACATGGTCCACAATACCACCAAAGAAAGTCCTAGATTGCCGGGAGAAATATCAATAACCTTAGATATGCAGATGACACCACCCTTATGGCAGAAAGTGAAG
>NW_011495084.1:13656988-13657709 GCF_000754665.1 Bison bison bison | reverse complement strand
ATTACTGGCTAGCTTGCTCTCTCCCCTTTTGATTCTCCCTCTTCTCCTCCTGGTCACCTCTATCTCCCTTCTCCCTCTTCTCTTCTCCATGTAACTGTATACCTCTCCAAGTGTCCCTCACTGTGGAGAAACTTTTCATCATTAACCTAGATGTTTTATCATTGGTGCTGTATAGATGGAGAAGCCTTGAAGCTACTGTAAGAATAAGACTGAAAACCAGAGGCAAGAGGCTTAAGTCCAAAACCTGAGAACACCAGAGAACTTCTGACTCCAGGGAACATTAATCGATAGGAGCTCATCAAAAACCTCCACACCTCCACTGAAATCAAGCACCACCCAAGGGCCAATAAGTTCCAGAGAAAGACATACCACGCAAATTCTCCAGAAACACAGGAACATAGCCCCGAGCTTCAATATACAGACTGCCCAAAGTCACACCAAACCCACTGACATCTCAAAACTCATTACTGGACACTTCACTGCACTCCAGAGAGAAGAAATACAGCTCCACCCACTAGAACACCAACACAAGCTTCCCTAATCAGGAAACCTTGACAAGCCACCCGTCCAACCCCATCCACAGCAAGGAACCTCCACAATAAAGAGAACTCCACAACTGCCAGAATACAGAAAGGCCACCTCAAACACAGCAATATAAACAAAATGAAAAGGTAGAGAAATACCCAGCAGGTAAAGGAACAGGATAAATGCCCACCAAACC
>NW_011495084.1:13655508-13656888 GCF_000754665.1 Bison bison bison | reverse complement strand
AGCTATTCTTTCAATAGAAACTCTTCAGGCCTGGAGGAATGGCAAGACATACCTAAAGTGATGAAAGAAAATAATCTACAACCCAGATCACTGTCCCCAGCAAGGATCTCATTCAAATATGAAGGAGAAATTAAAAGCTTTACAGACAAGCAAAGGCTGAGAGAATTCAGCACTACCAAACCAGCTCTCCAACAAATACTAAAGGATATTCTCAAGACAGGAAACACAAAAAGGGTGTATAAACATGAATCGAAAACAATAAAGTAAATGGCAATGGGATCATCAGTTCACTTCAGTTCAGTCGCTCAGTCATGTCTGACTCTTTGCGACCCCATGAATCGCAGCACGCCAGGCCTCCCTGTCCATCACCAACACCAGGAGTACACTCAGACTCACGTCCATCAAGTCAGTGATGCCATCCAGCCATCTCATCCTCTGTCGTCCCCTTCTCCTCCTGCCGCCAATCCCTCCCAGCATCAGAGTCTTTTCCAATGAGTCAACTCTTCGCATGAGGTGGCCAAAGTACTGGAGTTTCAGCTTTAGCATCATTCCCTCCAAAGAAATCCCAGGGCTGATCTCCTTCAGAATGGACTGGTTGGATCTCCTTGCAGTCCAAGGGACTCTCAGGAGTCTTCTCAACACCGCAGTTCAAAAGCATCAATTAATCGGTGCTCAGCTTTCTTCACAGTCCAACTCTCACATCCATACATGACCACAGGAAAAATCATAGCCTTGACTACACGGACCTTTATTGCCAAAGTAATGTCTCTGCTTTTCAGTATGCTTTCCAGGTTGGTCATAACTTTTCTTCCAAGGAGTAAGTGTCTTTTAATTTCATGGCTTCAGTCACCATCTGCAGTGATTTTGGAGCCCCAAAATTGAAGTCTGACACTGTTTCTACAGTTTCCCCATCTATTTGCCATGAAGTGATGGAACTGGATGCCATGATCTTCGTTTTCTGAATGTTGAGCTTTAAGCCAACTTTTTCACTCTCCTCTTTCACTTTCATCAAGAGGCTTTTTAATTACTCTTCACTTTCTGCCATAAGGGTGATGTCATCTGCATATCTGAGGTTATTGATATTTCTCCCAGCAATCTTGATTCCAGCTTGCACTTCTTCCAGCCCAGCATTTCTCATGGTGTACTCTGCATATAAGAGATATAAGCAGGGTGGCAATACACAGCCTTGCCATACTCCTTTTCCTATTTGGAATCAGTCTGTTGTTCCATGTCCAGTTTTAACTGTTGCTTTCTGACCTGCATACTAATTTCTCAAGAGGCAGGTCAGGTGGTCTAGTATTCCCATCTCATTCAGAATTTTCCACAGTTTATTGTGATCCACACAGTCAAAGCCTTTGGCATAGTCAATAAAGCAGAAAT
>NW_011495084.1:13652280-13653315 GCF_000754665.1 Bison bison bison | reverse complement strand
CAGAAACCAAAAGAAAGCAGGAATAGCAATACTCATATCAGATAAAATAGACTTAAAACAAAGGCTGTGAAAAGAGACAAAAAAGGGCACTATATAATGATCAAAGGATCAATCCAAGAAGAAGATATAATAATTATAAATATATATGCACCCAACATAGGAGCACTGCAATATGTAGACAAATGCTAACAAGTATGAAGGGGGAAATTAACAATAACACAATAATAGTGGGAGACTTTAATATCTCTCTCACACCTATGGATAGATCAACTGAACAGAAAATTAACAAGGAAAAACAAACTTTAAATAATAGAATAGACCAGTTAGACTTAATTTATATATATAGGACATTTCATCCCCAAACAATGAATTTCACCTTTTACTCAAGTGCACATGGAACATTCTCCAGGACAGATCACATTCTGGGCCATAAATCTAGCCTTGGTATATTCAATAAAACTGAAATCATTCCAAGCATCTTTTCAGACCACAGTACAGTTAAGATTACATCTCAGTTACAGGAGTAAAACAATTACAAATTCCAACATGTGGAGGCTGAACAACATGCTGGTGAATAACCAACAAATCACAGAAGAAACCAAAATATGCATAGAAACAAATGAAAATGAAAACACAACAATCCAAAACCTAAGGGACACTGTAAAACCAGCTGTAAGGGGAAGGTTCATAGCAATATAGGCTTACCTCAAGAAGCAAGAAAAAAGTCAAATAAATAACCTAACTCTACACCTAACACAGCTTGAAAAGGAAGAAATGAAGAACAGTAGGGTTAGTAGAAGGAAAGAAACCTTAATAATTAGGGCAGGAATAAATGCAAAAGAAACAAAAGAGACCATAGTAAGAATCAACAAAGCCAAAAGCTGGTTCTTTGAGAAGATGAATAAAATTGACAAACCATTAGCCAGACTCATCAAGAAACAAAGGGATAAAAACCAAATCAACAAAATTAGAGATGAAAATGGAGAGAACACAACAGACAACATAGAAATACAAAGGATCATAAGAGACTACTAT
>NW_011495084.1:13651576-13652180 GCF_000754665.1 Bison bison bison | reverse complement strand
CCCTGCTTCATTCCGTATTCCAAGGCCAAATTTGCCTGTATCCCAGGTGTTTCTTGACTTCCTACTTTTGCATTCCAGTCCCCTTTAATGAAAAGGACATCTTTTTTGGGTGTTAGTTCTAAAGGGTCTTGTAGGTCTTCATAGAACCGTTCAACTTCAGCTTCTTCAGCATTACTGGGTGGGGCATACACTTAGATTACTGTGATACTGCATGCTTTAGCTTGTAAACGAACAGAGATCATTCTGTCATTTTTGAGATTGCATCCAAGTACTGTATTTCGAGCTCTTTTATTGACCTTGATGGCTACTCCATTTCTTCTGAGGGATTCCTTTCCACAGTAGTAGATATAATGGTCATCTGAGTTAAATTCACCATTCCAGTCCATTTTAGTTCGCTCATTCCACAATGTCTACTCTTGCCATCTCTTGTTTGACCACTTCCAATTTGCCTTAATTCATGGATCATACTTATCAATAATTACCTTAAACGTAAATGGGTTGAATGTCCCAACCAAAAGACAAAGACTGGCTGAAAGGATACAAAAACAAGACCCCTATATACGTTGTCTACAAGAGACCCACCTCAAAACAAGGGACACATACA
>NW_011495084.1:13650360-13650683 GCF_000754665.1 Bison bison bison | reverse complement strand
CAACATAATAAAAGCTATATATGACAAACCGGCAGCAAGCATTATCCTCAATGGTGAAAAATTGAAAGCATTTCCTTTAAAGCCAGGAACAAGACAAGGGTGCCCACTCTCACCACTATTATTCAACATAGTTTTGGAAATTTTAGCCATAGCAAACAGAGCAGAAAAAGAAATAAAAGCAATTCAGATTGGAAAAGAAGAGGTAAATCTCTCACTCTTTGCAGATGACATGATCCATACATAGAAAACCCTAAAGACTCCACCAGAAAATTACTAGAGCTAATCAATGAATATAGTAAAGTTGTAGGATATAAAATCAACAC
>NW_011495084.1:13647141-13647667 GCF_000754665.1 Bison bison bison | reverse complement strand
AAGAAAGAAAATCTAAAACTATATCCCAGACTCTTTGAGTAACTACTATTCAGGCCCATCATTTTTAACAACTGCATAGTGTTCAATAACATGCATTTTTTATAATTTATTAAATTCTCCTCTGTTGAACACTGTAGTTTTTCTACTATATATGTTCTATAAAAGGTTATGAAAGGTTATAAAAGTATAAAAGGTTATAAAATTATGAAAGCTTAATTTCCTTAATTATGTGAGTGTATACACATTATATACTTGTATGCATATATATGTATGTGTAAATGATGTATATATATTGAAATTTTTCATCTTAAAAATAAAAAGGAAAGAGGAATCACTGAAAAAAATTAGTTTTAAATAAAAAGGTAGAACATAGAAAAGTATCTTCACATTCCTAAGGATATGCAAAGATTTCTTAGGCTACAAAAACATCAACTATGAAAGAAAAAAAAAAGATAAACATTAGACTTCATCAAAATTAAACCTTGACCTCCACTAAGGATATAAATGGCAAGCCACTGACTGGACG
>NW_011495084.1:13645626-13646419 GCF_000754665.1 Bison bison bison | reverse complement strand
CTCCAATTTGCCCAACCACTTATATAATGTGACTGGACAGGCTGGTAGCTGTGAGAGTCAGCGTACAGGATGGTGCACGAACTCCTGATTGTCTTTCTGTTGTGATTCGGTATCTGAGTGACATCACCTGAGGGGGTGGACTGTCCTGCAGTGTGGACCACTATTCAGAGTCCAGGGTTTGCCTTAGCCACACTTGGCATCACTATCACAAAATATTAAATAAATTATCTAAAATTTAATTTAAGGGAGAAGAAATTAGATGAGGGAAAGTATATGCAATAAACACTTTAGAAGTAATAAAAAATGATCAAGAATCTACTGCTGCTACTGCTGCTATGTCACTTCAGTAGTGTCCGACTCTATGTGACCCCATAGACGGCAGCCCACCAGGCTCCCCCATCCCTGGGATTCTCCAGGCAAGAACACTGGAGTGGGTTGCCATTTCCTTCTCCAGTGGTGAAAGTGAAGTTGCTCAGTCGTATCCAACTCGTAGTGACCCCATGGACTGCAGCCTACCAGGCTCCTCCGTCCATGGGATTTTCTAGGCAGGTGTACTGGAGTGGGGTGCCATTGCCTTATCCGCAAGAATCTACTAAGGTTTATCAAATACAAGGATAAGCAAAATCATCAAAATGAGTTTTAACACAGTTATGCTCACACAGCTGAACAAGGACCTTCCAGCCCCTTCCCTCCCACCCGCCTCAGCTGGTGATAGAAAGACTGGGTTCCACACACGAACTTGGCTTCCACCAACATCTACTTCACTATCCACAGCAGCCTTTCCCTCTCATCC
>NW_011495084.1:13644518-13644618 GCF_000754665.1 Bison bison bison | reverse complement strand
AGTAAACAAAAGATGCTGCAGCCATCAGGACTCTGCAGACACCCCTGCAAGGGTGGTGCACCCTGAGGAGACTCAGGATGAGAAAGAACAGGACACTGGC
>NW_011495084.1:13642427-13643197 GCF_000754665.1 Bison bison bison | reverse complement strand
AATGTCATGAACCTCCATCCATAGTTCATCAGGCATTCTGTCCATCAGATCTAGTCCCTTAAACCTATTTCTCACTTCCACTGTATAATCATAAGGGATTTGAGATAGGTAATACCTAAATGGTCTATCTAGTGCTTTTCCCTACTTTCTTCAATTTAAGTCTGAATTTGGCAATAAGACACCTTAAGACAGAGTAATTAGCTTGTGAAAAGAAAACTACCTACAAAAACAAAAGACATTTTCTGAGATGACTCTGAGCTCATAATCAAATTACTGGCTTAAAAGCCTTTGTATCATTAAAGCTGCTCTCTATTAAACTTGTTGGACTTCCCAGGTGGCTTAGTGTTAAGAATCTGCCTACACTGCAGGAGACACAGGAGACACAAATCTGACCTCTGGGTCAGGAATATCCCTGGACAAGGAAATGGCAACCTACTCCAGTATTCTTCCCTAAGAAATCCCATGGATGGAGAAGCCTGGTGGGCTGCAGTCTATGGTGTCACAAAAGAGTCTGACACAATTTAGCAACTAAACAACATTGTCCTCCTTAAAGTATTATTTTTACCTTATTTTTAACCAATCTTTTCTTTGAAAGTAACTACATCTGGCTTTATCCAAATAAAATGATGTAGCAAATAACTGTCCTCTGTGGGAATACAATGCATCATCCTTGTGCTCAGTTGTGCCCGACTCTTTGCAGCCCCATGGACTCTAGCCCACCAGGCTCCTCTTTCTGTGGAATTTTCTAGGCAAAAATACTGAAGTGAGTT
>NW_011495084.1:13641054-13642327 GCF_000754665.1 Bison bison bison | reverse complement strand
TCTTCCCTGTGAGAACTCTGGCAGGACTGGTACACTACCTGGATGAAATCTTGAAATATCAGGGGCAACAAGTCATCCATATGCCCAATGTCTTTGAAGAAACGATTTAAAATTCTTCCTGCAAGAACAGGATACAAAAAATTACTCATTTTCTCAGATAGGAGCTTTAAGAGAAATAATTCATGAACAAATCAAAACAATATTTTTGAAGTATATGTAATTAGGGACTTTCCTGGTGGTACAGTGTCCCCAGTGCAGGGAACATGGGTTTGATCCCTGGTGCAAGAAGATTCCACATGCCACAGAGCAACTAAGCCTGTGCACCACAACTACTGAAGTCCATGTGCCTAGAGCCTGAGATCTGCAGCAGAGAAAGCCACAACAATGTGCAGCAACAAAGACCCATGCAACTAAAAATAAACAAATAAATCTTTTTTTAAAAGTACATGTATTAAATATTTAATATATTGGGCTTCCCTAGGGGCTCATGCTAAAGAATCCACCTGCCAATGCAGGAGACATAAGAGACAGGGGTTCAATTTCTGGGTCAGGAAGACACCCTCGAGTTGGAAATGGCAACCCACTCCAGTATTCTTACCTGGGAAATCCCATGGACAGAGGAGCCTGCCAGGCTACAGTCCATGGGACAGCAAAGAGTCAGACATGACTTAGTGGTAACACAACAACAAATTTAATACATTACAAATTCATATGAAATAAGCGAATGTCAGTGGTAAAAAGAAAGACAAAATTGGATGATACCTAAAGAGAAACAAAAATACCACCAAATGGCAGTGGGGGGGGAATTGAAATTGAGTCCTGATTTCTAAAAGAATGGGGGAATCTTGTGGCAGTAACAGGAAGGGTTGGTGGATTTGAGAATGTTCCCTCTCTTTAGATTCATGCCATCTAAGACTTACTCCAAGTGGTAAATTGGTAATTAAATAGTTGCAAAATACCTAAGTTAATCCTAATTGTTACATCACTTTTGCTTTAATTATCAAGATTACTTTTGCCAAGTGATACTTTTTAAATAAACATAATTATAACCTCTCTGCAACTTTTTCCCCCTCCAGATAGCTCACAGTAGCTCACATTTTGGGAAATTATGGCTTCTGCTCATTTCCAACTTGTAAGTTTACTACTGGGGTAATAAGCCATTATTTTCAGAAGTATACCAGGTATGACAAGTACAGACTTATGAATAAGCATCTAAGATGAGAGGGGTGTAGGTAGGAAAACTGAAATATTACTAAATGACCAAGAATCACGT
>NW_011495084.1:13640275-13640954 GCF_000754665.1 Bison bison bison | reverse complement strand
TTGAGATATTAGTCCATCATCTTCTCAGTCTGCCAGGTTTCCAAATAAAGTCATTGTTCTTTGCCTTAACACATCATCTGTAAGACTCATTGGCATTGTGAGGCAAGCAGAACGGGCTTGAACTTGGTAATAAGAAATAACATTGTATGTGGTTTTCTCTTCATGCCATCCATCACATACAAGAAACCAAGAGCACCATAAATCATCTATTAAAAATTCTAATTTTGAAAATAAACACAGAGAAGAGTTCAATTTAATATATATACCGCTAAAAGAGCAAATAACTGATGCCCCTAAACCTTTGGGCCTATCTTTGCAGTACTTATTTGGGCTTCTATTTTCTTGAAGGAATGAAGTTCTGATAATAGACACAGGATGGGGAGACAAGATGTATGCCTGCTGCTCTCGGATTAGTGACCTTAAAGATTTAAACTTGGCTCCAAATCCCTGAATAATAAATCAGCATCTGGAGAAGTCTACAGGTCATCAAGAACCAGGTTAACAGTGGTCACAACCACTCAGAGGCTGTAATAACAGAAATTCAGTCCCACTTGATGGCTCCCAAATTTATGACTGTGGTTTTCACATTAACAGGCAAAGTAGAGAGACTTCACAGCTGTAATAGCAAAGACTCTTCCAATCACTTCCTCACTCCAGTTTCATAATAAGATGAGATTGT
>NW_011495084.1:13636980-13638365 GCF_000754665.1 Bison bison bison | reverse complement strand
TCATATGCCACATAACAAATGGACACCTAAATCATCCTGCAAAGTAAACATTCATGTATTTTTACAGACATGCATAAATTGGAATAAAAGCTTATATGCTCCTATATTCAGATTTTCTCTGGCAGGAAAAATTATCAGTGAAGCTTTTTGTAGAAAATGAATAAACATACACAGTGATTTTCTTCCAAGCATCTCTTCCACTTTCAAATATGAAAATGTAACCAGGTACTTAATGTGTTAACAAGATATATTCACTAAAAAATTTGGTGTCTGACTTACCTATTGGATTTCTACTGAAGAACAATACCGGAGATCTTAAAATGGTCTCCAACATTTTGTTGTGCAAAGTTTGTGAAGAATTAACAAGGATGTAGAATATCAACAGAGACCGTGTGATGCCAAAAAGGACAGTAGACACAGTTAGCCCTGAAACAAAGAAACATCACTCAGCACAAAATCTCTGTCTTATCCTCAACCATGCTAAAGCATGGCAGGCAGTTTAAAAAGATACTGTGTATTTTATTCTAAATCAAATTTGTATAGAGGTTTACATATATAGAATACAGAATAAAAAAGTAGATTCTCTAAGAGTTTAATGCTTTCAAAAATACATTTATAAAGAAAAGTGTAAAAATCACTGTTTTCCTCTCACTAAATACAAATAACACAGGGAAAAAAAAATTAGTGTAAACTACAGTTTCATTCTAGGCTTGCCTAATTCAATTACAAGTTCTAATAAAACTTATAAGACAGATAATTATACAAGTAGCTGATCTTTCTTTCTCCACATTTCAAATCTCATTATTTACAACATGTCCCATAATCTAAAAGTAAGGTATGCTTTGGTGAAAGTGAAAGTATTAGTTGCTCAGCTGTGTCATACTCTTTGCAACCCCATGGACTGTAGCCCCCAGGCTCCTCTATCCATGGAATTCTCCAGGCAAGAATACTGGAGTGGATTGACAATTTCCTTCTCCAATGTTTTGCTACCAGCACATGAATTAACAGGGAAAAGGAGACATGATCTACCATGTAATTTACAAGGAAATTTACTTCCATGTAAAGTAGCTTTTTAAGAACCTACTGTATAGCACAGAGAACTCTACTTAATGCTCTGTGGTGACTTAAATGGAAAGGCAATCCAAAGATATATATGTTCAATGGTTCACTTGGCTGTATAACAGACACTAACACAACATTGGAAAGCAACTATAATAAAAATTAATAGAAATTTAAAATAATAAAAATAAACTAGCTACTTCTATGCCCAAGTAACTATAAAGAGTATGAAAAGACCATGTTAAGTTGCAAGTGGACAATCTCTTAAATTATTGTACTGCAAGAAACTACAAATTATATTTTGACATGAGATAATCTAAACAAAA
>NW_011495084.1:13635617-13636880 GCF_000754665.1 Bison bison bison | reverse complement strand
AGAACCCCAAAGCATTTGTAAATAAATATAATCATTTAAATTTATGTCTTATTAATGAC
This sequence comes from Bison bison bison, assembly GCF_000754665.1. Classification (NCBI taxonomy): domain Eukaryota; kingdom Metazoa; phylum Chordata; class Mammalia; order Artiodactyla; family Bovidae; genus Bison; species Bison bison. The sequence goes on along the minus strand of NW_011495084.1, from coordinate 13,636,821 downwards.
ATAAATGAGTACTACTATGCATATAAAAATTAAAATAGCCCTCCAAATATCTCTTCAATTCACAATGCTACATAGAGTGGGGATAACTTTGGCAATCCACCAAGTACTTTTTTCCATTCAGCTGCCACATCAGTGTTATTTAAACTCTGAAAGCTGCTTAAATTCCTGAATTCCATCAAGAGGCATGTGCCTTAGCCCACTATCCTATATGAATGTATAACAGAATCCCTTTCTTCTTCTTTAAGCCCTCATTGTCCACCAATTCAGAAGGTAAAAAGCTGGTAGATTCAAGTTTGTTATCAAGTGATCAATAAAATAAATACCAAATTTCAATGAGTGGATTTTTACATAACTTACTCTTTGTAAAAAGCTTATACAAGCATTTCCTGTGAGGATATTTCAATTTTTAGTTTTTTTTTCTTTTTTAATTTTATTGGGGGTATAGTTGCTTTTCAATGTTGTGTTAGTTTCTGCTCTTCAACAAAGTAAATCAGCTGTATGTATACATATATCCCTCCCCTCTTGGACCTCCCTTCCCCCCATCCCTCCCGTCTAGGTCATCACAGAGCACTGACCTGAGCACCCTGTGCTATATAGCAGCTTCTCACTAGCTATCTGTTTTACACATGGTAGTGTATATATGTCAATCCTAATCTTCCAATTCATCTCTCTCACCTCCCCACTCCCACTCTGTGTCCAAATATCTATTCTCTACAACTCTATTCATCCCCTGCAAATAGGTTCACTTGTACCACTTTTCCTATATTCCATGTTGTTGTTCAGTCACCAAGTTGTGTCCAACTCTTCACAACCCCATGGACTGCAGCATGCCAGGCCTCCATGTCCCTCACCATCTCCCAGAGTTTGCCGAAGTTTATGAACCAGTGATGCCATCCAACCAGCTCATCCTCTGTAACCCTCTTCTCCTTCTGCCTTCAACTTTTCCCAGCATCAGGGTCTTTTCCAGTGAGTCAGCTGTTTGCATCAGGAGGCCAAAGTACTGGAACTTGAGCTTCAGCCTCAGTCCTTACAATGAGTATTGAGGGTTGATTTCTTTTAAGACTGGTTTTATCTCCTTACTGTCCAAGGGACTCTCAAGAGTCTTCTCCAACACCACAGTTCTAAAGCATCAATTATTCAGTGCTCAGCCTTCTTTATTGTCCAGCTCTCACATCTGTACATGACTACTGGAAAGATAGCTTTG
>NW_011495084.1:13635008-13635517 GCF_000754665.1 Bison bison bison | reverse complement strand
ACCACAAGACCTCTTAAATGTAACCAAAAGTCCATTGTAAAACTAGAGGGTTGATTTTATTGAAAAGGATGTTTACATTTCACTGATCTTGTATTTTAATTAATCTTACATTACCATTTAGGTAAAACTCAAAATATGGGCACATGTCAGAGCTCTGTAGTCCCAGAAATGGATGGGCAATGAAAGAAAGAAATACACAGCCTGTCTTCCGTAGCGATGTTCCTGGAAGAAGGTCTTTCCTAGTTAGCTTAACACTATGGAACACAGTGAACGTTTAAGCCAGAAAGAAAAACATGCCAATTAAATATTGTAAAGTAATTAACCTCCAGTTAACATAAATAAATTTATATTAAGAAAAACATGTCTACACATTTGCATCTTCTTTTTTTAATTTTTTTAAATTTTATTTTATTTTTAAACTTTACATAATTGTATTAGTTTTGCCAAATATCAAAATGAATCCGCCACAGGTATACATGTGTTCCCCATCCTGAACCCTCCTCCCTCCC
>NW_011495084.1:13631425-13632007 GCF_000754665.1 Bison bison bison | reverse complement strand
TTGCCCACAGTAGTAGATATAATGGTCATCTGAATTAAATTCACCCATTCCCGTCCATTTTAGTTCACTGATTCCTAAGATGTAGATGTTTACTCTTACCATCTCCTGCTTGACCATATCCAATTTACCTGGATTCATGGACCTAACATTCCAAGATCCTATGCAATATTGGTATTTATAGCCTCAGATTTTACTTTCACCACCAGACACATCCACAACTGAGCGTCATTTCCACTTTGACCCAGCCACTTCATTCTGTTTGGAAGTATTAGTAGTTGTCTTCTGCTTTTCCCCAGTAGCATATTGGACACCTTCTGACCTGGTGGCTAATCTTTTGGTGTCTTATCTTTCTGCCCTTTGATGCAGTTCATGGGTTTCTCATGGCTAGTACACTGGAGTGGTTTGCCATTCCCTCCTCCAGCGGATCATATTTTGACATAACTCTGAACTATGACCTGTCTGTCTCAGATGGGCCTACATGGCATGGCTCATAGCTTCATTGAGCTATGCAAGGCCCTAGGCAACAATAAGGCAGTGATCCACGAAGAGGCTAGATTCCACATATATGTATTCAGTTCAGTT
>NW_011495084.1:13630231-13631325 GCF_000754665.1 Bison bison bison | reverse complement strand
TCTGAAAGAGATGGGAATACCAGATCGCCTGATCTACCTCTTGAGAAACCTATATGCAGGTCAAGAAGCAACAGTTAGAACTGGAAATGGAACAACAGACTTGTTCCAAATAGCAAAAGGAGTATGTCAAGGCTGTATATTGTCACCCTGCTTATTTAACTTATATGAAGTGTACATCATGAGAAGCGCTGGGCTGGAAGAAGCACAAGCTGGAATCAAGATTGCCAGGAGGAATATCAATAACCTTAGATATATGCATTAATTCAAGTGTTTTTTTTGTTTGTTTGTTTATCTCTTTCAGACTTTACTTTGTATGACAGACTCTAGGTCCATCCATGTCTCAACAAATGACCTAATTTCATTCCTTTCTATGGATGAGTAATATTCCAGTGTATATGTGTGTTATTTGCTCAGTCATGTCCAACTCTCTGCAACCCCATGCACTGTACCCTGCCAGGTTTCTCTGTCCATGGAATTCTCCAAGCATGAATATTGGAGTGGGTTGCCATACCTTTATCCAGGGGTTCTTCCTGACCCAGGGATCAAACCCAGGTCTCCCACATTGCAAGCAGATTCTTTACCATTTGAGCTACCCCCCAACCCAGTGTATATATGTACCATAAATGAGATGAAAAGACAGTCCTGATAATGGGAGAAAATAATTACAAAATAAGTAACCAACCAGGGATTAATCTCCACAATATACAAACAGCTCATGAGGCTTAGTATCAAAACAAACAAAAAAACAAATAAACAACTTAATCAAAAACTGGGCAGAATATCTATATAGATTTTTCTCCAAAGAAGACATACAAATGGCTAAGAGGCACATGAAAAGATGCTCAATATCATTATTAGAGAAATGCAGATCAAAACTCTGATAAGCTATTACCTCACACCAGTCAGAATGTCCATCATCAAAAAATATACAAACAATAAATGCTAGAGAAGGTGTGGAAAAAAGGAACCTCTCACACTATTAGAAGTAATGTAAATTCTACAGTCACTTTGGAGAACAGTATGGAGGTTCCTTAAAAAATAGAAAACAGAACCACCATACGACCCAGCAATCCCACTACTGGGCATATACCTGC
>NW_011495084.1:13628704-13629019 GCF_000754665.1 Bison bison bison | reverse complement strand
CCCACAATTGCATGAGCAAAGTCTTTGAGATAAATCTCTTAATATATATATTTTAAAATAATTACGAAATACAGTATAAATAGTATATGAATATCAAGCTGAGTGCACAAAACCAAAATAAACGCCCTTACGTACCTGAGCTGCGATGTTGACTAGAATAAGGAAGATGATGACAGGCCAGTCAACACCGGCTGTGAAGTAATTCACATAGGTCTTAAAACCAACTTTTCCTTCCAAATGGCCCTCCAGAGGTAGTGTAACCTGTATATTCTCAGTCTAGAAGGGAAAAATGACAGTGAGAGATGAAATTTTGAA
>NW_011495084.1:13628123-13628604 GCF_000754665.1 Bison bison bison | reverse complement strand
GTGTCTTCCTTTTAAAAATCTGAATCATGACTTTCAGTTTTCAAAATTATCTGGGAAGACAGAAGATGAACTTATGGTTGCCGAGGTAAAGGATAGATAGAATGTTTGGATGCTCATGCACAAACTGCTATATTTAAAACAGGTAACCAACAAGGGTTTATTGTATAGCACATGGAAGTCTGCCCAATGTTATGTGGCAGCCTGGATGGGAGGGAAGTCTGGGGGAGGATGGATACATATATATGTATGGCTGCATCCCTTCACTGTTCATAGGAAACTATCACAACATTGTTGATCAGCTATATTGCAATACAATATTAAAAGTTTAAAAAAGGAAAAAGAATTGTCTGTGAAGAAGCTGCTACAAGTAAGGACATGGGGAGAGACCACTGGGGGATCACACACCACCCGCAGGAACTTTCATCTTTCTTCAGGGAAACTACGTGGGGGTCAGAAGAGGAGGCTGAACAAGCCCCATCTC
>NW_011495084.1:13627128-13627353 GCF_000754665.1 Bison bison bison | reverse complement strand
CCCAGCTCACTAGGATGGGGGATGGAAAGGCTCCAGAACATGAAGACAGTCCTTCCAGTTCAGGTCTGTGCTAAACCCTACACCCCAGATAACCACAGGTCAGGTGAGGGCATCTTACAACTTAATATGTTTAAAAGAAACCCCCTTTTCCCTAGGAGACTTTGCTCCCCAAATATAATGTACTTCAATGCAAATCCAAGTGGACTGCAAAAGACAGTAATAACA
>NW_011495084.1:13625632-13626476 GCF_000754665.1 Bison bison bison | reverse complement strand
GTATATTCTCAGTCTAGAAAGGAAAAATGCAGTGAGAGATGAAATTTTTAAAAATGAATCCCAAATTTCAAGAGCTCAGCCATGTCCTCCACTGCAAAGCTGTGGGAAACAGATACATCTCATTGATAGGAGTGCAGGATGGTCCACCTCCTACAGAGAAGGGTGGGGAAATATCTGGCCAACCACATATGTGTTTACCCTTGGACCCAGCCATCCTACTTCTAAGAATCTATCAGAAATAAGGATATGTCATTCGTATGAGTTCATTCAATGTTGGGCAGTTTTGCTTAAAATACATCATGACTCTCAACACACACAACAAAATCAATTAACATATAAATGCAGAAGTTTGATCTAAGATAACACACAAAATGATATGGAGCCAATGTATCCCTCTAGATGACTTGTGTCATTCAATGATAGAAACATAAAACATACTTGGGGCTCAAAATACTAGGCAAATACAGTAAACTGAGTTCATAGAGACAGCTGGGGTAATAAGAGTTTGGATAGCACATGGCAAGATGTGATCTGAATCTATATGGTTCCTAAGTTTCAGAGAATGATTCCTGAGCTTAGAAAGTGAACTGATAATCTGAATACTTATCAGAACCATTCCAGGCTCCTGGGTTTGGATATTGAGGGTTGGCTATCAAGGGAATATTTGTGTATGTTTTTACGGGAGATCTAGTGCATTTCCTCATTTCTGTCTGGAGGACTTGGAATGCATTGTAGCATCACAGGAGCCTAGTGTGTCCTTGGCTCTACCCTGGCCACTGGGCTTCAAGGTTGATAAGATGTGGTTCTCAGTTTTGAAGGGTAAGAAAGGAGGATGGGAACTAAC
>NW_011495084.1:13625092-13625532 GCF_000754665.1 Bison bison bison | reverse complement strand
AGTAGCTGATTTAACGTGGCAACAGCAGGACTCAGTCTAAGGGGGTCTTCACATTAAGCCTCTGGATGCCTAAGAGAAGCCAGGGGCCACCAGCATGACTAGGATGTAACTAAGGTAAACTGAAGAGTTCTCAATCAGTGTGAGCCACATGCACTCCAAAATACATAGCAGTGCACCCACTTCTGATCTCCATAAGATTCTCCATCCTACACTCAAAGGGGAACCCCAGGCAGGCTTGCTCCCCTCATGCTCTTCTAACTCTACTAATTCCATTGAACAAGACTTTGGGAACTTAGGATCTACTTTGGGACAAATGAAGATGTCACAAGCAGACTGAAGATTCCTGAGACCACCAAGAGCAGACAGACCCGGGCACACTGCAGGATGAGAAACTCACATCTTGGTCCTCTGGAGCCACATCTTTCAGCAAGGGTCTTGGA
>NW_011495084.1:13622583-13623218 GCF_000754665.1 Bison bison bison | reverse complement strand
CGCTGGTCTTCCTGTTGTTCCTTCAATCTGCCAGGTCACTCCTTGCTGAGGACCTCCTGCCTCAGACCCCCTCCCCCAGGTGACTGCATGATCCCCCTACCTTCATGTTACTCAGACCCCGTAAGGCACCAGATCCTCAGGGAGGCAGCCAGGATGTCACTGTCTGTCACATCCTCCCCATAAGAACAGGAGCCTCGTGAAGGCAAGGCCTTGTCCTCCTGCTGCACAGATTCCCACATGTATCGGGCACATAGAGACCTGGGTAGGGAGACCGGCAACTGGAGACACCAGCAGAGAGGGCATCTCTGATTTGGGTGCTCAGCTACCCAACCTTGCTTCTCCTGTTAATCGTAGATGCTCTTGAAGCAAACTAGGTATAACAATCACCTAGATACAAACAGGTATTCATATCTCTAATTTCTAAGTAATACACTTTGACTTAAGTCATGGAAGAAGAAAATAAAATATTCTAAATAAACATTACACTTAACAGATTTCATTAGAAGATTGATGATTCAGTAACCTAGGGTTTATGTGGCTTAGAGTGTGAAAGAAAGTGAAAGTCGCTCAGTCGTGTCCAACTCTTTGCGATCCCATGGACTATACAGTCCATGAAATTCTCCAGGCCAAAGTAC
>NW_011495084.1:13620932-13622483 GCF_000754665.1 Bison bison bison | reverse complement strand
GCTGTGGTTGAGGCAGCTCAGGTGGAGGGAGCTGGCCCAGGACCCTCGCTGGGACCCCTCTCACCCTCTCCCTTGAGGGGGTCCACTGGGAGAAATGTAGGGAAGTATCTGGGTACTGTCAGATACTGCAGAACTAGAAAATTATGCAGAATGTACTGTGTCTTGTTCCACTTGGGAGGCAAAATTCACATACCTCTTTAATGAAATCACCATTTGTCACATCAAATCTGTAATATGCACAATGAAATGACTGGGGGTACAAAGACAGCAATTTCACTCAGCAGTCAAGCGCTGACAATTCTGATGGGACAAGGGGGCAGCCATCCCCTCTCTGCTGTGAGAGAGGCATCAAACAGTGAGGATGGTCCTCGATTCATCCAGGAGTGCTCACCAGTGGACAAATAGTTGCTTTGTGAGTACTAAAATTGGGGGTAGTGTCCTCAAAGGAAGCAACAAGGGGGTCCCAAAACATCTAGGGATGGAATAAATAGGTTATACTCCGGCCCACTGATCCTATGCTCATAACACTGTCAACACTGGGTTTACACACTAGAATCACCCCCTCTGCACATGAAATCAACTGCTCTCAAGCTTGAAACCTTAGCCTCTTCTAGAGGAGTGGAGAAAGAGTTGACACATGGAACTGCTTCCAGAGGGGCAGGGGTTCTGTATTTTAATAATCTTTCTTGGAGCAGAGATTCATTTCAGAAGTCAGGGATCTGACCAAGGGCCTGTGGAACGGGCCTATGGAACAGTCAGGGGTTAATAACAAAGGTGCTGAGACCTAGAAGTAAAAAAGCCAATGAGTGAAGCACCAAACGGCCACCAAGTCTGAACACTTCTCACTAATTTCCACCCCACCCTCAACCATGCTATGAGCTGTGGGTTGGATGGTGTTCCCTCCTCAAAAAAGACATGTTCAAACATGACACCTGTGAATGTGACCTTATTTGGAAGCAGGGTCTCTGCAGATGTAATCAAGTTAAGATGAGATCACACTGGAGCAGTGACCCTACATCCAATATGACTGATGTCCTTAGGAGAAGAGACCTAGACTGACACAGGGACAACCAGGGACAATGGCCATTTGACAACAGAGGCATACATCACAGTGCTGCAGCTGGAAGCCAAGGAAAACCAAGGAAGACCTGTGAACACCAGAGGCTGGAAGGAAGGGTTCTCCCCTGGAGCCTTCAGGGAGAGCACTGCCCTGCCAGCACCTGGATTTGGGATCTGTAGCCTCCAGAACAGGGAGACGATAAACTTCTGTTGTTGTAAGTCACTTTGTAGTTGTAAGTTGTAAGTCAGTTTGTAGTACTAGGTTACAGTAGCTCTAAAAACTGAAACCCTAGCCTGAGCCCACACTTCTGTCTTCTCAGCTTTACTAAGATTCCTAACTGTTCCTTCTGTCGCCCCTCCAGTGACCAATGGGGGAATCTCTTAACTTCCACATCAGACCACATCCCTCCTCTGCTCTGGACTGTGCAAGGCTTCCATCCCACTTCTGGTCCCCTGCCCACTACTCAGAGACAAGCTCCCTTGCTCACTCTT
>NW_011495084.1:13617361-13620224 GCF_000754665.1 Bison bison bison | reverse complement strand
CAGAATACTGGAGTGGGTAGCCTTTCCCTTCTCCAGGGGATCATCCCAACCTAGGGATTGAATCCAGGTCTCCCACATTACAGGCAGATTCCTTACCAGCTGAACCACAAGGGAAGCCCTAGAGTGTAGGCTTAGAGTGTAGTAGTGATATTTCTGGGCTTTCCAGATGGCGCTAGTAAAGAACCTGCCTGTCAGTGAGACAGTGTTTGATGATAAGAGACTCAGTTTCAGTTCCCGAGTCGGGAAAATCCCCTGGAGGAGGGCATGGCAACCCCCTCCAGTATTCTCGCCCCGGAAATCCCATGAACAGAAGAGCCAGGTGGGCTACAGGTCTTTGGATTCATCCTTCAAGGCATGAACAGCAGCTGTGAGAAGAAGAGGGCATAAAACTCAAGGAGAAGAGGGTGTTTACCATGAATTCGAGGAGAGTGACTTGCAGGGATGTCTATCCTTGGACACACCTGAGTGCTAGCAATTCCACAGACTTCTATAGACTACTTACATCTTTCAGTATCAGAATCTGACTTTCATCTTTTAGGTACTGCAGCTGATGAGTCACTAAGATTGTGATCTTCTTCTTCAAGACCTGATGAATACACCTACAAATGTAAAAAGTACAGTATGCAAAAGCATGTTAATGGGGGTGATTCAAACTGGAAACTTATATTTTGAAAAGAATAAGACAAAGACCACACAGCAGTCAAAGATCTGCAATTTAAATACCAAATCAATAATAAATATTAAATAAACATAAATCAATTAATCCGACTAGGTTCTTAAATTTATCAGCAGCAAATTTGAACCTAACTCTGCTTAAAATTTTCTAAAAAGCAGCCCACTGAAGGAGGCACAAACAGCTAAGGTTTTTTAATAAAACTCAGCTTAACAATTATATACATGTTTCATAAAGAAAAACAATTGAGTAATACTGAGATTCTGAAATTCTACTGAACTAAAATACTATTTTATTGCTAAGTAGGAATGGGAAGAGAGGGATCTATGTCATATAAAACTGTGTACATTCTTAGACAGCTTTTTGGGTGATTATAATTAATGATGTAAATATTAACAACAACAACAAAAAACTAATAGATTCTAGGTAATCTTTGCCATAGTGCATTTGCTAGACACTTGTTCCCAAAGAATGTTAGATAAAAAATGAATGCCAGTGTGGCCTCCAGTAGTCTCTGCAATATTCCAGAGGAATATTCCATCCAGGAAGCAAGTCTTCTTCCATTAGGAATGAACACTTTCCAAACATGAGAATAAAAGAATGGAATCCAAATGGCCCGAATCACAGTGGAAATCACCCAGTGGCTCAGAGCACATGCCAGTACTCTATAGTCAAGACCCCCCTCATTATTCAACCTTAAATTTTTTTCACAGAGAAAAAAAAAAAACAAACTTGCTCCTACATTTTAAATGCAGACCCCTCAGAACTCAGCCCAGTCTAACCCCAAAGGATCCACAACCCCTCTAGGGAAGCAAGTGCCCAGGTCTGGGCCCACGTGATCACAGGCAGGTCTGAGTGCCCCAGCCCTTCGCAGAGAAAATCTCAGGAACCTGGGCTAGAGCTCAGCCTGTGAGTGAGTCAGATGGAGAGTCTGGAGGCAGCAGACTTCAGCTCAGTCCCTCTCAGGAGCCTGACAACATCGGACAAGGGACTAAACCTCAGTTTCATCATCTCAGAATGTCAATGACAACGTCATCCACACGTTCTGAGAAATCAAACCACCAGCATGCTCAGTAAATGTCAGCCCCCTTCTCCGCTCCTCCCTAACCACAAGTGGCCCCATGCTTTGGACGAAGTACAGAAGAGTCCTACGGGGACACTCTGGACACGGGTCTGTGATCAGAATCAGGACCCCGGGACTCAGACACACAAACCATCGCTTCATTAAGTCCAAAAGGATTCATTTTTACCCTGTAACATGTGTTAGTTCAGTGTTCATACTGTTTCTTAACACTTTTTTCAGATATCGTACTAAAGCATTTAAATAGAATTTTTTCTCCTTAATTCATAATTACCTTCCAGTAGTCTCTGAAGATTTGTTAATTGTTAGAAGATTGGATTTGTTAATCAAATCCAATGGGCTGTTATGTCCAAGATAGACCAACACAAAAATTTTAAAATGTTTTCTCAACAGTCCATCACAGATGAGGTAACATAATTTTAACGAAGTGATCAACTGATAGCTTTATATTTTTTCCTAAAAAGTGCTTTTACCCAAATCATTAGAAAGATATATTATTTTCCAAGTTTTTAAGATTAAAAATTTACAAGTCATGACATAGAAATTATTGAGTCAGCAACCAGTTGTTTAGCTGTTATTCCGATACAGAGACTGTGTTAATCCTATAATCCCACATATAATCATCTATAAGGGCGGCCCCTGATAGCTCAGTTGGTAAAAAATCTGCCTGCAATGAGGGAGACCTTGGTTTGATCCCTGGGTTGGGAAGATCCCTTGAAGGGAAAGGCTACCCACTTCAGTATTCCAGCCTGAAGAATTCCTACAGTGCATGGGGTGGCAAAGTGTCAGACACGACTGAGCAACTTTCACTTTTCACTCTAAAAGAGGACACATCCCGTGGTGGAGGGGACACAAATGAAATAGACAGAGGCCACACCTCCATTCATTCAATCAACAGAGGTTTGTCCAGGACCCAGGCACTGTCTTAAGTGCTGAGGATATACTGAAGTCAACATAGAAGACAACACTCTGCACCGTGCCCAGGGGGATGCACTGAACGATTATAGAAAATGCACTATTGGGCAGTGATGTGTGCTCTAAAGAAAAGCAAGGGGGGCTGCTGTCTTAGATAGGGAGACACGGGAGCCCTGATACTCTCTGGGGAAACA
>NW_011495084.1:13616656-13617261 GCF_000754665.1 Bison bison bison | reverse complement strand
CCCTCCCCCTGTGACACAGATGCACCAGCCAGTAGAATCTGTTCCTACCCTGATGGAGAACTTGTGCAGATGCACACAAGATGGGGTGACATGCATTTCTGAGCTCAGGGCGGGATGCTGGGAGCAAGGAGGCTGAGATACTCATGATGCCAGGAGGATGGGGTTGGGGAATCGCTGTCACAGCACTAGCTCCTGTCACTGAACTCATGACAAGACACAGGCACTTCTCTAAGGGAAAATTCATCAAGCCATGAATGGGAGAGGCTGGGAATGGAGGGTCAGATCAGAGAGCTGGAGACCATGCCATGTGTCATCTGCCCTGTTGTCTCATGTTCTCACAGATTCAGTGCTACTATGCAGGTTTGTATAAGTGTTACAATATACCTAACATGAAATTTACCATTTTAACAATTTTAAGCATACAGCCCAGTGGCATTAAGTACATTTACATAGTTGTGCAGCCATCACCACCATCCACCTCCACAACTCTTCCATCACCCCAACACTCAGCACATTTTACATACGGGCAGGTCCCACCAAAGACTAACGACCCCTGCTTAGTGGATGTGGAATCCCAGCTCCTCATATCCAGAGCTCAGAGTTCC
>NW_011495084.1:13615791-13616556 GCF_000754665.1 Bison bison bison | reverse complement strand
TTGATAATGCAGGAGGCAGGGGTCTGGGATGTGGGGCTGAACCAGGACAGGATCCATGACTGGACACAGGTGAGACAGCATCAGTTCACCCAAGGCCCCTCACCTTCTGTAGGTGACAGAACCCATTTAGTGTTCACAGCATAAACTGTAAAACTCACAAACCTTATTGACCATCCTCCATTACTGAAGGAATCTTCTAATCATAAGTAAAAGTGTGATTCATTCACTTTTAATACAAAACCCTTCACATGACTAAGCTTCCACGTGACCACCATCTCTCACAGCATATTGTTCCATCTAGTTCTCTAACTTGAGAACACTCTCCAGCTGCTGCTGAGTGACTTCCTAATTTGCTTTCATGCTCTCTGCTTTTGTTTTAAGTCACCCTAGAGAATGTGGTTCTGATTAGCAAACAACAGTTTTAAGCCTGCTTCTATCAAATATATATCCAAAGTGGTGCACCCAAAATATTTGAGAGGATTTTATAAATATCTCCTGTCTTTGAAAAACAGCTCAGGAGAACTTCTGTGATCAGCACACTATATTTGACACCAATTGCTTTCCCCTGCAGAGAAGGCAATAACACCCTACTCCAGTACTCTTGCCTGGCAAATCCCATGGACGGAGGATCCTGGTAGCCTGCAGCCCATGGGGTCTCTAAGAGTCGGGCATGACTGAGTGACTTCACTTTCACTTTTCACTTTCACGCATTGGAGAAGGAAATGGCAACCCACTCCAGTATTCTTGCCTGGAGAACCCCAGGGA
>NW_011495084.1:13615371-13615691 GCF_000754665.1 Bison bison bison | reverse complement strand
CATGTACATCAGTGAAGTTAGAACAGACCCCTCACCATGCACAAAATAAACTCAAAATGGATTAAAGACTTAATCAAAAGATGTGACACTATAAAACTCTAGAAGAGACTAGAGGCAAACTTTCTCTGATGTAAATTATACCAATCTTTTCTTAGGTCAGTCTCCTAAGGCAATAGAAATAAAAGTAAAAATATACAAATGGGGGCCTCCCTGGTGGCACACTGGTAAAGAACCCGTGTGTCAATGCAGGGAACATGGTTTCAATCCCTGGTCCAGGAGGGTCCCACATGCCACGGAGCAACTCAGTCCATGGACCAAAA
>NW_011495084.1:13614832-13615271 GCF_000754665.1 Bison bison bison | reverse complement strand
CAGGTGCAGGGGTTCTGGGACTGAACACATTGGGCTGAGGCGCCTTCCTGCATTTACAGCTTTGGGGCTGGTGGGGGGACTCATAAATGGCCAAGTGCACCCACTGAGGCTGTAGGAAGACAGCGGGCACGGCGCCCCTGGAGGAGAAGGAGAGGACGGCAGGGCCCGTCTTCCTTCTGTCTCCTGTGCACTGCTCCCTGGCTCTGGGACAGAGGGACCAGTATGCACAGACAGAGAGGGTGAGAAAGGACCCCACAGAGCCAGCACAACTGGATACGTAGTGAATATGGGGATGAGCTAGAAATGCTGATGGGGGTAGGACAAGCCTGTTCTCTGTCTGAGGACCTGGAGCTGCTTCCTGAATGTGAAGAGGGGTCTGAGAAGGGCTGCAGCAGAAGGGTGAGCTGTGTAGACAGCAGCGTGGGAGTCTGATCAGGAC
>NW_011495084.1:13610885-13611486 GCF_000754665.1 Bison bison bison | reverse complement strand
CTGCACTTATTTCCTACCCTGTATGGAAACTCTCTAAACCTTGACTCAGATGACCTTTCCCCAGGCATCTGTCTTAACAAGCGCCACGTAGAGACAGGTTCCTCAGAGGCAGGAATGACAGCTGGGCATCCTAGTCTCCCTTGTTCAGCCCAGTGTGGTCCTTCCCCTCTCCTAGCTCACCATCCTCCTTGCAAACTGAGGTTTTGTGCAGCAACATCTGTAAGGGCATCAATCTCAGTGCACACAATAGGGTGTTAATAAGTGCAGCTGGAAGGCTCACTGGCTTTAACAAGGTGAACAACAGCAAAAGAACTAACGTTGGGTAGATGTGGAGGCTGCTTCAGAAAGAGCAAACTCATGAGGCTTTCAAAGAGGTCAGTCAAGACTCCACCAGAGCCCTCGGTCAGCATGTGTTAGGACAGAGAGACATCAGAGCTGTCCACTTTCAGGAGTTCTGTGGCCAAGAAAGAGCCACTGACAACACATTGCAGAACAAAGTGAGAGTCAGGACTTCAACCAAGATACCAAGTTTCAAATTCAAGGTAACCCTACATGAGGGTCTAAGTATTAATTCTAGTAAGGATCCATGAAGAAAAGTTAA
>NW_011495084.1:13610359-13610785 GCF_000754665.1 Bison bison bison | reverse complement strand
AGGAGGAGGGGGAGGGGAGGACTGACATGGTCTGAGGTTTACAAAGAAACTCCTGTGCTTTGCAGAAACGAGGAAGTAAGTGGGGAAGGATGAGGGCAGATACAAGTGAGGACATTACTGAAATAAGCTAGAAAACAGTGGGAATGGAGAGACAGGGTCACACTGCAGAGACATTTGGAAGGCAGAGTCTGTAAGACCTACTGACAGGATAGGTGTTTGCTCTAAGAGAAGAGGACTGTGGTGTTTGGGTTGAAGAAGGGGAAAGACCGGGTCTCCATTTACTGACTTGGGGAAGATGGAAGATGCAGGTTTAGGAGGCTTTTCTTGTGGACAAGCTGAGATGACCTCTTGGTGATGCCACCGAGTGCCACCGGTGCAGCTGGACATGCAGGTGTGAAGGTCTGTGCCAGAGACACAGGTGTGAGA
>NW_011495084.1:13609165-13610259 GCF_000754665.1 Bison bison bison | reverse complement strand
TAGCAGCACCTGCTGTATTTTCCTGTCCTGACCTCATCATGATGCAAAACTTCTCTACGATGGATCTTGTGTGGAGGGAAGGAACGGGAGGGAGGAACACCAAGGCAGAGTGAGCTGAGACTCCTAAAGCACAAAGGCTTTCCTGAGCTCCCTTCTCTGATCTCTACAGTGTTCTTGGAAAGCAGAAATGATAGAAAACAGAAGCAAACTCACTGTTCGAACAAGTGCCTGCTGACTCCTGCATCCACTGCGCTGAGCGGATCGTCCAGGAGGTAGATGTCTGCGTCCTGATACACAGCTCTAGAAAATGTAGAGAGACGTCAAGAGAAGACACTTCACACTCCCTGGGTCTCATCTCTGAATCATGATGGCATCCAGCAACTCCATATTCATCCCAAGAGCCCAGGGAAAGGACCAAGACCCTGCTTCACACAGGCCCACCTGGTGAGCTGGGTCTGCGTGCTCATGTCCACTAGGAGCTGCGGAGGAGGAGGGTTAGGATGGCAAGTGAAACCCCACTTACCTGGCGAGGCTGACCCGGGCTCTCTGTCCTTGACTCAGTGGGGTTCCTCCATCTCCTCTCACAATTACATCTTCCTTCAAATTCTGCAAATCCTGCATGGAGATAGAAAAGGAAAAAAGAAAAAGACTTAAAGTGTGCTCTCCTCCTGCCATCCTAACATTTTAGATCATTTCTTCATGCAAGTATTTAATCAACAACAATGGACTTATTTCATAGTGACTAAACTGTAACCAGAAAAATTTAAAAAACCTCTCAGGGCTTTTCGTTTTCATTCTGTATTTTTTTGAAACATTTATGCATTTGACCACTTTAATAGGTATTTATTGAGGACTGACTACACACCAGGCATTGTTCTGGGCACAATGAATTCAGCCATGAGGAAACAGACCCCTAGAATTTCTTTCCATGGTGGGGGATGATAGTATGGAAAATTAACCCAAGCACAAGAACTGAGGACAAGAAAGAAAAGCAAACCAGCTCAGGGGGATGGAAAGTGAAGGAAGAAGTGAGTCCACACTGGGGTGTGAGGGCTCTGCTCAGAGGAGCTGTGAGCACATCTGGGGAGGGGGAG